>NC_137969.1:9898023-9995523 GCF_963924665.1 Micromys minutus | reverse complement strand
ATGAGTCTGTAAACACTAGGTATGTCAACAGTCAGTAATAGAGTTGGGAAGGACCTACATGGACCTATCACTCCAAGTTGAAATATGGACTACTGATGGATTCTAGAGGAGGGAAGGCACTCTCTTGGGTTGTATACCTACTTATAGACAGTCCTGGCCACAGTCATAGGCCACAAAACAAGACAAAAGACATGAATATGGGAAAAGGATTTTCAGAAAATGGGGTGAGTAATAGAGACTAGACGGAAGTGGGGAGGGGAAGATGACAGTAATCTACACTTAGTACATGCATATTTATTTAATATATACTGATGAAATTATTGAATGAATTTAACAAGTTTTAAACTGTCTATAGATGTATTCATTGTCAAATCATAATATACATGCTACATAAAGTCTATTTTTCCTTTAAAAACATAATCTAATATTTTGTAATGCTCTAACGGAATTATAGTTTTCAGAGAATATAATATAAATATAGTAATTTTTTTTCAGCAAAAATAAAAGTCATTGGGTCTTGACCTCTAGAGTCAAGCACTAAAGTGCTCTAATGTATTCTTGCTCTGAACATACTGTGATGCAGACTGAACGAGACTATGTCTACCAAAAGCACACAAGAAAAACACAGACAAGATGTCTCTGTTGGATGAGCGGAATTATTACTACCTACTCTACTTTGACACAACAAAGGTAAATTGCTCTGGGTTCTAAATGCGATATCTCCCTCTCTCTTTCCCCCTCTCCTTCTCCCTCCCCCATTTCTTTTCCTCTGCCTTTTCTTCTCCGAATTCAGATGTCCCTAGCAATCACTTCAGTAATCAAAGAGAATGGCACTGGTCATGACTTACGCTTCAGACACAAGGGTATAATACCCTCTGTAACTACCATTCTCCCACTGATTCTTGGTTTTGGCTTTTGGTGCCAGGGGAGGAATCTCTTTCTTTAAAGCTCTTCTAATTTCCACAATTAGATCCTATAGAAAAAGGTTATGAGCTCAAACATGGAACTTGTAAAACTCCAGTCCCCTCACAGTAAAATATGGAAATCTCTTCTCTATTTGTCAATTACATAATGTTCCTCTCATTCATTCCCACATTCCAAAAAGAAGACTCCATTAAACAGGGATAGAATCTTCTGTCACATGTTCCTTGAGTGTTGCTAGCAATAGCAAGTAAATTCATAATCTAACAATAGAAAACATTTATATAGCGGCAACCTTTGTTTCTGTTCCTATACATTGTAATGCTTACCATAAAGAAAGTAAATGTTAACGTCCAAAATTATTCCTGTATAGAATATTTTTGCTTGTGGAAACACTTATAAATTTTTCACTTGAATTGCACAAAAGTAACAAATACTTAAATCTGCCTTCCTCATTTTCCATACTGTTTTTCTGTGTCATCGTAACTCTGATGCATAACATACAACGTACTTAAGGATCTTGTCCTGCCATGTGTTGTTTCCCTCGACTCAAGTGTGTGACAGGAAGATTCCTTGTATATTTGCAATTCTGGATTCTGAAGTGATCTAGTTGATTCTAGGTCCTACCAAGTTGATTCGATATTATCCACAGCAATAAGGACGCTCCTGACAGTGATAAAGAGGGGTTTCTAAAGACATTCGTGGAAAACGTGAGGTTCACAGGCCAAGTGACTGAGTACCAAAGTCAGTACAGAAAACAGGACTCAAAGCTGTTCGTCATGCTTGGAGCATCTGAAATTGCATTAGACAAATGTAGGCACTCAAAACACACTCTATGCTCATAAGAAATGCTAGTTCAGAAGAAAGATAGTATGCAACATCCGGTTACAGTTCATGGATATCAGGTTTCAAGATTCCAGCATGAAGTCAAGGTTCACTGAATGCTGAACCAAAGGTCTATGAAAGGTATTTTACACCTACTGTTCAAAACCCTACACGCTTTGAGTTAGAAAGAGAAAGCCACCTCGCCTTCAGAATTTCACACAGTTAATATTTTCTGAACATTGAGCCTATGCCAGTCTTGGTGCTTACTGCTTTCCTTGTTTAACTCTTCCTATCTTTAAGAACCACCCACCCCCACCAACCACCAAAAAAAAAAAAAAAAGATGGAGGAGTGGTTAAGGTTAATGATTTCTGGAATGAGTGAATCTGGTTTGAATACTGGTTCTGTTACTGACCTTGAGCAAAGCAATTTCACTTTCTTCGTGTTCTAATGATGGGGGAGAGGCAGAAGGATTAGTAAATTGGAAGTCTCAAGAACAGTCAAGGCAGAGCTCAACTATTCCTCTCTTATTGCCAGAAAAAGAAACAGATTCACATGCTGGAGAGATGGATCAGAGAGTAAGAGGACCTAAATTCTACTATAGCACCTATATTAGGGAGCTAAAAACTCCCCCCCCCAAAATTCCAACTCCAGGGAGATCTGATACCTCTGACCTCTGAGGGCATCTGCCTTCGTGTGCACAGTCACACATAGACACGCACATGTATGCATGGTTAGGAACAATAAGAACAACAGTTTCTTAAAAAGAGGTCCAATTAGACTGCTCAAGTTTTAAAGGCAAGGCTGGGACTCGAACACAGTCAGTCTTCTTCAGGCCCTGACTGAATGAGGCAGGACGGTACAGAGCACTCTCCCCACACTGACAGAGCTCTGTCCTAAAGTCCACAACTATGCACACACTGTGGCCCAGGACACAACTCATTAGAAACAAGTAAAGTCCTGACCTCTGGGCCTGATAAACCCTTGAGCTGCCTTGGCCTAGCATAGTTTCTAAATAGAGGAGGTAGATGATTGGTTGGAGGCAGAGACGTTCAAGCCCAGTCCCTGCCATTGACATCCAAGTCACAGCCAGAAGGTGACTGATAATGAGAAAGATGGAGATTGTGTCTTCCCCACCAATGTGGGCACCATTTGAGAGCCCATGAGTACCACCATCACTGATGAAGCCTATTGCTACATTCTAGGAGCTTCACAACATATAAGCCTCGTGAGGAACTGCTGAGACAAAGACTAGCATCTATAGATAAGGAATCTGGAAACTGAAATGGTCAGGCCAACTGTCCAAGGATGTACAGATAAATAGCAGAATTGAGGCTCAACCCAGAACTGGGTCATAGTCCTTCCACTGTATTATCCTAAAACATCAGCCAGAGATGATCACAGAAGTAAATTAGCTCAAGCTCCCACAGTAGCCAAAGACTTTGGAGACAGTGACAGAGCTTGAACTTGGCTCCTGTGTCTTGTCTGCATTCACCATGGCTCCACTTCTAGCATCTCACTAAGGGACTGTTACACCATCACTGTACATGCTCTAGACTCTAAACCTCACGAGGGTACAATGGGAGCCTGACTAGCTTCCTACTGTGTGTCGGAACTAGACAAGTTCCTGGTTCCTACTGTATCCCTGAGCTAGAATTAGCTCTTCATTCTCAGCAAGGAGCCGAACAAATAATTCTAGAATGGATGAGTCATGGATAAATAAGCAAAAGAAAATCTGCACCTCACTCTTTACAGTGATGCTGTGAAGTAGAATTTGAATCCTATGCATGCTGGCAAAGCAATTAAATCTCCTATCAGAGGTCACTCAAGTTAATGAATGGTGCAGATGAGATTCAAAAGCAGCCTATCTGGTTCCCAAATCATATCTCCTAGTCCCAAAGGAGACAGTGTCACTCCCCTACTTGGGCTACTGTGAAGAGAGAGAGAAAGAAGGATCATGAATGTGTTGTGCAAACTCTGCACTTTGAAAAGCTGGTAACTGATTTCTTAACACAAAATCAGAGCCTAAAGCCAAACAGCACAACTTAAGTGGAATTTTAAATACCGAGAAGAAAAAATAAAGTGTACTGGGGGGCGAGCAGAGCAGAAAGGAGAGCCATCAGTAGCTTTGAAATCAAACAATGCTGCTCCAGGT
This sequence comes from Micromys minutus, assembly GCF_963924665.1. Lineage (NCBI taxonomy): Eukaryota > Metazoa > Chordata > Mammalia > Rodentia > Muridae > Micromys > Micromys minutus. Next base: position 9,991,624 of record NC_137969.1, on the reverse strand, counting down.
GCTCACCTTTCAGTGTGTGGATGTACAACAGCATCCCGTTTCCAATCACGGTCCTGCACGATTATGTAAGGGGTGCAGAGGCAACGCCTTGCTCAGTGTGGGACCCTCAGCTGACTGCAGCATCAGCCCTAACTGCTGGGAAGCTAGAGCACAGCATAAGGAAGAAAGCCCATGATCCCTGTTCAGAAAGTCCCTTGAACTTCAGTGCTGTTTTTAGATTCCTCGGTGATCTGTCTAGCCTACAATTCCCCTGGCTAAATCAAATGATTCAATTAAGCTTGCGCAGCAAATTAGAATTTAGCAGCACCTTGCGTCTAAGGAGTGTTCGGAGCCATGCTTATCTCTCTGTTTCTTGTAATAGCCATACCCTCATTTCCCGTCTAAGCAGAGCCTAGATACAGCACAGGGCTTTACCTACAGGACTGGGAAATTAAAGCCCAGGTGCAAATGTGGGCCCTGGATAAGCTTCCACTTTTCTTCGTTCCCCCCAAAGATGCCTTAAACTAGATGAAAAACAGACAGCAATTATATCTGATAATAGCCTGCATGCTTGCCCAAGAACACAGAAGGAACACCAGCCTACGGCGCTTGGGGCACCAGCCTATGGTGCTTCATAAAGTAAACACCTTTCTCTGATCTCCAACTCTTGGATAATCGTGGGAACCTGTGAGGGCAATTCTGGAAGGTTTAGATATTTTTTCAGGTGATAAATTGAGGCATGGAAAAACTGAGAGGTTACTGTAAAAGTCTTTCAAGAATGCTGCTCTGAGTAAAGCCCTCATAATCCCAATCTTCTCTCAGATTAAGAAAGGAGAGAAGAAAGCCTTTAGCTGGGAGATTCCATGGGTGACTTCAGGGGCTAAAGATGAGGAAGCAAAAGTCAATGGTCACTCAGTCTTAATTAGTGGAATATAGTCTAGAAGTTTCCGTGGATTAAAAACTTCTTCTAAAGAAGCCAAATGCCTTTTTATTGGAAAAAGTAGAAAGTAGAGATTTCTGATTCTTAAATGAAGTCCAATTAAAAGGTTTAGATAAGAAACCACAAGGTGACAGTTTGTGGAGGTAGCCTTTCCCCTGTGGAATGACATTGTAATACCTAACACACAGTAAACTCACACTAGGCCCTAACGACCCCACTGTCAACCCTCTTCCTGCCACTTACCGACCTCTCCCAGTGGCCCCTTAAATTTCTTCTCTGGGCTTCACTTTCTTCATCAGCAAAATAAACCTGGAGATGCCTGCCTTGCCCATTTCACCCAATTTCTGCATAAATCCAATAAAATAAGCACTTCAAAAACAAGGTGTGCTCACTTTATATTCTGGGTGCCAGCGCTCTACCAAAAGAAAGGAAAACTAAACTAAACTAAAAAGTCCCTTGAACTGAAAAGCATGTCTAATGTTGTAAAGTGGGCACTGGATGGGAAATGTTACCCAAAATGGGAGTCCTCCAATTTTTTCAGTCATATAGAAAGCATGCAGGTGGCCAATGTATTTCCCCTCCAGAAAGAGTGCAGTCAACAGAAATAATTGAAAGTATATGTTTAGTACCAGGAAGTGAGAGACAGAGAGAGACAGAAACAGAGACAGGAAGAAGGAGGAGGAAGAGGGAGAAGAGAGTGCTCCGATGCAAATTTTATTTCCCTATAATAACTAAAACTACTCTGCTAGAAGGAATTATCTCTATAGGCTGGCAGCTGTGGTAGGCAGTGAATTAAAAATGGCTCTGGATATGGAAAATCTGTTCTATAATCGCTGCTATTCTTGGAAAGGACATCAATCCAGCCTACTTCCCATGATGCCTAGCTGTGTGAATGACATGCAAGAGTGAGAAATAAACTCCTGTTACCTCACTCATGGGTACCCCACCTGAGCCACCACACTATTCTCCTACGTTAAACCCGGAACTATCGGTGGCTCCTAATCAGCCAACAGAGAAGAATCCCTTCACTTGATTCTGGATAGACAAACAAGTCTGCAGTGCTTCATCCAAGTCAACATTCATGGATTTCTCCAGACCCAGTTCAATACAAGGTTTTGTATGTCTACTCATCCCATCCAGCCCCTCCTCTTTCCAGTCTTCCGTCTTTGATACTTTCCCTTTGCTTTCTTCCTTTTCCGCCCTGTTGTACTGATACAAAATAAAGACTACAACTCAAACCACAAAACACATCGGCTCTTTATGGGAAAGGCATATGCTATAGAAACAGACTGTAAGCACTGAGCAGCCATTGCCATCCTATACCTATAGAGTCCTTACATTCTTTTTAATGTTTATTTTATGTGTGCTGGTGTTTTGCCTGCATGTAGATCTATAAGGATGCCAGATTCCCTGGAATTGGAGCTACAGACAGTTGTAAGCTGCCACATGAGTGCTGGGAATTGAACCTGGGTCCTCTAGAAGAGTAGTCACTACTCTTAACAGCTGAGCTATCTCTCCAGCTCCATGTCATAACATTCTTAATGAGGTAACTAGTTAGCCTGTAGAAATACCTTTGCCCTTGTGGCCAACGTGCTCAAATTAAATTAGGTTCGGTGTGGCAGCTATAACCAAGACCCCACAAAAGAAAGTAAAAATTTACCTATGGAAGTAGTCATGATATTTCCAAGTAAGTCCTAGCTACCCATTGGACCAAAAATTTTCCTAGGAACATATGTCCCTGTTATATCTACAGAACCTGCTATCTTTCTCTGAGTCACAGGCACGATCTTTGTGGCTGCTGTAGTAATGAATTTAACTCCCTCCATACCCTTTAAACCTACGAGACAATACTAGGAATGCCAAGAGATTGGCGGAACGAGTCATCCTGCCCTTTCAAACATGAGTCAAAATCCAAAGTCCCTGATCCTGGAGACCAACCAGGCAGCCTACGTTCATGCCCACAGGGAGAATCAGGATTCCAAAAACAGTCCTCTTCTGAGGATAGAAGTAACTCTATTCTAGCACAGCAGCCGGGGAACATCTCATCTCAATATGGCCATGAACAAGCCAACAAGGTAGATAAAGCATGACTACTTGATTCCACATTAAGACAGTCTTAACAGCTCTAGAGAAGTGAGGGAAAGGCTGTGGCAATTCAGCTCTGTCCCTGGGAGGACAAGAATTGCTCCTGACACCAGTTATCAGCCCTTAAGCCTGGGGAGCCAGACTATGCATGTCTGTGTCCTCCCTGAGTTGGCTACCTTCCAGCCCTCTTTTTCTCAGCCCTGGCAGCCAACAATGCACACCAGGCACCACGGGGCGTGCACACAGTTTTTAGCCCCACTCACTCTCCTGAGTCCGCGCAACAGGCACAAAAGCTGGCTGCATCCTGGCTTCCGTGGGAAAGCGATACAGGGTGGCACAGTGGGGTTCCTTTAAGAGACAGCTGCGTCCATTTTGCTTGTTACTCTTCAAGTACAAGCTGCAAGTTGCATCTGCAAATATTTTTCTTTAAAATAAAATTGCCATTTCTGGGTTTCCTGCAGGTGCCCTGTGCCTGGATTAAAACAAGTGGCTTAAAACAAGTCACATAAACCATGGGGACATGGGGACATCTCCTACACCCTGTACAGAGGGACTGGTCCCATCCTGCTGACCCTATCACACAGTGAAGACACACAGGAAAGTGGAGATTTGTGTAAAATACATAATTCTCCTACACAGGGAAGCTGTGGCACAATTTGCTCATAGCCTCTGGATTCTCCTGGATCTGGTCCAGAGACCCTCGGTTTTTTTAAGAGCAAGTAAGTACATCTGTAAAATCCTCATTTCTCCCTCCTACCAACCTAGTTTTCTTTCTCCTACACCAAGGTCTGTTTTCCCTAGAAATCCTGAAAATAACCCACCTGGGGATAAAAAAGGAATTAAATAGAAGACAACCACCCACCTAGAGGCTTGGGTCAGAGGGCCTGTGCCTCATTTACTGCCTCTGTAAAATGGGGACACTGAAATAAATCAGGTAATGAAGGTAACGAGATGCCCAGCAGTTAGCACACGGCAGAGATATACTAATGTAGACCCGGTCCAGACACGTGACATTTAAGCCTGCAAGCCGGGAGCCAAGTACTTCAAAGCTTCCTTTTTAAATGCTCGATTGGAGGCAGAAGCCCAGGGTCTAACATTTGAACCCACAAATGATTTCGCTAAAGCCAGAGAGGGGGAAACTGATTCTGCACCTCCTGGGGTGCTGTTATAAGAACTACACGCCACCACCCACCAAGTGTTTCTACCAAATGCTCCAACCTGAGTGTGGTCAACGCTTCTGGATCCAGAGGTCAGTTTGCAAACGTGGAAATGAAGCAGACAGAGGCTGTGAGCGACAACACGCAGACCAGGAAATTACACAGGAGAGCCACTCTGCTTCCTAACAAATGACTACAAGTAGAAGAGGAAGGAGAGAGACTGTGTTGGACTAAAAGAAATGGGGATGTCACCAGCAAACACCATGTGTAGGCCTCTTTTTGCTCCTGCTTTGGGGGGAATACGGTTCCAATTAGATCAGTCTGAACAGTAACTGAATATCTGTGATGGTCATTATTCCTATCTGTCTAGCTATGCTTTCCATTGAGAGAGTCTGATTCCTATTTGTTGCATCCCGGGCTGTCTTAACGATTGGCCTTCTTCAACGGAAACAACTGAAAGTTTATAACTCAAAACTAGGTCATTAAAGTTTCCAGCTTCTACGCATATATCTCTAAACCCTCGCTCCTGGGACGTTTGGGCCTGAGAACTCAGCAACTGTGCTTGGAGAAGAGACAGATGTGAACTTCTCTAAGATGGTCACAGCCAACTGAGCATCAGACCAGCAAGTGATCCAGAGATCTATGCTCACACACCCCCAGATGCTGCCACCCTGTGGGAAGCTGACGGCCGTCACACTGAACTCTACATGAAGTCAGTCAGGACTCAGAACCATGAAGGATAACCAGAAGGTGGTGTCTTGGACACAGGTTGGAAGGTGATCCATTAGGCAGCAAAATACTTAGAAAACTGGCTCCGATGGAGATACCATCTTAGATATTAGTAGGAAAAAGAAAGTGTCTATTTTAGATTCTTCAAATCCATCCGACTAATAGTTAAAACAAGCCTAGCCATGAGGGATTTTGTTTAAAGGAGAACGGGCATCAGGAGGAAATATACGCCTCTCCTCTCTTCTCTTGGATATTTTTAAAATGGTTTCTAGTGGGATGTTCTTTGTTAGAGCCCTAGATTTAGCAGGACACCGCCTGAAGTACACAGGAAACAGATACATTAGTGGCTCTCAGATGATCTACCTGGGATAAGGAACCACAGATGTCAATTAAGTGACCAGTCTTTCTGCATTCATAATTAGCCGTCCATGTGTGGATGCTCACCTCTGAGAAGGCAGGGGGGAGAAAAAAGAACCTAGAGAAAGCATCAATCTTCAAGCCCCTGCCTCACCTCAAGCTTCAAGCCCTCCATCCTCTGTGGGCTTCGCTGGTTCATGTGAAAAAGAGTCTTTTGTCCTGATGAAACTGCCATTGCTTACAGTGTTCAAGGGACATTAGATACTATGAAGTACCATAAACGTGTGCATGCAACTATTGTGAGCTATAACATCCCAGCATCCTTGCCTGATCCCTGGAGGATGCTTACATATGCTTACTGGTGCAAAGGAGGCAAAATTATTGTTCTAAAGCACCCCAGGAAATCTTCAGAATGGGGTTCACTTGAGAGGATGTTTTGGAAAACTTACTGAAAATCAAGCCATCTGGGGTGTGTATTGCTCATCTGAGATTGTGGGGCATCTTGAGGAAGCACATGCTCATAACTCAGGGCCTTCTGAAATGGGATCTCTCAAGAAAGTAGGTGATGGTCAGTCCAGTTCAGAGATATGTCCAGGAATACATCCTCCGTGGACCACAAGGAGAGGTCAGCCAAGTGCTTCTTGCTGAGGGTAACAGCATGTCAGAGCCTGCTGACTGAACTGCTCAAACATTTATCAGTGATGTTCAGATAATTAATTGTTCTCACAAGCAATACCAAATAGGCTAGTAAGCCATTACTTCACTAGGAAACTAAATTCATCTACTAATATGCACTGTGATATCAAGAACTGTATTTCCATGTGCATCTCTTTCTGAACTGCTTTTAGGAAAGGAAGGAAAAACTGACACAAATTTTATTAACCTTTGTCTGCCCTGTACATTTTGGTGTACACGTGTATATGTGTGTGTGTGTACATGTGTGGGCACTGTTGTCCATGTATGTGCATGCGGAGACTAGAAGTCAATGCTGAGTGTCTTTCTCCTTTAAAAGGTCTCACTGAACCTGGAACTCGTTGATTGGCTAGTCTGGCTGCCTATCAAGCTCCAGGGAGCCTCTCACTTCAATCTTTCCAGCAACATTCCCCACCCAACATGTTCTGTGAATGTTGGGGATCTGAACTCAGGTCCTGATACTTGTGTGGCAAACACTTTATTGACAGTCGGCCCTCTAGCCCCTGCCTTTCTATATTAATCATCTGTTACTTGGGGGAGGGGACACTTAGCCTATTGTATTTAAGAAGTCAATACACGTTCATACATTTGCTAATGGCTGATAATTTTCTAATAAAGCATAACAATGTGTTATGTGACATCAAAGAGTAGAACAATACCGTGAGTGTAAGACATTATCTTGTTTCCACTCTCCACCGGGCTATCTCTAGCATGCAGCTATTTTTTCTGTGGCATTAATTGAACCGCCTTAGCTAGTGTTGTCCGCAGAGTGACACAGACCCCAGGACGCCTCCTTTTAATGGCATTACACTTGTCAACTGACTTGTTGTGCATATATGTGGGAAACGTGGGGTTAAACGACCGTCATGAGATTTTTGCATTTGGTGACAGCTGTTTTTAATGACAAGACTCCTCAGAAACATTACGGTGTATGTTGTGAATCTCTAAAAGGTACCCAGACATGTTTTATTCAGGAGATATTTCTCTGGATTCTTGTTTCTGAGAACACCCAGGGGAAAGAAGAGACAGTAACTAACACTCCAACCACTTCCTGTTCGGGAATTGTTTTACAAACTAGCCCTGCGGTGCATGCCTGTTCTCCCCGCACTTGGGAAGTAAAAAGTCTATCAGTTCAAAGTCATTGCTGCCTACATAGGGTCTGCGGGTCGTACCATGGATATTCTGTTCTTTTTGGCCAAAATCCACTTATTAGTGAGTACACACCACATATCCTATTGGGTCTGGTGACCTTACTCAGGCTACAAGGGTTGGTCAGAGGCCCCTGCCTGGCACATAAGTAGCAGAGGACTGCCTAGTCTGTCCGCAGTGGGAGAGGATGTGACAAATCCTGTAAAGACTTGATGCCCCATTGAAGAGGATAAGGGGGTGGCATGGAGGGAACATTGGGAGAGGGAATGGGGTTTGAGGGAAGGAGGAGCACCCTCTCAGAAGCACGGGGGAGGGGGAGGGGTGAAGAACTCTTGAGAAGGGGCACATTTAGAATGTAAATAAATAAAACACTTTAAACAATAAAGAAACTACATGGACAAAAAAAAAAAAAAAAAAAAAAAAAACAGAAAGAAAGAAAGTGTGAACCACTGCTCTTCGTTCCAATATATTTTATGCACTGATACATCCTTTAAAAGGGGAAGAATTAATGTAGAGCAGAGTTCAAAGCTGAGGAACTGTTGACCTCGTGCTGCCTGTTACCCCCCATGCTATCCTTGTAACAGGTACAGATAGATCTCCAGCAGAACATTGGATAGCCTTTCTTCGGGGTTTTTAACTTTTAGATTATTTTATGACGTGTGTGTGTGTGTGTGTGTGTGTGTGTGTGTGTGTGTGTGTGTGTGTGTGTGTGTGTGAATGTTTGGCTGCATAAATGTATGTGCCCCTCATGAATGCCTGGCATCTGAAGAGGTCAAATGAGGGCATCAGTTTCCCTAGAAACTGGAGTTACATATGGTTATGAGCAGACATGTGGGGGCTGGGTAAACAAACCCAGGTCCTCAGAAAAGCACAAGGTGTTTCAAACTGCTGAGCCATCTACCTGGGCTATTTGTTTGGTTTTGGTTTGGTTTTTTACACAGGGCTTCTCTATGTAGCCCTGGCCGCCCCAGAACTTGCCCTGTAGACCAGGCTGGCCTCAAACTCACAGAGATCCTCTGGTCTCTGCCTCACAAGTGCTGTGAGTAAAGAGATGCACCACTGAGAAGACGATGCAGAGATTTACTGTCCATCCCCACATATGCATGGCTGTCCCACCAGACTGAGTGGAACTGTGTCCCCTGGGGCTCCCATTGGTGCTGCGGTGGTGTAGCAGACACACACAGAAGTTGATATCATACAATAAGAAGGTTTGTCACACAGGCTTACATCCCTGGTTACTGTACTTTAGGGTTTCCACCACGGTTTTCCATGGCTTAATAGTTTCCTTTTAGCACTGAATAACACTGCATTGTGTGGTAATATTATAGTTCATTTCTCTGTGTACTTACTATAGGACATTTATTTCAGTTGCCTCCAAACTTGGAGACAGGTAATAAGTTCTCATCCTTGGGTAGAGTATAACTGTTGAACCAGATGGTCGGTGGGGTTGCAGGGGGAATAATTTTGTGAGAACTTGTCCGGCTCCCTTCCAAATGGGCTGTTCCATTTTACTCTCCCACCAAGCAATAAATGAAAGTCCACCCTGTCAATGAACTGGTTAACTCCACAGACTGGCATGAAACTCTGGGGTACTGAAGGGGGTTGGGAGGTGTTTCTTTGCTTGTTTTCAAGACATAATTTCAGTGTGTAACTTGGGCTGACCTAGAACTCATTGTACAGACTGGGATAATCTCGGATTTGTGGCAATACCCCTGCTTCTGCCTTCTGTGTGCCTCCACACCTAGCTAACTAATCTTATTTTCAATAAACAAATGGAGTCTAGCCTCCAGAGGAAGTACCCAGAACTGTGGAATTCTCAGAACTGTTACTGCATTTCTTGCACTTCACTAGCTTAGGGAGTCAGCAACTGTAGCCCAGAGGTCAAGTCCCATCCACAATGTCCTACAACCTAGAGCCAAGAATGACTTATACATCTTTTTGTTGTGTGGCATTTCTAGGTATGCTCTGGGAGCCAAACCCAAGTCCTTGTGACTAGGAGACAAGCACTTTACCAACCAAGCCACCATCTCCCCAGTCCCACACATACCTATTGGAAAAACAAGTTAAAAGAAAAGACTTATTATCATGTGAGAATTACAGGAATTCAAATGCCAGTGTCCACAGATAAAGTTTTACTGAAAACACAGTCACGCGCACCACTTCACCAAGCAGCTCCATTGCAGACACTTGGTGGCCTGCAAGGTCTATACTGGGTCTTTACTGGGCGTGCCTGGAATGCAATTAGAAGTATCATACCTGTGAGACAAAAGCAGGCCTTGTAACCATCCCCCAGGTACACAGGCAAGCTGACTGAGAAGTACTTTTCCTTCCTGGCATCCCTCCCTGGAGCCCTTCTTACTTTCCTACACATCTGTGAATTGACTAGGCAGGATGCTACAAGTAGGAAGTATTGAATTCTGACTCTGTCTAAGATTTAGCCAGCATTTCCTCTTCAAGGAAGCTAAACAGTATAAGTCTGCCCCCCTCCCCACCCCACCCCCTGCCTTAAGGTTTATTTACACTCAGCAGGAAGAAAGGTAAGGAGATGAAAGCAAAGCCATGGGAATAAAGGAAGACAAGACTTCAGCAAACCTCAGAGCAGGTAAGATTAGAGGAGAAAGCCCTGGGGAAGAAAGTGTACAAGTTAGCAAGAGTGAAAGTAAGGGAGATTACTCCAGAAACAAGGTAGCCAGTGGCCAAGAGGGTGGGGAGGGAGAAGGTGGGGAGAATGGCCACAGGCAAAGGTGTAAATCTCCCAAGGTGCCCGGTGACTCACTGAAATTGGTGATTTCATTCTGGCTATCAAGTAAGTCCTCCAGCTAGCTGAGACCCTTGCTAGTGGTCAGAACCATGAGGATGGCGGCATTTAAGAGAAAGTGCACTACCACTTGTCCCTCAAGGGGATTCTTGTCACTGAAGATCATTGAAAGGGAAAAGATATCCTTACTCTTCCAGATCTTAGGCGCAACAATGACTGAATACCCATGGCAACCAGAGCTCAAGTATTCAAATTTGTTTGTTTTTCTCGTGTGTGTGTGTGTGTGTGTGTGTGTGTGTGTGTGTTTGTGTGTGTCTGTGTGTGTGTGTCTGTGCCTGTGTGTATGTGTATGTATGTGTGTGTGTGTCTGTGTCTGTGTGTCTGTGTGTGTATGTGTGTCTCTGTGTCTGTTTGTCTATGTGTGTGTCTGCGTGTCTGTGTGTCTGTCTGTGTGTATGTGTATATGTCTGTGTTTGTGTCTGTGTGTATGTGCGTGCATGTGTGGGTGGTCAGATGTGCATGTTCCACCGCACACATGTGGAGGTCAACTTTCAAGACCTGGTTCCCTTTTTCCACTATTTGGTTTCTGGGATGAAACTTGGGTTATCAGACTTAGAGACAAGCTCCCTTGAACCATCCTGCCCGTCCATGTTAAGTCCTTATGAACTCCTCAGGGGCAAGGCATATTTTTCAGTGGAAAAGATTTAGAGAAGATAAATGACCATGCTATCAAGGAGCAAGGAGGGAAGCAGAGCTGAGATCTGAACTGTGGTGGCCCAACTCAAAGTCCATACTTAGGGACAAGGGATGCCATCACCCTGTTAGCATTCGCTAAGATAAGGCACTAAGTTAATCCACCAGGATCTGAGTAAAGTCAAACTAGTGCTCCTCTGGGTGTGACTCTTGGAGGAGATACAGCTTTCTCTACTATTCTAGATCTATCCCTCAAGTACTCTATCTTACAAAATGATTTCCTCTCCCTTAGCTCATGCTGCCCAGAGCCTAGGTGGGAAAAGAAAAGAGAGCTGGGCGCTCAGCTGATGTCTTCTTTCCCATTCTCTCTTCTTCCGGGATAGTGGAAGATGAAGACTATGTGTCTAGCCACCTTAGAAGGAGACAAGATGAGGCGTAATTATACTAATTCTTCCTCCAAGTTCACCAGGGACAAAGCTCAGCTTATTCATTTGTCCCTTCTCCTTCTCAAGGGTCCTGATTTGAACCCGTGGTTTGGAGTCAATGGTCCTCAGCCTTGACTGTACAATCAGATCACCTGGGGTGCTTTTTGAAATGCTGATTCTAAGCTGGACAATGGTGATCATGCCTTTAACTCTGGCACTTGGGAAACAGAGGCAGGCAGATCTCTATAAAGTGGAGTCCAGCCTGGTCTATGGAGTACATTCCAGGACAGCTAGGGCCACAAAGAGAAACCCTATCTTGTAAATAAATAAATAAATACTGACTCTGTACCCCAACCACACACACTCAGATTCAACTTATTGGCATCGAGGCTAAGAATAGATATTTTAAAGCCCCCATGTATTCTGATTATGTTGCTGAGACAAGGCACTGAGTCAGCACTAAACTAAAGTTGTTAGATAGAATTTGTAAAGAAACTGCCTTTGGGCTCTTATTATTAAGAAAAATACACATGATGGCCGGAGCTCATGCAGTCATGTTGGTCTGTGGTTGGTCTTGAGTATGAGATCATATCTATATCTATATCTATACCTATACCTATACCTATATTTATATCATCTATATCTATATCATCTATATCTACATCTACATCTATATTATTTATATCTATATCTATACCTATATCATCTATATCTATATCATCTATATTTATATGATCTATATCATCTACATCATCTATATCTATATCTATATCATCTACATCATCTATATCTATATCTATATCATCTACATCATCTATATCTATATCTATATATTCATATCATCTATATCTATATCTATATTATCTACATCATCTATATCTATATTATCTACATCATCTATATCTATATATCTAAATCTATATCTATATCTATACCTATATCATCTATATCTATATCTGTATCCATATCTATATCTATATCATCTATATCTATATCATCTATATCTATATTATCTATATCTCCACAGGCAAAAATAGTAAAACTTATGACGAGCTAAGGTCACAATTTCCTAGGAACTCAGGGTTATGGTCAGACTATTACAAGGAAGAAAATAAATCTTTTCACTCCCAAATCACCCTCAATGTCTGGGATCAACAGCCAAGTGCAATTTTAAGTAACACAGTGGTCATCACTTTGTCACAAGTAACAAAGGTGGCCCAGGATTACTCGGTTCCTAAGTCTCAGAGGCCAACTGTTTCTGACTTGTTTGGCTCTGGTCTTGTGACCTTTCTGCTGGGAATGGGGCAGAGTGTATTTTAAGGACAGATTAAAAGGGTTCCCACTTACAAAAGTAGAACCCTCCCGACAATCCCACTGGCCTTCCGAGCAGCTACTTTTGAATCCCATTCACACGTCTCCAGGACTCTGAGCAAGAAGGCCCAGGAAGAAACTGCTCTTTCAAACACAGGTCACAAAGGTGTCCCGCAATACTGAGCCTTGGAGTTTGTTTTATAGCATGGTTATGTGTCCAACAAATACTGATGTAAATACCTCAAATCCCACATTCATTTATTTGCCTAAACAGTGGCTTTGGAAAACGTGCAATAGGGGTAAAACCTGAGTTAAGAGAGAGACTGAGGCTGAACTGAGAGGAGGATTCAGATTCCTACCCATAAAAATAAAAGATTAAAATATTAGATGTGGCCTAAGTCTCAAAGCAATGTAGCTACAGTAGATGTTTCAGGTCACTGGTAAATGGATGTGGTTAAGCAAGAGGGACCCAGTCACTTTTGGCTCCAGAAACCAAGAAAAGCTTCCAGGAAGAGGTGTAAGTTGTGCTTTAAGATCTTAAAAGGTAGAAGCAAGCCTTGTCCCAGAGACAATCATGAGCAGAGAGTGTAGGAAGGAGCCCAGAAGACTGGGCATTACATGAGAGAAGTGAGGCTGAGAGGGTGTAGCTCAGAGCCCTTGCCTAGCATACTCAAGGTATTGGTTTAGACTCTAACACTGAAAAAGAGGGTAGCCAAGGCCAGGAGGTACTTTGGGGTCAAATTACTGAGAGTCTTGAAGGGAACAGGCCAGTGACCTATCTGGAAAGATGAATTTGCCAAGACTGCGCAAGATGCCTTGGCCATGGCAGAGAGGCAATGGGACCGTATGGGGTCACTGCAACTCTCCAGGCAAAAGGTGATAGGAGTAAGAATTGGGGAAGAGGTGTTGCCTAGAGGCAAGGGCAGGATGCCAAACACTCAGGGCTTGCTGGATAGACTTGGCAAGAGTTGAGATAACAGTGCAGCAAACAACAAACCAGATGAGTGAAAACCTAGCCCACTGAGAGCAGTGGTTCCCTTTAAAAATTCCCAATGTGAACGTCCAGCATTCCGTAGACCATAGTACACTCAAGAGAACTAGGTTTCAAGAGAACTAGGTAACGTTCAGTGATAGATGAAGCCACTCAAACGAGGAGGGAGTCCCAAGATGAGAAATTTGCAGACAAGAAGTGAAGAAGTATTGATAACTGTCAGGTAGTGAAGAAATGAAGGGAAAGAGATCACAAAACCAGGAAGGAAACTGGGGGAATACTATCTTAGAGAAGAAAAGCAAGAGAGGAAGCCGTGATCTGAGTCCTACTTGGAAGGTTGGCGACATTACTGGATCTGACTTGTTTGGACTTGACTTCCTCCCAAGAATAGCTTTGCTCTGCTCCTGAAGGGCTCGCAGAAGTCTCCCTTGCCACCGAATTCTAGAGGCACAATGGCCACTGACACCAGATAGATTCTGTGACCTCCACTGGTGAGGCTGAAAGAACTGCTTGGTGACCAGCTTCTGCCTCCCAACTAACTTCCCTAGTCACCCGCTCGGGTCACAGTGGTCCAAGGCCGACTGCACAATGAGACATTTCATTGCGTGTTCTACTGCAGCTCAAGTCTGGAAACAGCCCAATGGCCAAGAACAGGGGCTGCTTAAATCAAAATTATGATATGTGCATCCGGTAGATCACTCTGCAGCCCTTAAAAATTATGACATAGTAATAATTTAGTGACACATAAAATGTGTACAATCTATTGCTCTTCAAAAGCAAATTACAAAGCATGATTGCTCTTTAAAAATCATATAAGCACTATATATACATACACACACACACACACGTATCCTGATGCTTATCTCTAACTCTCAACAAAAATGGTGACGTATTTCAGTCTGCTCTTCTGTAATTGTTCTTATAGCTAAAACTTTTTATTTGCTTTTACAATTTCACATATATGAATACACACGTATACTTTGATCATATTCTCCCCACTGTCCTCTCTTACCTGCTCTGCCTGGACTCCCTGTTCTTCCCAGCAAGTTCCTTCCTATTTCCGTGTCTGTTTTTGCTAACATGGATACTTTTAAGTGACATGGATTCCTATATGTCTCTCGTGTCACCTCCAAATTACACACATTATTTTTTTTCTTTCTTTCTTTTTTTTTTTTTTTTTTTTTTTTTTTTTTTTTTTTTTTAGGAATGTGGATCACATCAAGCTTTTAAAATGAGGCTATTATTCATTATATATAAGTTTTGAATTTTTAAGAGCGAATATTCTCCACGGAGCCTCATTAACCACCCTTTAGCCTACATCCGACAACCTGGACTCTAGCAGCCAAGGCTCTGGAAGGTTCTTAATCTCTGTGGCTCGTGTAATTCAGTGATAGTAGCCACCTCAGTGAGCTCAAGAGTAAGGCTAGGTTGATTCAAATAAAATAAATCCCTGTCCTTCCAACCTGGAAAGAGACGCACATCTCTGAAGCTGTTCCAGTCTTCCATACATCAGAGCAGACGGAGTTGTTTGTTTCAACACCGTGGAACACTCCGGCTCTCTGATAGTTATCTGTGGGTTGAGCAAATGTGAGCTGAAGTCCGACTACAAACAAGCCAGACGCTACAACATCCCTGGGGCTACAATGAGAAGCAGTATTGACTGTCTCTACCTTCATGTCCCATTGCCAAGTCATTTCCTAAACAATGAGACACATTGGGTCACAACCCAACAAATCTAGTTCTCTTTGGAGCTTTGAAGCCATTAGAGCCCAAGCCAAGTGCTGAGTCACCACCACAGCCATGTCCTTACAAATAATAATAGCCGTCTTATAGACCCGGGCTAAGCACTAAATACTCACACAATAGCGTCTGGCACATCGTAGGATCTCAACAAGTACAGCCATTACTGTCTCTACACGGACTCCTGGCGTTTGTAGGATTACTAATCAAAACTCTTAAGCAGTCTTTCCTAGTGCTATTTGATAGGAAATTTCATTTCACCAGACACTTTTTAATGTTTATCAATATCACAGCATTTACCAATTAGGCCAAATCTACTGATTCCCTGCCCACATCGGCAATTCTTGTATTTTGAGGGCAATTTTTTTTTCCTGTTTTTAATGTTTGATACTCTTTTACTAGAATCATCTTTGAAGCAGGAATAAGGCTTCTAGGTTTCAAATATCCCACTTCTGTTTGTAAAGACAAAAGCAGAAAAGCATTCTTCTGGAAGGTAATAATGCTCTCCTCAGTGGTTAGAAACAGAGGAAACAACTGGAAGAGATATGCTGTGACATTTCCCAGCTCCCAGAACTCTTGTCATCTCTCTGAAGAGAACATTTCCAGTACATAAACACCAAAGAAAAAGGTAGGGTCAGGAGACCATCTGTTGTCCAGATGGAGCAAAGAACCTACTTCCCATTTCAACTAACACCAATCCCAACAGATCCTCCAGTCACGTGTGCTTATGTGCGCATGCGCACACCATGGCACAGATGGGAAACCTCGCATCCTAACCAAATAATCTTCTTTGCTTGCAGCCGCCTTGACGCATCGAGCATGCAGCAGGATCCAAAGAGCCATGCAATCCAAGGAGGTCAGAGACTCACAGGCTGGCCTTTTCCAACTTCAGCCCGGAGAACTTCCTTAATGGCACAGCCGAACTATGTAACTGGGACCACACTTCCTTGTGGCTGCAGTGCCACCTAGTGGCCAGGTGAGCTAGGCGTGCACAAGTTCTCGGTCTGAAAAGGCAACTTCGATCAGCTGACTCTTCAATTTTTCCCAGAGGAGCAGAAGTGGCCGGTGCACATGACAGCCGGAATTCGGAATCATCAGGGTCCTAGCACATTCAAACTATTCCCTGATTATAATGACGCCCAAATCAACCAGAAGAGACAAAAGAGGAGAGGAAAGATCCTGCCAGCTTTAGGTTTTCATGTCCAAATGCATCCTCATGCAAATTCACAACTGCACAGTCACAGCTAAATCTAGGCAACCCCGAGCCCTTTCAAATTTCTCAGGCCTGCAGTGATATAAATAAAATTATTTTCAAGAAAAGAAAAAAAAAAGACCAAGTGTAAAGGTTCTAAAGACCTGTAATGAAATTCCTCTTTTCTCTTTTCCATACATGTTTTTGTCAGTCACTGGCATTTCTGGTGGCATCAGACTATCACAACAGAACCACGGCTTCACCCTGCAGAGAGCAAGTAAAAACATGTACACACCTTGTCGAGATGACAATTTAAATAATGTGATTTGTTTGGGACTTAACCTGAGGGTACACAACCTAATTCGGTTCGTTTTTTAAAACCCAAATTATGCTGGTTAATAGCCTGCTAGAGCTCAGAACAGAATGTGCACATCGCCGCTAAATATTCCATATTAAAAATAGTTTGTGATGGGATATGCTTTTTTTAATTAAAAGTTTAATGTACATTAACATTTTTAGATGAAAAACTGACAATCCGAGAACAGCTCTAAATTCTCCTTTGATTGTTTTTCCAGGGCACTGGAGGCATGCTGGAGCTACATAAATAGGCAAACACAAAGTTGCTTCATTTCTGTCCTGCCACGGAGCCTCGCTCCTAACCCTCGGGTGGTTTCTTCCCACAGAACCTGGGTCGTGCACAGACTTCTGGCTGAGACACCAAGTCAGAGCACCTGCCTTTACTTCTGACCCAAGCTTCCCGAAGAGATCAACATAGCTGTCCTCTCCAGAGACGCTCTGCGAGCTCTATCATGTGAGCCAGTCAATACTTCCACACCTACTGTCTGCATGCGCCATTGCTCCAACCCTCCTTCGCCCATTAGCACATCCTCGTATCAGTTTTTGCTGTTGCCGGGGGCCAGGGATATTTAGGTGACACCTTAGACTGGACACTATACAGACAACAGGATCACATCTCATAGTTCTGAGGCTAAAAAGCCAATAATCATGGCACTAGATTAGTTAGGTGTCTGCTCAGACCTGCTTTCTGCTTCACAATAGCACTGCGTGCATCTACATGCACCGGTGACCGGGGCTAACTTCTTCCAGCCTATTTATGAAGGTCCTAATTTCACTCATGAGGATAAAATGACACCCAAAGCCTCTCCTTCAGACTCTATTGGAATTGTAAATGTGGATTTCAACATAGAAATGCCTACTCCCCTACCATGAAACCATAAGACACACATTTTGAGACTACAGCACCAGGTCTAGCACAAAGAAAAATCAGACACTTTCAGATTTAAAAAACAAATGATTTTTTAGTAGAAGTATGCTGCAATATAATCAATGCCGAGGATATATGTATACTAAAAATGATTGTCAGTCTGTGGAATGGCTATTCCTGGTTGTCGACTTAACTGTACCTAGAATGAACTACAATTGGAAATTGGAGGGCTCACCTGTGATCTAGATCTTGGGGCTGGAGGACACACATTTCTCACCTGGATCTTGGCATGAAGATCTGAAGCATAGTGCCATGAAAAGCTTAACCGGGGGCAATGGCAATGTAGTGCATGCCTTTAATCCTCGGAGACTGAGGCAAGGAGATCTCTGAGTTCAAGGTCAACCTGGGACAAAGCAAGTCCCAGATCCAGGCGTGGTGGAACACACGTATAGTCTGAGCCACACTTCCTGCTGGAGACCTACATAAAGACCTTGGGAGAAGGAAGAGTCATTCTTCTTTGAGTGCCTGCACTTCCTTGCCAGCATATCTGTTGGAACCTACTTCTTCAAATTTTCAGCTTATACAGAAGACTGGCCGAAACAAGTAACCTTGTGGGACCGAGCAACTACTAGATTCTTGGACTGCCCATCCACAGCTGCCCATTGTTGGGTTAGCTGGACTATAGGCTGTAAGTCATTACAATATTTTCTCTTAATATATGGGAGCATTTCATAAGTTCTGTGACACTAGAGAACCCTGACTAATAAAATCTGGAATTCGAGTTTAATGTATATTCTTGATCCAAAACCCCAGGCCAGGACCCTCTTCAATGTTACATTATGACCCACTTTTTCATAGAGCAAGCAGTTCCCTGCTCCAGCTCTTTCTCACCCAGTCCCCAGGATGATACCTGCTTGAGCACATTCTCCTGAGATGTTCACAAGAAGGCATACATTCTGAGTGACTGATTTTAAACAATCTTATTATGAGAAAATGGAGAGGAAGAGGAGAGCACGGAGAGGAAGAGGAGAGCAAGGCGGGGCAGGATGCGGGACATAGAAGTTCCTGCCTGGATTGCTTTGTCTTCATTGCTGTTAGCTTGCAGTAACTCCATCTTAGCAATACATAATACTACTTTTCTACAGTGATGACCTAGAGTTCCTTACAAAAGGAAAGAGTAAGACAAAGCAAGTCAACAGGAAGGGACTGAGTAACAGCAAAGACATCGATTGCTCCGGTTAAGTAATGCCAAGCAGGAGTACAAAAGGACTAAAGCAACGCCTTCAGGTAGCAGTTAGCAAACTGTTGCCCTGTCTTCAAAGCAGGCCTGCCCTCTGATTTTGCAAATAAAACTTTATTTGGGCCGTGTCCACAGCATTCTTCTTTGCCTGCCTCTGGCTGTGTTCATACCATTGCCACAGAGAGCAGGGTGCACAGGAAACCCAATACATTAACTGTCTGGACTCTTCCACAGTTGTTTGTTTAAAGGGGTGGGGGGAAAGAAAAAGAGAGAAAGAAGTTTACTGACCTTTCCCCTAAAGCATCACTCAACCAGATAGTCAAATTAACAGAGGGAATGTTGAAAGTCCCCATGATGAAGACCATGGGGACAGAGTGTCCATAAGATATAATGACAGGTAGAGATCACAGGGCTTTTCTTTTCCACCTCACATCCCTTTTATGAACGTCCCTCCTGTCTTTCTTAAGCTTCTTCCTGAGCGTTCCACCCTCTGTTCTCAAGATTGCAGCTTCAGAATAAAATCCACTTCTTCTAGTAAGCTGGCCCTTACCAACTCTGGCCGACACACAGCCTAACCTATATGACAGTAAGAAGGCACCCACGTGTCTTTTCTTTTGCTCCCTTAAAAATGAAAATGGAAATCTTTTCTCAGAAAACTGCAGTCATGCATGGCAAATTGATTGTAACAACTTCGCTTTTTTTTTTTTTTTTTTTTTTTTTTTTTAGTGCAGAACATGTAAAAGTTCACATAAATAGGTAACACGGTAGCTTCCATAATCATGCGCAAATTACTCCTGAAACAATGGGTCGTCTAGTGGAAGAAAGCCTTAATCAGTTACAAATGCCCAAGTAAGCACAACTGCACACCATCCTTAAGCATGATAGCTTTGGAATCCAACAAGTCAGCAATACTGTAGCTGCTTAAGCCAGTTCACTTAGATAAGGACATGTGGACAACCAGGGCTTAAAGGAAATAAAACTATACCTGAACTGCATGCGTGAAGATATTAGAAAGTCCTATAAACTCTCCCAAACCTTGGAGAACACCCTCCACTATTGAATTCCAGCCCTTGTCACCTTATAAGCCTCCTAACTCCCGGACTCCTTGCCACAGCTGGAGCTCTCTACATAGTGGTAACATCAGCACCTTCAACTCGCTGTCACCACATATCTGGTGACAAGCCAGTGACCTGGCTGACTCATGACAAAGGCCCACGTTTAATTTACTTTCACTAGTGTGTGCGACAAGGTCACGGGGAAGGTTGGCTGATGTCTCAGTCCATTCATTTCTATCAAAATTGTTCAGAATGAAACCCAAAGAGAAAGTGAATGCATGCTCTATTAATCTTGGAAGACAAAATAAAACCAAGTAAATATCCCTCACTAATCAAAGAGCATCTATCTGTAATCAAGCGTTGTTGACTGTTGAGGTAAAAGCATAGAGTAAATTGTATTGTGACGTGGAGGGAGTCAATGCCTTACTAATGATTCCCTTTCCTACGCTTTCTCTTCCTGTCAATCTCTCAGTATCTACTAATTCTACTGCTTCTTCTTCCTCAGGAAACATGCCAGTAGCTTAGCATTTGCGTGAATAATACGTTCACTGGACACAGGCTTGGTTCTAATGGTCACTGTTAAGTAGTGGCTGTAAGGCAGTCATCCCGAGTTGAACAGACTCATACCTACAATAGGCCGTAGAAAGGTAAAAACCTTCCAGCTCTGCCAGCTGGAAGACAGAGTGTCTGAGCAAGTTGCTCACCTAGCTCAGACAGAGAAATGCAAAACAGGGGCCATGATGTTAGTACTTCGGCTTTGTACAGTGGTCCTTTCCAGAACTTCTTACAGAGCCCAGTGACATCTCTCTGTTTGCTCAAGAACATACTACACTATCCAAAGCTACCAGGCATGTATGTAATAGCTTAGAGACTATGTGAGAACTTTAAGGAATTTTGTACTATATTCATAAGAAAAATAGAAATCCTGTTTTAAAAAAAGTTTTGCTTTGTGTGTGATATTTTCAGCCTTTACAGATTAGAGATGGTTTGATCTTTGACAGTATTTGGGAAGCCTCAACCATTGTACCAAATAGGAAAGGATGAGGCTGTATGAGGGAAAAAGCAAACTTCTCAAATAGCTAACTGGAGGAGAAATGGGAGAAAGCTCACTTGTTCAGGGTTAGGGTGACGTATCTACCTCAGTTCCAATACCGCCATCCCAAGGGAGATGTGCTATAAAAAGCATAATTTAAGTATCATATCTCATCACTCAATATAGTTTTTCAACCCTCTCAAAATTCCATCGAAAAATCTATATAATATGTGCTTAGATTAATGAACTGTTTGAATCTGGATCAATAAGTGCTTGAGGCTCTGTGCCATTGACACCTGCTGGGACCATGTAGAGGAATGCTTCGTGGAGGGCAGAACCAGCCAGCATTTTTGTAACTACAGGGGTCCTACTTAATAAACAAGCAATCTAATATATGACCTCTGCAGATTAATTTCCTGAGAGCAAGTAAATAATCTACATTCAAATTTTCCCTGATTATGCATATAATTACAGTATCACTTGCCAATTAACACGTTGATTTAAACCTTGGGATTACGTATTTGAGAGTATAAAAGATCATCCTGTTATCACCCAAATATTCAGCGGCCCTCTAGCGCGTCAAAGAATCACAAAAAATGCGACTTAATCACCCGTCTGATTTCTCTTGTAAAAGAAAAACTGGGATGGCCAAAGATTGTAGACGAAATGGTAAAACATCACAGGTCACAATTACTGTCTCAACAACTGGACCACAGTGACTCATAGTAGCACGGGTTTGGAGGTGATACAATAACAGAATCTCGGGCAAACTTTATTCTCTCCTAAAATACTTCTGTAGAACTGGAGATTTATAAAACAGCTCCCCTAGCTTGGATTATTGTTATTTTTTAATTTACTGCAGCAACCAGGGTATAATTTATCCAGCATTAGACAGTTACATAAATAGGCGAAGATATATAGCACAGATTCTTCTCCACTTTCGACAAGTATAATAATTAATGCTAGTTGTTCCTTATTCCTACATGAAATCTCCCATTAAAAATGTTAATATGCTCTTGCTTGCAAAAGTCCGCGTAGCGATGGAAAAGAAGAGATCCAGGGGAAATCGCTGCACGGCATGCATACATATGTAAAAGGAGTTAGAAATAATAAATCAACGAGGCAAATATAATGAAGCCTGCTGTCCAACAGTCAAAGCTGTCAGACTGAGGTTTCGTTATGAAGACCTTTATACTCAACTGTTCGGCGGAATAAAACCATTCTCATCACTGCGCGTTCTCATGGAGAAAATTCCTATCTTGGATCAGGTGCCATAATGCCTCAATCCCCGTCTTCCCTCTTCATGGATTAATATCCACTTTCTGAATAGATATTCAAATCTCCACAGAAAATAAAGGTTGACTAAAGCTAAACAAGATGAAAATGAGTTCCTACAAGAAAAAAAGAAAAAGAAAGAAAAGACCCCCGTGGTGTTTTTATTTAACCACAAATACATCAGAAAGGATTGCTTGCACATTTGAAAACTAAAGGCCTACTGATTCACACCCCAGCTCTACCATAGTCTCAGGGGCACATGCATCATAATCATACAATAATCTACAATTACACGGCAAGAAAATGCTCGAAGAGAGTGAACTCCAGGCCCATTCCCATTGCACCTCTTAGAAAGGTAAGAACTCCCAATGAGATATTTCCCAAGCCTGCAATATATAGCTCTGACACTGAGATTCCCTTGAGTTTTATTACTAATTATTAAAAAAAAGAAAACCACAGGTAAGAAAACCAGCAAATCCAACTCTCCAATCTTAGCTCCCCATTTAAAAGGGGCCTGGGAAACGCAGCTTCTCCGGGCTGTAAGTCTCAAGTGCCGTCTCAATATCAAAGGAACCTTTCAAACCCTCTACAGTCTCCTTGGCAGTGCCGCACTGAGAAAGCAGCAGCTGTACTCAGCGCGTGGACACAGCTCCTCCCAACACCACATCAGAGTGACCAAGACTCTCAGCTACTGTAATCCAACCTCTGAAAGAAAGTCTGGGTGTCAGCAGCTACTCAATAAAAAGGAAAACTGAAAATAGGACCAAAATGGCTCCTAATAGCAATAATGTATAGTTCTGTGGTCATTACCGGCCGGATAATAACCGGTAGTGACCTTAAAACCCTGCATTACGAGTAAGTATGGCCTAGGGAGCACTGCAGATGTGGGGCTTCCAGCTAGCCAGTGCAATCCTGCTGTAAGTGCTCAAACCACACCACGTCTGGCTCACATGCATAGATTTTTCTTCCTCTACTCTTATCACACCAGGAATCTTATAATGTTTGGAAAAATATGTACCTTAGGGTAATAGAGCTATCCCAAAAAGATGAAGACCCAGACAATGTGGTCGAAAACATACACAGAAGACAGACTGCTTTCAGACAAGCAGACACGGAGGAACATCTTGTTCTCTTTAAAGCCTCTGGTGCTCAGAAAGCTGCAAGGACCTTAGTTAATGTGTCCTTAACCTTGGGGAAAGGATGCATCAATATTCCCATTTTACAGGTCAAACCCGTAGAGCACGCATGCACCAAACTACCTGCGAGGAAGGAAACAAGGTGATGTTGCCAAGAATTAACTGTTTGGGGGATAAGGCAATATAGTTTTTAACAAATGATGAGTATCTAAGAAAATAAATATGGTCAAACTGACGGGAGCAGGATGGGAAGGGGAGCCACCACACGCTGCCTTCTGGACACGATACAGCGTTGACATTCATGGATCTGTAGCAGCTATAGTAGCCTTCACAAAGCCCTGACCCAGATAGGATGGATGGTCTCCACTCCAGTCCTGGCAGAGGAGCTATTTACATTGAACAGTTCATGGGGGAAGGAGAGTCATTTGTTTTTGAGGACGCGGTCACTGATAGGTTTCCATGCCGCATGCATGTATAGGCAGCAGTAACTAGACGTGGTGGGTTATCAAAAAAAGAAAAGGAAAAATAGACATGAAATTGGCGGGATTTATATTGGAGGGGTATGTGGGGAGCAGAAGGGGAAAGGGGTACATATGATCACATTTTATTGTATGTGTCTGCGAAATTCTCAAAAATAAAAGAAAAAATTAGAAAGATATGAGATTATAATATGGGATTTGGTGGTTTGGCTGAGATGCACTCATAGTCTCAGACATATAACTCTAGTTGGTGGCACTGTTTGGGAAGGCTTAAGAGGTGTGGCCTTGTTGGAGAAGGTGTGTCACTGGAAGCTGGTTTGAGAGTTTAGGGACTCATGGTATTGCCAAGTGCACTCTTTCTAATTCCCTGCTTGTGCTTTAAGTCATAAACTTTCAGCATGCTTCTTCAGCCACCATGCCTGCCACTTCCCCACAATGGTGACGAATCTGTATCACTCTAGAACCAGAAACCCTTCTGTTAGTTGCCTTGGTCATGTGTTATCATAGCAATAGAAAAGTAAGCAATATAGGGACTACAAGAAAAGGGAATAAACAAATTATAAAACACATATGCATTAAAATGTCATAGTAAAGCTGATTACTCAATGAATAGACTCTAATAAAAATAAAACAATTTTTTTAAAAAACTTCTAATGGTACCCCATGAAGATGCTCAATTTTCATGTGTCAATTAAAAGCATAATAATTTTAAACTATTTCTCAAATGTACAAAAAATGTTGCATACCTTTTCATCTTTGGAATTCTGCTGAATAAATAGGAATATCTTTTTTTACATAAAATAATTTTTGCAAGCAGGTCTGAATAAGATTTTTTAAAGTCTCCAGCCTAGAAGCAGCTCTTGATGGGAGCTTTTATTGGACATTTTAAAGATTGAGAAAAAGAGTTGTTAGATGCGTTAATAATTCCCAGGACTGGAGTAAGACCACTGGTTGTTTCTTAACAAAGCAGTAGAGGGAGAATACAGAAAACTGGGCACTTCCAGGAAGATAAACAAAATCAGTGATTGCAAGGATGTTTGACAAAGTAAATCACAAAAGTTGACCAAGGTTGGCACTAATCCCCTCTATCTATGCCTATGAATTCATTACCCAGAACATTCCTGCTCTGATAGTCTTTGGGTCCAATCAAAAATCACATCCTAAAGCTGACAACAGCTTCAAACAAACTTGGGGTTTGCCACTGGAGGTTTTGTTTGAGCATTTGGTTGTGTGGGTAGATTGGGTAGTTTTGATTTTTATTTTTTTTTTTAGAAAGGGCCTATATTAGTTGCTTATCTGTTGCCATGATCGAGCAAGGTGACTTACAAGAGAAAGACATTATTTCAGCTTATGATTTCAGAGGACTCAAGTTCATAATGGCAGCGCAGCAGCAGCTGGCAGGCCTGTTGGGCAGAGCAGAGTTAAGAGTTTATGTCTCAAACCGTAAACACAGCACAGAAAGAGGGTGAGCACTGGAAATGGTACAAGGATTTCAAACCTGAAAGCCAGACTCTAGAAGCATACTTCCTCCAGCATGGCCACACCTCTCAGGCTTCCCCAAGGAACAAGGGCTCTCTCTCATCAAACCACCAAAGAGACTCATCAGAGGTTGGTCTCAAACCTCCTTATATAGCCAAGGATACCTTGAATTCATCATCCACCTTCCTCTAGCTCCTGGTACTAGGGTTACAGGTACACACACCTGGGCAGTTGCCAGTTTTCTGAAAACCAGATTTCTCATCTTCTCTATCTGGGAAGTAATGTCACTTATCTGGGTTTGGTAGGGTTTTTAGCTGAAGGAACTAAAAGACCTTTTTTTCCCAGACCTGCTGTTTGAGTGGTAGCCCACATGACACTATCAGCTTTCCTCCACAGCTATGGTGTGCTCTGTCTGAAGCCATGCTACCCTATGGTGTCACTTTTATCTCCAGGGGACACTGACTAGACACATTTGGAGTACCTAACATTAGTCAAAACTAACAAAATGAGACAGGGTAGTTACTAGTATTCCAGGGGAATGCATGGAACAGGCCCCTGTGACAAAGAACCATCAGACCCCTCAAAGTCAAAGGTGTTCTGTGCCATGTTGTTGCTGTCATACATCTCTTTGTTTTGCCACACCCCATTTCCCTGCCCCATCGAGTTCTGCTTTCTAGACTTTCTTTTTTCATTGAAATGTCACATTTGGAATATGTCCAAGGTCCAAAGATGTTTAATCCATGTGATTGTCAACACTCCTACAAGGACAATTGCCTGAACTTTACTCTCAGAAAACAAAACCAAAGGTCATAGATGGACGTGTCTTAAAGCTACCAAATTTCCAAGTGGCTCAGATGAAACTGGATTTGTGCCCATTCAAAGACCAAGTGTTCCTTGAGAGTGAAGGATGCTCATGGATGTTTGGTTTCCCTGCAAAGAGGTAACAGACATGCTCTAAAACACATTCAAAGATACTCATAAGCTGGTAAGCTATACTGGTCTACTCCCCTGTCTTTCCTAGGATGGTTGTAAGTCACACCCATTCAGAAAGAAAAGAAAATAGGATTATGTCTTCCTCATCCTTAGGTATAAAAATGCCTTCATTATTCCAACAGACTGGGGCCATAGTATAGTCACTCCCCAGTTTTATAAAGACATGGACCCAAAGCCACCAGCCACTGACCTCCATAAGTGATGACAGATCCAAGACAAGGATAGAGACAGGTGTCACACTGCTGCTGTCACCTGACAAAACGCTTGCACAATTTCACTGAAGTCCAAATCTCATTAGATTGAGACTGTGAATTCCAGCCTCATGCTCAGCATCTGGCCTCAGATATAGAGGACAAAGTAGTAAATACCATAAGGTATTCAAAGAATTCAGTGTTATTAGGGTATATAAATACATTTATCACTGCCATGACAATAATGCATACCTTCCTATATCACACATGTTCTTATGTGTATGTAAGTGTGTGTACACACAATTTCCAAGGTTTCCAAAATTCTACATCCCAATCCCAAAGATAAAAAGATAAATTGACTTCACATTCTACTCTGTACATGGACTAATGAGAGAGAGAGAGAGAGAAACAACTTATCAAGGTATATCACTTCCAAAATAGCCAACAGCAATAGAAGATAAGATACCTGTGTAAACATACAAAAAAAAATAGAAATAACCCTGCCCAGGGAGAGGGCCAGAGAACAGAAACTATTGCTGAGATGGGGAAAATAAAGAATTTTCCTACAGAAGAGAAAACCAGCCCAGAGGGTAGGAGGGACCAAAGTCAAAGACAAAGAACAACCAGACATGGTTTGGGACAGAAAGAGTCCATGTCGCCTGAGAAGAGCTTTCTTATGGTAGAGGGGTATAGAAAACCCTAATGAGGACAATGACAATGGCAGAACTGAGACATGTCTAAGACACTCTATGAAGGAGTCCATTGCAAGCTCACAAAGCCAGCACCAAGGAGACTTTCCAGATGTTACCTCCCAACCTCCTACATTGCCACATATGTCTATAACAGAAACCAAAGGTGCCCAAAGCAACCCTTCCCCTTCCTATGTGAAACTCACCTGAACAATGTCTAGCTCACATTTCAGAATATGGTAATTCACAGATCAGCATTCTCATACAAAATGCTCACAAGCCACCACTTAGTGTATATTCTATAGTTCCTCACATAATAGTATGGGCTACAAAGAGTCAAGGGGATCTTACAAAATGGAGCAGTGACAAACATGAAGAGATATCCCAATTGTCAAAGAGTTTGCCATGCAAGTGTGAGGAGCAGAATTCAAATGCACAGAATGCATTCAACGGTCAAATGAGTATAGTGAAACAACTGTGACTCCAGCCTCAGAAAATGAAGATGGGATGTCTGGAACAGGCTAAAAGGTGCGATGTCATGTCACCTTAGCCATGTCAGGGAGCTCTAAAGCAAATGCACAATCAAGGCAATCAAGAATGATTCCCAACATTAAGCCTGTGTTTCCATGTGTATGCACATATGTGTGCATGTGTACACACACATACATATGTAAAAATGGGGAAGGGATAAATTACAAAATCAGGTATACATGGGGTATGACTTTAGGTATCCAGGTTAAAAGAGGCCTAGAGTAGAGAGGCCCATAGTTAGGGAAGCAGCTAGAGGCCAAGAAGCTGTTTGAGGCCGGGGTCTAATCTGAGGAATAAATCCTGAAACAAAAAAAAAAAAAAAGCCAAAACCTAGAGCCTTTAAGGTGCAGAATCAACTGCCCTTAGCAACTTTTAGAGTGTGGATAGGCTCAACTTACAGATCGAGACCACCGTCTGTAACCATGGCAATGAACACAGATGAAAAGTAGACTTGGGTGATAGCAAGTTGCCCCTCTAAACTTGGAAAGTTTGAGGACATTTCAATGGATATGTCCAGTAAGTAACTGGAAGGAAAGAATTAAGTTTACTAGATACGACTAGAATGAAATTACAGAGACATGTGTAGTAGGCAAGATTTCTTAAAGGACCTGTGACAAAGAACATTGAAGAACCAGATGGAAAAATATCCAGAGATACCATCAAAGTCACTGGTAAGGCAGGCAGGGTTGTCCAGCCATGGAAGGTGCTTCTTGGCCACATCATTAATTGACATTATCTCTCTCCTCCTTTCTGTAGTATTCATTGCCTGCTTCTTTACTAGAATACATTACACAACTGGGTCTCCAGATGCATCTCTAGAATGTGCCCCACAGCACTCAGTTAGGAACAATAAACATGAAGTATATGAAGAAACAAAGCATAACTGGTGATGGAAAAGCTTTCAAAATAGGGGAGCTGTTTTAAAGAATCAGAAAAGAAGAAAGATTGAAAATAGGTCATTAAATTTGAAAATTGGGTCACCGGTGAGCCTAGCCAGAGTCATTGCAATATGTTGGTAGAAAAGCTAAATCACTATGGCTTTGAAGAAAGTGGAGGTAGGGTGCTGGATCAAGGGACTGGAAGATTAATTTCAGGCACGATGGACAGAAACAACCTGAGATCAAACTGTAGATTTCCACAAATCAGCCAGAAAATGAAAGTTAAGCCAGAAGTGAAGGATATGAGTCAGAGGAAGAGTGTGGTGGTATGACAGTGCTTGGGAGATAAGCTCTGCTGCTCAAGAGCAAATGTTTAGGTATACGGAAGGGAAATGAAGCTGCCCTCAATGATGTAACACCAGTCCTCTCTTTGGAAGATGAGGGTGATGGAAACTCCTTCTGAGTGGCTCTAATGAGAATCCAAAGGGGGAGGGCTAACTAAAGAGGCTGAGCTGGAAAGCATGGCATCCCATGGGAACACATGCCACCAGCACCCTTGAACAAGGCCCAGAGCCCCCAGAGAGTACAGCAAGAAACCAGAGCTTGGCAGTGAAAGTTGCTCTGAGTTAGTTAGCCTAGCTTTGTTTGTTTCATGTTTTTTCTCTGCTGCTCAGAACAAGGAACCTGAGCCCCACCTACAAAGGTCTTGAGATGCTGTCATTCTTCTGCAAGGTTAATCGTGAGCTGTGATGTGTCTCTATTGCTGGTATGGCTCAGTGGTAGAGTATTTGCCTCACATGTAAGAAGACCAGCATTCTATTCCAAAGAGACAGAGAGAGAAAAACAGAGACAGTGTGTGTGAGAGAGACAGAGACAGAGAGAGAGGGAGGGAATGTGTTGTGTGTGTGTGTGTGTGTGTGTGTGTGTGTGTGTGTGTGTGTGTGTTCTGGTCTAACTAGTGCAGACAGGATGGTTATTTTGACAGCTCCTGCACCCTGTTCATGTTGCTGCTTCAGTGACTCCCCATGGTACAGTATCTCCACCATCTTTCATAATTCGGTTCCCTGAGCACACACGGAGCATCCACATGGCACATGCCATCTCCTCTCTCCAGTGGTTTCTGGCCCTGGGATTCACAATTTTGACCTATAAATAAGAAAATTTTACAGCAACCCTAAACCCGTTCCCTGTCTATTTAAATTACTTCCCCGTGAAGAGAAGTCCCGCCAGCTCAATGCCTTGGAGATGGCACAGGAGAGAGAAATTTGCTTTTGTTAGCAGACTCCATAATTACATGGCGATATGTCCACCTGGGTAATAACTAATGGGATTTTTTAAAACTTTTTTATATAAATATTTCAGTCTCTCTGCTTTGCTAGATTGACTTTTTCCTCAGTGTTAATTGCTTCCATGGTCTTCACCTGTGACAACATTTCTAACCAGTGTTTCTGCACATTTTTATTTCTTTCTCAGGAGCCAGCTCCGGGATGGCTTCATTTAAAAATGTTAATACTATGAATAAATATTAACTTACTTTGCTGGGGGGGGGCAACTCTCTAGGGGGTGACTGGCCAACCCTGCAGCCATTTACTTCATGCAAGGGTCACCAGGTGGCCTATATGTTTCATAAATTAGAAAAATCTATGTTTCCTTTAACATTATCCTTTAGCATTATCTGATGAGCTGTCCTGGGAACCCCCAACTCACATGCCCCTGTATAGAGGCTTTCCTTTGGCAAATGGGGTCTCTTACTCCAAGGAACCCTTGGCAGGCTTTTCCATACCAATGTGCCCATTCACCGATCGGGGTATACTTGAGACACTAAACACACCACAGTAACTCCCTTCTGAACCCTGCCCTATTTGTCTGCTTCTTTGTTTCAGTAGTTTTAAGTCAGGATGTCACTCTGCTGCCCTGGCTAGCCCGCAAATCATGGCAATCCTTCTGCCTCATCCTTCGAAGTGTTGGGATTACAGATTTACATCAGCCACCAACCCAACCATTTTCTGGCCTGGTTTGTTTTGTTTGGTTTTCATTCCCTATCCTTGAAGTAAGAGCTCGGAACTCCTGATCTATCTCTCGCCCCTGTCAATCACAGACCATAGGCAATGGTCTGAGATACAAAGGTGCAGTCAGCATTATAACTTTTGCATCCTTGTTGATGATACTGAGACCTATGATCTGTCTTTCTACAGATGTAAGGATTCTCATATCACTGTCCTCTTCTCTTTCACCATTCCACTGACTGCATGTCACACAAGTGGCTACGTGTCTTAGTCAGGGTTTCTATTCTGGCACAAACAGCAGGAAGCAAGCTGGGGAGGAGAGGGTTTATCCGGCTTACACTTCCACATTGCTGTTCATCACCAAAGGAAGTCAGGATTGGAACCCAAGCAGGTCAGGAAGCAGGAGCTGATGCAGAGGCCATGGAGGGATGTTACTTACTGGCTTGCTTCCCCTGGCTTGCTCAGCCTGCTTTCTTATAGAACCCAGGTCTACCAGCCCAGGGATGGCACCACCCACAATGGGCTGGGCCCTCCCCCCTTGATCACTAGTTGAGAAAATGCCTTACAGCTGGAACTCATGGAGGCATTTCCTCAACTGAGGCTCCTTTCTTTGTGGTAACTCCATCTTGTGTCAAGTTGACACAAAACCAGCCAGTGCACCACTGGACCACCTCCTGCCCCTCCACACCTCCTCTGCTTTGTCAACTGAGCCCTCACTCTTACTGTTCCTGAGCACACACTCTGGCCCACGTTTTCACTGTAGAAGCTCAAGAAGCTTGAAGTGTCCTCTGCCTGGCAGGGGCCCGGGCCAGATGGTACACTCCTGCTTCTCATAAAACCTTGACTCACAAATGGCTCCAAGCTCACTGGCCTCTAAAATAGCTGCTTTTCCCCCATCCTCCAGAGCCGTGGACCGCAGGAAAACTTGTTGGTGGTTCTCTCGCCATCACTGTCAACACCTTGTGACCTCTGAATGGCACACCAATCTTCACTTGTGTCTCCCGTGATCCCTGGAAGGCTACTGATGAGAATGACCTCCTCTCCCTGAAGGAAAGAAGGAACTCAGGCCGAGAGACACTAACAATAGGCGACAAGAGGAGTTCTGCTGTGAACCCGCCACCTCTCAGATGGGACTTTTCTCAGCTTGGTGGTGATGGGCCCCCTCAGGAAAGCTGGAACTGTTAATTGCCAGGTTGGCTTCATGGGGTTTGGCTGACGGAGTGGCTTCTCGATCCAATGTAGCTTTTCTTCCTGAGCTCATGGGGCTTGCCACACATGGCCCTCGGTGTTAAAGCGCTCTTGGGTGACGAGAGCAGAGGGACTTCATAATGGAACCGAGTTTCTCACCTCTCCATCACTGGCTCAGATGCAAGAGCCGAGACCTTCTGGCAGATTTGATACAAGTGCCTAAAGTCTATCGGCTGCACAAATGCCATTTGTGTGACCAACAGCCACCGCAACATTTCATGGCAGGACTTGGAAGCGCACACTTTCTCAGATCACGACAGGAGGCTAAGGGACAGAATCAGTGGCCTTCTGCACCTGTCCTGTGACCTCTAGGGGAAATGGCTCTGCCAACACCAAGTACTGCAGAAGTGCAGATTTCCTTTGGCCCCATTGAGATGACATCCACAATTCAACTAGTTTTGTTCTTCCTGGCTCTCAGTTTTCATCCACTCCTGACAGAACAATGCAAACATATTACCAGTTACCAGTTAAAATCTTGATGATAACACCTAGCTCACCTGCCTCCTGCACAGATGGATACTGACCGTGAACGCTGCCTGTACCTTTTAGCTCACAAATATTCACACACTAGGGAATTTTCCCCAACACCAGAGCTCCCTCCACAGCTTGGGACCTTTTCTTGCCACACGCTTGAGTTATTTCTGGAAAATAACTTATTTCCCAGAAAAATGGCAGGTGACA
Organism: Micromys minutus; assembly: GCF_963924665.1. NCBI lineage: Eukaryota > Metazoa > Chordata > Mammalia > Rodentia > Muridae > Micromys > Micromys minutus. Next base: position 9,959,286 of record NC_137969.1, on the reverse strand, counting down.
CAGAAATGTCCCTTCTTGTTCACTCCCTGTCCATCACAAGATTGACTCTTCTGGGTTAACCCTTTTCTCTCTTTCTTCACTTCATGGGGTTTCTCTTGCCTCTTTCTGGAAGCTTCTCATATAGTTCCATTCCCCCAGAACTCAGTTCTTAGAGTTTGAAAGTAGAACTGTTCTTTCCAAGGGTGACTTAGTCAGTCAGGGAAGGTTCTAGAATTCATGCCCATATCACCCGGGGCCCAGCAGAAAGACGCATGATGGGAAACTGGCATCATAAATGGGCACCCTGCTCTCCATTTTTTCCCTTTGCCCTTCTTTGCCTGGAGGCCCTTCCTACCTGCTGTGACCACCTGGATCCTGATTTTCCCCAAGGAGGCCCTCCCCTGCCTTCTCACAGGACAAGAACTTGCAGTGAGCACATGGAACAAAAGCACATATGACCCAGAAAGATTTCCATTGCCCCCTCTACCGGAAGGCTCCAGGGGGTGGGGGTAAGGACAATTCTTTCTTATCACCTTCTCTCCTCTGAATCCCAGAACTGCATGAAAACCCAGCACACCATGGGCACTCTGTAGACAGGCGTGGTATGGGCCAAGTGTCTCATTAATGATCACCACAACACAACACAGATGCTCTTTCAACTCTCCATTGGACTAACAGAGAGGTGAGGGCTCCCGGAGGATCCAACCTTGCCTCAGACTGCAGTAAGAGCAAAACCTGAGCCTGAAACCTCGAGACCCCCAAACTCTGCTCTTTCCTGTGTTAAACTCTGTTCCTGGACCTCAGCCAATACTGGATGATTTATTAAAAAACAAAACAAACCTTGTCCTCGGCTCTTTGTGTCAGCAGGTGGGGTACCAAACTGGGTTGTATCCATCCAGCCCCAACCTGAGATTCTCGTCAACCATTCCCCTCTGTGAAAACAACCCCTCTGAAGACCTCATGTCCAGGTCCAATGTGGTTCTGAGACACCGCGGAGTAGGTGAGGCACTTGTCTTGGATTCCAAATGTAAAGTCACCAGAATTTCAATTTAAAAAAAAAAAGAGTGATTCAGTGCAGTGTTTAAACACTGACATGCAGGGCTGGGAGACACCTTGCCCCGTGAGGTGCTTGCTATGTGATCGTAAAGACCAGGGTTTGAATCTCCAGCACCCATATCAAGAGCTGGTGCAGGAGCACCTGTCAGTGATCCTAGCAGTGGGGATGCAGAGACCGGAGAAATCCTGAAGCTCTCTTGACAGCCGGCAGAGCCAAGTTGGTGAGCTCCAGGTATAGTAACAGAGCCTGTCTCAAAAACTAAGAGTAGAGAAGCTGAGGAAGACATACTGTGATGACTTCTCACCTCCACCTGCATGCACATACACACATGTGCATGCACACACCTGCACATATATGTACACATGCATACCATATACATACACACCAAAAAAAAAAAAAAACCCTGACATCAGTGGCTATAGACTCAGTGATATATTAAAGATATCATTAAGCAGTCAGAGAGAAGGAGCTAGAGACATGGCTCAGTGGTTAAAAGCACTTGGTATTATTGCAGAGGACCCAGCTTCATTTTCCAGCACCGACCAATTTGACAGCTCACAACCATCTGTAACTCCAGTCCCAGGGTACCAGTCCCAAGATATCACATGCCCTCTTCTGACCTCTGTGGGCGCCAGAAATGCACATGGTACACAAACATACATGCAGGTAAAATACTCATATACATAAAATAAATCTTTTCTTTAAGTGGGGAAGATGGAGAGGGGAAGAGAAAGGCAGAAGTTTGATAAGAAGCAAAAATGTCTACATTTTGCAGAAAGGCAGAGTGTGCAAACTGATCTTTGCACCGCCGTGGGTTCCAAGGCGGTTGCACAAGGCTGTGCTCTGAGTTTGGTAGCTCTCAGAGGTAAGCTGAGGTAGCAGACAGCTTGACATCTATCAGACACCTCAGCCCAGGCCCACGGCAGGTCAGGAACATCTGTCTGGCCAGCTCCACGAAGATCCCAGAGGAGCCTCCACAGGCACGTGAGCATTTCAGCTTTTGAGTGTCCTCATTAGAAGTATAAGCCTGAAAGCCACAAATGATAGACAACTGCTCCCTGAAATAGTTTCAAGGGCATCTGGACCACCCCATGTTCTAGAAAAAATGCTACCACTGGGGGCCCAGGGACCACAGCTCTAGGGAGAAAAATAGGATTTAAAGTAAGTCCCCAGGGGCTATTTTAGCAATGATAGGCGATCCTATGAAAAGGGACCAAGATCTGTATCCTTGAAGGATGGGTATGAACCAGCTCCAAGCTGAGGCGACAGGAGTGTCCTGGGGTTGACACGAACTAGTGTCCAAGCTTCCAAAGTGAAATAGTGACGAAGAGCAGTCATGGAGTCTGGAGCTGATTTTATAAGAAAGAGGAAGTCTCGGGCAGGTTACAGCTCAGAGGGGCCTGTCCGGGGGTCCTGGTAATGAATGCTCAGTCTGCAGAAGGCTCGGTTGGAGGGGAGCACCCAGGTAGAGAATAGGACAGTGGGAGGCATCACAGCGGTCCATCGTACCAGGAGGCACCGGATGGGGTGGGGGAGGAGTGACTGGCTCCAGACACAGTCTGCATGGCTTCCAGAGAGGTTCAATGTGGAGAGACAGACAGACAGAGACAGAGAGAGAGACGGGGGGGGGGGGGGGGGGCGGGCTGATCTTCGGGTCTTGCAACAGCGTGAGTTGGAGAGGTCATAAAAGACTTAAAGCACAGGAGATGTGAGATTCAGGTTGGAGTGAGGCGTTGTCACCACAGTCTCTGACCGATACACAGCTACTGCAATGCTCTGCCCCCCAGCTGACAACAATCACCCCAAACTGCAGTCTCCACCAGCTCCCTCCCCCATTTGTGTCTTACTCACAGCGATGAGGTTTATTCCCAATAATACTGCTGAGATTATTTATTCACCACCCTTGTGTTTCAGGATTACCATAGCCGTGAAATTTATATTCAACAGCATTATTACAATTTTCAGCTACTAATGAAATTATTGTTTCTGTTTGTGATGTGTTTGGGAGCTATAATGATAAACGTTTCCTTTCAAAAATACCACTGCAATGTTTATGTCCTCAAAACCTGCCATAAATGACAAATTGCCAAGGGCCCCTAAGCAGTTAAACTCTCTTCTTGGGAAGGCTGAGCTTCTCGCTTTTACCATGGTGGGAATTAGATCCTGGAGTAGATAGGACTCGCAATACCAAAGGTTGACATTTATAATGTAGGACTGTGTGGTCTCCAGATAATTTTGATACTATAACTCATCAATTTAAAAAAATTCAGTTTGATACATACTCATAAAACATGCTGCTGTTCAATTTATAATATAACATAAAGTAATTTATCTGTGATTATTTTCCACTGAGCTAATTAATATACAAGGCATATGATGAGCCATACGAAAAGAACTTGAGGAGACAGTAAATAGAGTCACACAGACCTGCTGCCTCTGTCCCTCTCCCCACTGCGGGGAACTTGCCTGGGGAAATCTCCTTGTGATGTGGAGAGCCCTGGCCTAGAACATTGTCTTCCCACATTCTCCATCCTTCACATCCCCTAAGAGAGGAACTGATATAATATTGGATTCCCAAACCCCAGGGCTAAACACAGAACCCTGAAAGAAGGCTTGGTGGGGAGACGGGAGCACCGTTTTCATCTGTTTTAAATTTGAGGGTTTTGAGTGAGCAATTCTGCTGAGCACTGGGCTTTGTAGTTAATAAGATCAGGTCTGAAAATCCACAGCTCTCCAGAGCAGTGAGGGCTCCTGATGCATTCTGGGAAGAAGTTGCCTGCTTGCTCCCTTCCATACTTTGCTATACCTCCTTGCTACACTTTGCCCAGGCTTTTCTTTCAGGTCCAAGGCAGTCCTAGTGTCTCCTTACAAAGTATAACGGGTACTGGGCATACTCTTATACCCAGAGGCAATACAGCTACCACCTGGATTCCAATAGAAACAGCTTTCACCTTAAAACAACTTTTTTTCAGAGAATTTTTTTTTTAATTCATGCCACCTCTAACTAGCATACATGGAAACCCTGAAGTGGCGTGGATTGACTTTTTCATAACTATTCTCATCTCTGGACATCAAAGGTTCAAGACTCTTTTGACAGCTATTAAGATGACCAGTAGACGGTTACACACAGCAAGACCTAAAGCCCTAGCTTTGCTTGCTGCTACTTCCTGTGGACACCTCTGCAAGTCCCTTACCTCGGAATGTTGCCAAAAGAGCAGCTACCGAAGTCTGTCACTCCGAACTCCCTCCTCTTGGTCCTCTCTATCTCAGATGATATACCTGGTCCTTTGGTTCATGGAGATCCTTCAGCCTATGAAGCCTAAGAGAGGTCTCCCTCCTTCCTCACAGTTCCTGTAACAAGGTCATCTATGTCATTTGCTTGCAATTGGATCCTGAGAGGTCTGTACCATATTATTTCAAGCTAATGGTGAGAACATTTGAAGATGCCCCTCCATCTCTGAGGTTGACCAGAAGTATCTACAGAACACAAACCCTTGTACATTTTCCTGGACACAGTGTGTATCAGGTGACATTTTTTTTTTTAATTTGAACTCTCTTTCAAGCTCTTCGTCAATTTCTTCCTTTAGCTCCTGTCAAGGGAAATAGCAATCCTAGCCTAGGAGTGAGGTTAGACCAAGAAAGGAGGAAAATGCCTCATATATTAAACCAAGCCATAACCTGTGGCCCTGGACACATTTACGTACACCCCACCCCCGGACATACTTATTCGGTAAGGCTCACATTTTTGTGTTTTTATTTGGTTGACAACATTTAAAAGCCAGCAGACCCACAAAACAAACAAACACATAGGTCAAACTGCAATATCCAGTGACAGAGCCAAACCTACAGGGCAAGGATGAACTAAGAAAGGTTGCCTCCTCTCCAGACATCGAGGTTCTTTCTGGTTTACAAGGCCCTTGTATTGCCAAGAAATCTAGAGCAGCATGAAGCTAAGATCTGAGACCCTGTCAACTTTAAATTCCTTTGAGCAGATGTCACTTATTGGCCAGAGACACTGTGGGATAGTGGCTACTGTAGCAAAGAACAAACACCACCCAGTCAGACTCCTATAGTCCTGGGAGGAACGGTTCCACCTACAGTGTTTGCTTAGCACAGGTTTCCTTACCCACTTCCCCTATCCTGACACCCCTCTCCTGCTTTGATTTATTCACGCTATAATTACCTAATTGCTTCTGTGCCCTTCCACTTCCTGCCCTGTTCCGTGGGATCCTGTTGGTAGGACATCTGAACCAGACCTTACCTCATTCTCAGAGTCTAGGCTCTTTGCAGCCTTGCTCCTGAAGCAACTCAATGAGAAGTAGGGGCAGGACCACAGGCGGGGGCTGTGGGCCGGGCCAAGGGCAGTAAAATTCATTCCTAAAGCTGGCTAAACCTGGCAGAGCAGGGACGCTCAGTCTCAGGCCCTGGAGGCATAGGAGGGAGGAGGAAGGTGCAGCTTGCTGGGGCAGGCCAAGGCCAGCCTCACATCCGCCATCCCCTCTGACCAGGCCATTTGCCAAGAGAGGAACCGGAAATACAGAGGAAGTGGTAGAAGGGGGTGGATAGGAAGAACTGCAGCAAAGGGGAAGCTTGGGAGGGAAATGGGAGGAGAGGAGAACCCCTGAGATCCAGCAGGCTCTTCAGAGAATGAGTTCCTACCCAGAAGCACACAGCACCACCTGATTTAAGCAACGCACGCACACACACACACACACACACACACACACACACACAAACGTGAAGTGTGGTTTGTCCTTAAAATTCAACAGCACAAGAATGAAAAGAAAGGGCTCCAACGAGTTGTGACATTTAAGTGGTCATGCATTTTTCAACATACCGGCTTTGCAGAGATGTTTATATTCATCTCCCCAGCAGTCCTGTTTCACTTAAGTAGGGTGAAAAATGCCTTCAGAAAGTTTAATTAAATAAAACAGGAACATGGAAAGCAAAGTTAAGTGCGAACGACTTTAAAAATATTCTTCTTAAAGGGGGGAACTATAAATTCCATAAATAATAAGAAAGGAAAATAAAAAGCTGGGGAGTAAACTAAATAAATATCCTTATTATCTCTACTTGTCGTTTCAAATCCAAGTGTTTTTTTTTTTTTTTAAATCTCGTATTATATTTCTAAAAACCCAGAAAGAAAAATGTCAGGAGTTGACAACAGGTAGAGAGGTTCGTGGCCGCTGAGTTAATCTAAAACCTTTAGCAAGAAAGAAAAAAAAATTAAGAAGCAGTTTTAAAAAAGAAAATAAAAACCTGTAGGGCTGCAAGGATAGATTTAATTCATCATCTGCAAGCATGCACAGCGAAGTCCAAAGGTCTGATAGCGGCCCCAGCTAGACCCCGGCCCATCCATCTCCGCCCTCTGTTCGTACAAGCCAGCTTTAATCCGCACCATAATGACAGCAACAATAATGACCTTAACTTGGGCAATCCATTTGTTGACAGCAGGTGATAGTTCGGCCATCCTGATAGTCATCTGTTTTTTTGGCAAACGGGAGAGAAGGCTATTTGCCACGTACATTTATTTTTATGGGGATGACATGTTTTACAAAGCTGGATGCGGGACAGTACAGGTGTGGAATTAATTGTCCAAGTTGCAAAATATGTTCTCGCTGGTATGTTAAATCTATGGCACACTGTGGCCCGCCACGAGGAAACGCTTGCCTCCGCTAAGTAACCACAAGCCTGGCTTCCCAGTTGTGGCTCTGCCTTTGTGCCGAGTGGCTAGCTCGGGGCTTCCTCTTGCTGCTGGTTTATGATCTGAGCTCTTTAGTTTTCCCAAGTCAACTCTTAGGGCCACAAAGACAAGCCGCCTGACTTTTAAATAATATATTCCCCCTTTTAAACCTCTGCTTTCTACCATCTCCTAGGAGCGCCGTTTCCTGTCACGATGATTACAATAATTTGTACGTAGTTCCTGGGACCGCATTCCTAATTTAGTCCTAAATTGGTTGGCCTCGTGAAGTTATTAATATGCTTTTCTAACCTGCACAAAATAGCTATTTTTTTCCCTGGCTGGGGCAAACAATCTTCATTGTTTCATATACTCTTTACCTCCGCTCCTTTTGTCCTAATATCACTATTTTAGTTCCCAAAAAAAGGAAACTTTAAAAACAGAAACACTAGAACTGAACGGGGAAGATTTGGTCAGACACCAAATGAGAACCCCTGACCAACCAACCAACCAGGTCAGAGTCTAGACTGGCCTAGAACTTTCTAGGTAGCCCAGGCTATTCCAGAATTACAGATGTGGAGCCACCCTGCCCACCCTGTGGAAGTACTTTTTGAAGGGATTATCACAGCCCAGACTTCTGTTTTAGAAACATTGATTTTAGGAAGTTCAAATGAATAGTCTATAGAATTTGTCTAAGCTAAAAAATATGCAAATGCAAACACATAAACTAAAGTTAGAGCAAAGAGGGAAAAAAATGAGATTGGGGAATTTTCACCTGCAGGGAAACACCTATTCAACTGGAAGATGAAACTAATTCAATAAAACAAAACAGCTGGGCATTATACACACCTATAATCTCGAGGCTCAGAACTCTGATCATGAGGCTGTAAGTTCAAGACCACCCTGAGCTACACAGAGAGACATTGTCTAGATGAATATATAACAGAGAACAATACCAAGTTGCTATGGTTAGAAACCAATTATCCTTTAGACACATACACATAAAATCGTAATCTCTATCATAAAAGATTAAGAGGAGAGGAATGAAGACTTTGCCTTAAGGAATGGGTACATCCATTCATAACGGAAATACAGCGATGGTAAATGGGACCTCTGATGAGTGAACTAGCTTGGTTAGATCTTTTGCCACATGATGCCCCAACACCGCTATGGGACTCTACAAGAAGTTTGTCGCAGACCCAGGTATCTTGACTGTGAGCCAGAACCATGGGCTAGCTTCATGCCTTTCCAGGAAACAGTGGCTTGAACGTGCATGTGATGACAACTAAATCTCTTGTCTGCCTGGGAGAACGGAGAACAAAGGGTGGCTCTTTGGATAACCTCACCCCAGACCTGGTAATGCAGGTAATGCTCCAGCTGCAAGGCCTGAAGTCAGCTCAGGGAATCCTCCACTGACACCTCCCAGTGTTAGGCCAATGGAAGGTCCGGTCTACCACACACACTCATCCTGTCTGTCACTACATCAGCCAGAATCCAGACTCCATGGTCAGTGTCGCCCACAGGTGTGACCATTGAATAAGATCTCAAGACGGATCGTCTTGCTCTATTGAAGGCCCATAATCCCTGACTGCTTTTCCATCTAAGCATTTTCTAAATCATGTGTCTGTGAGGCTATGTGGAGACAAAAATCAATACACTGACAATTCCTCTTTGTCTCTTCTGACGACAAACCAGGCTGTCAGTGCCGGATCCTGCGGTTCCACACAGCTCGCCTTTCGAAGTAGCAGGGATGGGGTTTGCTATAATTATACAGTAGTAATGAGTTCATGTGCAGAGGATGAGATGTGGTGTTTGCCCAGCTTTGGGTTTAAAGCATTTCGGTGTTCCAGAGCACAGGATCCTTAGCACAGTGGAGGTTCTCGGGTCATTCCCAACAGCACTTTGCTCTGGACCCTGGCATGAATCAAAGCCAGAACGAGAAAGCAGACAGCACACTTCCTCCACATCTTCACTAACAGTTGTTGCTTCTGATTCTCAGGTTTATTGTTTTTATGTAGTTTTTATACAATTAGCTCATATATATATATATATATATATATATATATATATATATATATATATATATAATAGCTTACAGTATACTGTTTTTACATATCACACAGAGGTGTGGTATCAAAGTATGATTTTGATTTTTTTCCTTGAGCATCCTCTCATACGTGCCGCAAACTTCTGCTCCTCTTCTAGTGATACATGTTTTTTTAAGGTAGCATACAGAGTAGTGTGTCCTGTCATGGCACCTTCATGCCAATGTCCTTACACTTTATTCTCCTTCGCTTCCTCCCCATCTTCCCTCATCGGTGTCTTCTCCCCTTCCAGAAGATTCCCCTTCTATCCCCAGGAAGCCCCCACCCTGCCTTTTACTTTTTTTCTCACAGAAGTTCCACTACTGTTTCTGTTTCACCTCCCGAAGGATCTCTCCCTTCAGAGCTGGAGAGGTGGCTCGGTGGTTAAGAGTGCCTCCTTCTCTTACAGAGGACCCACACAGAGCAGCTTACTGTGACCTGCAACTCCGGCTCCAGAGGGATCTGACTCCTTTGGCCTCTGTGAGACAGTACTCATGAGCTCATTCCAACATACAAGTACATGTAATTAAAAGTAATAAAATAGATCCTCTCATTATCCCACTTCCTGATTCATGTTGTACAAATTCTCACACACAAACACATGAACACACACTCACACACACACACACAAGAACACACACACTCACACACAAACACATGAACACACACACATTCACACACACACACTCACACAAGAACACACACTCACATACAAACACATGAATACACACACACACACACACACATGCACACACAATTTAAGCTCCACATAGCAAACATGTGGTATTTGTTTTGTTTTGTTTTTTTCAGAGTCTGCTTTAACCCATTTGGATTTACACTATCGAGTGTAGAAACTCTTCACATATTTTAAGCCACCAAGAAAAGGAAAGAGACGCAGACTCTGTTTGAAAATAACACAGAAGATGCCGGGGAAAGGTCTGGCTCTCACGGCAGAGAAAGTGGGAAACTGAATCTTCTAGAGGATTGTCTCACATCCTTGCCTTTTCTTGCAAATTTGTCTGCAAACATTGTTCATACATCTACACACACACACACACACACACACACACACACACACACACACACACCTTTCCAGTAATGTCCTTGTGCCCTGCCAGGCTCTCTCCTCCACCTGACTGTTGCCCCGTCTCCCCTGAGTTCATCCAGACCTCCCATAGAGAGGTTGCACAATCCTCCACAAGGCCAGGCCAGCTGGAGAACAGCAGCAGAGCCTTCTTCAAGATTGACCAGAAATGGTCTCTGGCCCACGTCCTGCCACATGATGGCCAGGCTTTTGAGAAACGGAAGATGGGTCTCCATCAGAAAATAGTGCACGCACAGTATCACCTACCCAGCTCCACTGACACGCTGCCCAACCAGAGGGCCCCAGGCTCTTTTAACTAATGAGGATGAGGCCTGGGAGTCCAAAGGCTGACCACAAAGCACTAACTGCCCTCCTTAAAACTGGGACAAATGAAGCAGGGACGGGCAGCGGAACGCTACAAAGAGACAGCTCTGATCCTGAGAGGGGAGACAGGGTGGGAGCAGGGCATGCCAGCAGCCCTTCGCCAACTCAAGCCCAACTGAGGCAGACCAGAACCAGGCTCTGAGAACCTCCTGGCTTTGTGTCACAGGAGACATGGCTGCACTTCACCCTTGATCATGGATTGCAAAGATGCCTCCCAAGGCATGTCCTATACTATCCATGCTTACAAACCAAAGAGCCAAGCAAAACAAAGAATAAAAACCAGCTCCCTGGTTTCTACTCTGTCTCTGGTCCATTCCTCCCTCTCTCGAATACATACTTAACCTATTCCTGCCCCATGTAGGTTCCCCTCAACATTAGAAAAAAAAAAAAAAAAAGATATCAGCTTGAAATAGTCCCAAGAGACATTCTGTTCTATGGGACAATGGCAGCCTATGACTCATGTATCCCAGAAATGTCGGTCTGGCTTATCCCTTACAAACTGCTCCCTAACCAACAGAACAGCTGCCTGCTCTTTTTAAACATCCAAAACATTCCAGTGTTAAAAACTCTACAGAGTGCCTAGAACCCATCTCCATCCTCATCAGCCATGTTATCCCAACTCGTGGGAGAGAAACCTGGACAGCCCTTAGCTTCTGTCCTGCTAAATTCCCTAGTCTCTCCCACAAATAAAGATGGTTTCCTTACATATGCAGATGGAACATTCTCAGAACTTTACACTAACCCAGCTGTCTGAACAGGAAGATCAGCACACCTTGGGTGTGAAGGGTTTGTCTGCTGTCCAGCACTTGAGGGACTGACTTCAAATTCCTATGCTCTTATTACCAAGCATGCCCATAGCCTGCCATGCCGCTGGCAAGCTGGAGCAGCTACACACATGCTTTTGGGTTTAGTGTCTTAGCTTCTCCTCCTGTTGTTGGGATAAAAGACCCTGATGAAAGCAGTTCGAGGGAGGAGGAGTTTATCTGACTTGCCACCCCAGGAAATGGGGAAGCAAGCTGTCAGCAGCAAGCTGTCGAGGAAGCTGGCCACCATGCATCCACACTCAAAGAGCAGAAGGCTGTAAGTGCTTGCTTTCATGTAATCAGCTTGCTTTCTCGATTTTGACATTCCAGGGTGGCAGCCAGGGAACGGTGCCGCCCACAGTGGGCTCGTCTTCCCACCTCAATTAATGCAACCAAAATAGTCCCCAAAGGCATACCCAGAGATTAGTCCTATGTTAGTCTAGACTATATGGAGTTGACAATTAACGCCATGCACCATAGGTAGCAATTTCTATCTTTAATTCCCCACCTCTCAACTGCCTCACACAAGAGCCTCCAACTGACCTCATTCTTGCCCCTTCTCTGTTAAGGATCCAGACTTCAGAAAGCATAAGTCTTGCCTAGTCTTTCTCTGCCCAGAACATTCTCAGCGGTTTCCAAGGTCATTAAAGTCAATTCTAGATTCCTCATGTGGCCCGAAGTCCAGCACAACCTGGACTATGTGACCGTAGCTCTGACCACACCCCCTCTGTTCAGCAGCCATGCTGAGTGGAGAATACTTCCCCTGGAGCCCGCCCTAAGGGAAGGCTCAACCAAAACCTTCCCAGGAAGGTGACAACCTCTGGCCTGGACACTTCAAATCTCGTGCAGTGTGACCCATTCTTGTCACAGGTTACTCTCTGTCCAGTCATGTGGCCCATTTTTATAACAGTCACAGACATTTTCAGATAGTACGTGTTTTGACACCCCTCTGTCCGGTCATCTTGGGCTAATTATTTTGTTCTCGCTCTCTATGCCCAAGTCCTCAAACCATGCCTGCTCTGCCACTGGTAATCCCGAAGGATTGTTCCATTATTCATAAGGACAGCCCCCTAGCTTGTGCTCAAAAGAATGGGTGCTTTTGAGGCACTTTTGTTCATAAGACATTTCCCCATTTCTAACCCCAGAGTACTAATTTCCACCTTGATATTACTTTCTCCCCCAATAATAGAAATAATAGCCACCATTTGGCTTTGAAATACCACTCTATATTAAATACCTAGACAATCTGCATTTATTATAGGTCAACCAAAAAAAGAACTGGATATTACCTGTCTTCTATAATTGGATTGTATTTTCTGAAGAATCGTCTTATTCTAGAGTTTTGCCTTCTAATTTTCTTTGGTATTATATGTTTTTATTCCTTGCAAATAAATGGGCAAATTGTTCCATTTTTGCATGGAGAAATCAGAAGGGAAATATTAAAATCTTAATCAGACTACAAACCTCCTAGAAATGACCTGTATAGTTGAGCATAAGGCTTCTGAATAAAGCAATGAACAAGCACATTCTTAGAAAATACTGTACCAAAACTGAACTCACCATCATCATGATCCCTGAGAATAAACCCAGCATAGGATGGCTGAACTAAATAGACTATGGTTTCTCAAAATGGTCTCTGGTATATCTAATTAACATCATTTAATATACCATCTTTCTCTGTCTCTTTTATTCTTAATGTTTTATTAATATATGTAAATTATACATAATAATGGGTTGTTATGACATTTTTATACATGTACATAATGTATTCTATCATATCCCCTTCTTATCCTCTCTGGTTCCCACTCCTACCCCCATTCCCATTAACCTTCTTCTTCCTCCCATTCCTCCCAACTGGTATCTTTTGTTTCCTCTCATGGTGTGTGTGTGTGTGTGTGTGTGTGTGTGTGTGTGTGTGTACATATGTGCTTGTGTGTGCCTGTGTGTGTGTGACTGTATGAGTGTATTCATATGTGCTTGTATGTGCCTGTGTGTGTGTGGTCCCATTTAAGTTTTATTAGAGCTGCTTGTAGTAGTTTTTTTGAGAGAGTTTGTTTACAGGAAAATGTTTGCCTTCCTGGTGGTTATACCACTGAAAAAAATGTCCCATCATCCCCCACCAACCATTATCTGCGAATAACTGGAAGGGAGGACCTCAAAGGCTGTCCCACTTATGCCTGATCATTTAACAGTCAATTATTCTCTAACCTTCGACCAGGCTGTCTCTAAGTATAAAACTGACATCACTACTGCTCTCCACATGCCAAACGTGTTGCTAAGCGCACCGAGCCTATAATCTCATTTAAGTCCTAAAACCGGAAAGTAGATGTTGAAGGTCCATTTCACAGATCAGAAGACAGGGTTAGTGATGTGCAAAGCCAACTGTGAAGCACGAAACCTTCACTGTCACATCGAGTCACAGTACCTCTGAGACTTTCCCGTGGGAGGATTTCACGGTGGGGAGGCTAGGAAGATAGAAATGTTCCCAGGAGTCTTCCTGGTAGAAGCGAAGGGCTGAGACTCACTAGGAAAAATGATGGTGGGGTTACTAACAGCCTTGTTGAATTTATCACTACAAGTAACCTTTCTCTCGAGCCTTGATTTTATAAACACTGCATATTAAATCTGGGTCAGGTGCCTACAATCATCTTGGAAGAGAGTATTTCGACTATCTGGCCATTGAAGAAAAGGAAATCACTTGTCCCAACTTCTACCAGAGTTTTCTCAGCCCTATGATAATGCAGGGACCCGCCCCTTCCTGCCTCATGAATGGCTCCCACGGGCAGTACTTATGCTATGAAAAGACTTTCTCAGAAACTGAAAACTATCTAAGAAAATAGTGGTTTTGTCTCTGGACTCCTCTGCAACTGCTCAGAGCCGGGAAGCACTGGGCACCGGGCATTTGATAAGAGCCACAGACAGAGCAGATACGAGGATGGACGAGGGAACGTGGGCTGTCAGCACTTGAGCCGGTCCTCCTAATCAAACCCCGTCATGATTTTCACTGTTTTACCACTCCAGGTACACACCATAAACTTTGATTTCATGTTTGCATAAAAATGAATACTGTTTCTATATTTCTCTTGTATCTTACTGACCAGAATTTAATTAACCCTCAAATAAGAATATTAAAGTTTCCTTAAATATTCAGGGCTTTTCCTATCTTCAACAGTAATTACCCCTAAGCTCCATGCTATTTATCTTTAAACTACTGAGTATGTTTTTAGCCATTGACTGGCATTTAAATCAGGCAGTACCCTAATGATGTCTTCAAGGTCACTCGCTTCTACCCAAGTATACAAGTCAGTGGCTAAACTCGTTTTATATACACTTGCCTACAATATGGCCACTCCATTCTCTGCCACGGGATCATCAAACATGGACTGTGTGATATGGTTTACTGTTCATGGTCGCTGACTAGGTCACAATGCCCAAAGGTTTGACCAGTCATTATTCCGAATGTTTCTGTGGCACTGTTTAAATTGAATGATCAACATTCAAATGAGAAAAACAGATTACCCTCTCTGGGGTACATATCCTCATCCAGTCTGATGAAGGCTGCATGACATTTCCTTGTAAATTAAGCTATGGCTCTCCCCTGAATCTCAAGCCTAGCAGCTTACCCTGCAGATTTTGGACTTACCAGGTCTCTTGAGCAGCGTGAGCCAATTAATTACAAACAGATCCAGTAGATGAGAGAGTTATAGAAAGATGAAGGTAGATAGATAAAAAGATAGATATATAGATAGATAGATAGATAGATAGATAGACAGACAGATAGATATTCTTGTCTATTTCTCTAGAGAATCCTCAATAATCCGGACTGATTCAGACAATTTTAACACCATTATCATTGCAAAGGAGCCCCATTTCTTTAGTTAGCAGAACATGTGCTAATCACACAGCAGGTCTGGCAAGTTCCACTCTATCGATGAATGAGTGAAGACCAAAATCTTGTCACTTGCATGTTGATGGTCAGCCTAAAAGCATAGAATCTGCGTTCGCTGCTCTTCTTTACTCTCTAACTCTTCAGACGGTCGTGTCTCTGGCAGACCTCGTCATAGCTAATTTTATTTCTTTTTCTATAAGGAGAAAATGGTTGTGGATTTTGTTCAAGGTAGTCACTGTGTATCTCGGGGTCTACTCCTCCATGACTTAGAAGACATGAAGACAAATATCCTGCCTTCAAAGAGCTTAGAGTCTAGAACAGCAGAGAAAAATGATGGTGATATTTAACATTAGCCACTCCACCAAGGACCAACGATCTCAGCCTCGTCCCTGGAACTCAATATTCTATGTGTGTACACATTCACATGTATGTGTATGTGATTGCAGGCACATGCACACACTGGCGGAAGACAACCTCAGGTACTACTCCTCACCTTCTAGGTTACTTACGGCGGGATCTCTTGTTAGCAGCTAGGTACACCTGGGTATCAGTCCAAGACCTTCTGGAGACTGTACTGTCTCTGCCTCCCTTTGCCCTACAGGAGGACAGAGATTACAGACATGTGATATCATGTCCTGTTTTATGTAGGTGCCCACTGAGCCATCTCCCCAACCCACAGTGGAGTGAAACTAAAAATAGCTGATAGAAAGTTATTGTATTGGCTGGATTTGTTTCAACTTGACACAAGCTGGAGTTGTCACAGAGAAAGGAGCCTCCCTTGAGGAAATGCCTCCATGAGCTCCAGCTGTAAGGCATTTTCTCAACTAGTGATCAAGTGGGGAGGGCCCAGCCCATTGTGGGTGGTGCCATCCCTGGGCTGGTAGACCTGGGTTCTATAAGAAAGCAAGCTGAGAAAGCTAGGGGAAGCAAGCCAGTAAGTAACATCCCTCCATGGCCTCTGCATCAGCTCCTGCTTCCTGACCTGCTTGGGTTCCAGTCCTGACTTCCTTTGGTGATGAACAGACATGTGGAAGTGTGAGCTGAATAAACCCTTTCCTCCCCAACTTGCTTCTTGGTCATGGTGTTTGTGCAGGAATAGAAACCCTGACTGAGACAGTTATACTAACAGTTACTTTGGCTAAGCTCAGTATGTAGTCAGGTTGGCAGGTATAAATATATGCTTGGGACAAAATTAAACTGTCCCATTATAACATGACCAGTGCCCTTATAGGAGGAGGAAACATAGACAGAGATGCATAGACCAGGAGGATGCTGTGAGACACAGGGAGGGGGTGGCCATCTTCAATGAAAGAATCTAAACTGCCAGTATCACAGACCTCAAGTCTGCAGACTACAGTCTGTAAGTATCGTGACTCAGGACACCCAGTTCCTGGTACTCTGGCCTTGGAAAACGAATGCAGATGTCAAGTGTGAGAAACGAGCTGGGCAGCAGTTGAAGATGCAGACAACGTGGGAGAACCACCATTGCGACAGCATTATTTTGATCTAATGACTGTGATGTGAGTCCGATGGGGTTAGGATGCAGTAAGTGATGAGGTGCCTACTTGCCACACACGCATGAAGTGTCCTTATGGTTTTAAAGACTCTCTAAAAGATAAACTTTCCCATCGAGAGTTGGAGTGCCTTCTTGCTCCATCCCCCAAATGTGGGCCTGAAGCTACTCTTCTTGCTCTTCCTAGGAATCCTGCGTAACTACTAAGTTACATCTGACTTCGGAATGATGGGTACCTGGACCCATAGCTCAGTCTGCTCCCTGTCAGTAGCCAGCCATCCGCCACCACAGGCAGAATTACCAGCTGCTGGCTGCGGACAGAGTCCAGCAGGAGAACCACCCAGCTGACCGCCACGCATGTCCGTGATGCATACCGTACACTTACTCATGGATGCTGTTTTAGACCAAAGTCTTGGGGTGACTTCTAGTATAGTGCAAAAAAGTAACAGCAACATATATATGAATGTGTACGTGTATATGTATATATAGAAAGAGTGTATTGTTGCCTTCTACACAGATAAGCAATTCAAAAGCAAAGCAATCTGGATGGAAATTCTCTCCTCAACATTCTGTGTTACAAATGTCTATGAGACTGTTGAGTATCTTGCTGGTTACATAATCCTGAAACACACAGGAGAGAAGGCTTATCCGAAATACACATCTGAAAAACAGCAAGGTGGCTGATTTCCACGCGTGGGGAGGTTCCTCTAAAAAATATATTGGCAGAATGAAGTGGGAATCGATTCATAGTGAGACCTCAGAATCAACACTTAAGATTAGACAAAGCCAGAGGGTTAAGAAAGGGCAGGAGACAAGACAACAAGTAATAGAAGAACCACACGAGAAAAAGGCAGTTCTCAGCAGTCAAGTCATTGATACGTATGTGTATTATGTATATGAATAGACACACACACACACACACACACACACATACACCTGAACCAGGCATTGGCGACTTTTGCTTTTTATCCCACCACTAGACAGACAAAAGCAGGCAGAGCTCTGTGGATTCCAGGCTAGCCCAGGTTACACAGTAAAACCCTATCTTGGAAAAAGAAAACTGATAACATTCCAACATTTATGACATTATGAGAAGATGGCTCAGTAGATAAAGGAGCATGCCACAGAAGCTCGATCACCTGACCTCAGATCCCTGGACCCTAACATATTAACAACAACAAAAGCCAAATCTAGTACCTGTACACCTACATGCATGTGATGACATATGTATACTCTCTCTCCCTCCCTCCCTTTCTCCCTCCCTCCCTCCCTCCTTCCCTCCCTTTTTCCCTCCCTCTCCCTCCCTCTCTCTCTCTCTCTCTCTCTCTCTCTCTCTCTCTCTCTCTCTCTCTCTCACACACACACACACACACACACACACGCGCGCACCTTGCACCAAGATTTTTTTAAAAAGAGTTCCAACTTCCAACATTTATGAATTAGGACAACATTACCACAAGACCAGCAAATGGTTGAGGGCCAAATTCATATTAGAGGTCACAAAAAAAAAAAAAAAAAAAAAAAGAATGAATGGAGAAGGTACTAAAATCTTGAGTGAATACAATTCTTTTGCTGAGTGTAGCAGAAATTTACCTCTCTGCCTTAATATCATCTGCCTCTTGCTCTACAAACCTGTGAGCTACAAAGCACAGCCGACCTCAGGCATCACTAAAACTTATGGTCTCCAGTATGAGCTGAGCCTCTCCTGTCACACAGTAAATGGAAAGAGGAAGACATCCCTCGAGTGGAGATGAAAGAAAGGCTCACGGAGAAATTTCTTCAGATAAGAGATTTGGGCACATTCTTTCCCAACTTTATTGAATCATGAAGTCATGAGTTAGAGCAAAGTCTAGAAGAAGGAAAGAGATGTGTCCACAGCATTGGTGGAAGGAAAGCCACAGTGGTGGTTTGGGGAGAAAAGGACAGAAAACTTGGATGACCAGGAATCCTTATCTGGGAAGGATCCCAGTGATGGTCAGGGGAAACAATAGTCACAGTGTTTGAAGTTGCAGAGAGAGAAACATGAACGGTGCAGAGGTGGAGGACATTAAATTTTTAATGTCATTCTTTGGAATAGCTGGTCTTTATCCATCTCCATGGCTTGTATGATGAAGCAAACAGGGCGGTCGGACTGATGGGAGACTGGCTTTTTTTGTGGACAGATATAAGAGGGTAAGAGATTGTGGTCCTGGGCAAGATAGCAGTTTCAGCGAAGTATCCTGAGATTCATCACTCCTTTTTCAGGGAATAGGGGCAACGGGTGGTTGAAGATTGAAAAAAAAGGGGGGTTCAGGGGTCAGAGACCTTGCAAATAAATGCTCAAAGACAGAGAAGAGCCTCGAGGCTGCCACCCACCGGTGTCGTTATAATGGA
This sequence comes from Micromys minutus, assembly GCF_963924665.1. Taxonomy (NCBI): domain Eukaryota; kingdom Metazoa; phylum Chordata; class Mammalia; order Rodentia; family Muridae; genus Micromys; species Micromys minutus. The sequence goes on along the minus strand of NC_137969.1, from coordinate 9,940,440 downwards.
GGCTCGGGTTCCAGCAACAGAAGCATTAGACAAGATGGGGTTAGGGTGGTGTGACTGGGCTACCTGGTGTCTTACAACTGTGGAACTAAGTCAGCAGATAGCCCTCCACATGTGGATGCAAAAGGCCACCGTAGATGTCGAAGCCGAGGTAACAGAGGAAACAAGACAGGCAAGTAGCTAAACTCCCAGGAGCAGGGGAAGCACCGGGAGATGAGAAAACAGCTGGGAAGAGATTTAAGACATGGCATGAGTATGGGGATATCCGTACATCTTTTTGTCCTGGAACCTGTGTACACAGATCCTCTAGGCTAGCAGTTCTCACCTGTGGGTTGCTATGCCTTTGAGGACATATATCAGATACCCTGCATATCAGATCTTTATGTTGCTACTCGTAACAGTAGCAAAAATTACAGTTATAAAGCAGATACAAAATGATTTTGTGATGGTATGTTCTCTGCCCAGGGAGTGGCGCTGTTAGAAGAAGTGGCCCTGGAGTAGGCGTGTCCCTGTAGGTGAGGGCTTTCAGACCCTCATCCTAGCTGCCTAGACCCCAGTGTTCTGTTAGCAGCCTTCAGATAAAGATGTAAAATTTTCAGCTCCTGCTACACTATGCCTGCCTGGATGTTGCCATGCTCCCAACTTGATAATAATGGACCGAACCTCTGAGCCTGTAAGCCAGCCCCAATTAAATGTCCTTATAAGAGGTTCCTCGGTCATGGTAACTGTTCACAGCAGTGGAAACCCTAACCAAGACAGTTATGGTTTGGGAGTCACTACAACACTGTGCTAAAGGGTTGCAGCATTGGGAACGTTGGGAAAAGCTGCTCTGGGTCTAAAAGGTATGAACAAATGAATAGTCCCTGCCCCTGTCCCCTGCCCCACTCACACACACACTCTGTCCTTTCTTGAGGAAGAATCAGACTGTAGCAAAGGTGAGATGTGGACAAGAGGAGTTAATTTTGAAAAGACAAGATCCAACAAAGCTGTGGCTGTCAACCAAGGACAAAAGAGAAGCAAGCACGGTGACTGTGCCCTCACCACACGGACCCATTTCATTTTGTTTAAAAAATTTATTTTCACGGAAATATTTATGGATTGCCATGGTTGGCTCCAGTCTACACCAGAAACATAATGCATTCCTGTATTCCACCAGCATGGTCTAAGACTTTCCTGGGAATCTCATAAGAACCTGACTGGGAACCCAAGCTGACTCTTCTGGTTCCCAGAGTAAGAAGCTCAGTGATGAGAAAGATGTTTTCTGTAGGTCTCAGCAGAAATAAGCTGGTGGGTGTGGCAGAGCTACAGAAAGGAGCAGATGAAGGACCCGCCCTGCAACCAGGGTCAAAGCACACCACTGGCTTGGAGGTCATGCCAGACGTTTGGTTCCAGTAGCTGATTTTGCAGAGTCTGTGGTGGAGAAAGATCTTTTCTGGAATGAATGTGACCCTTGGACTGATATGGCAACTAAACAAAAAGGTTTGTTTTTGAGTTTTCGGTAGAGAATTTTCAAAGAGTATTCTAGGGAAAGGGAGCCGCATTTCCAAACGCATAGCTGCCCGGAGTGAGCTGATTTTTCTTCATGGAGAGACAGTGATCACAAAGTCTTGAAGTTTTGTAGGCTCTTTAATCCAAGACTTTCGACTACTATGTGTTGTCCTAAAGAAGGTATCATGGCGTGCACCATCTAGTATTAATTGGTAACACCTAAATACCTAATGCTTCAGGAAGATTAAGTAAATGGTACTGTAATTGTGCAACAGAATCTTTAACAGCCACATATGACACACAGGAATAGGAAGCAACATATGGAAAATGGGCTTAAAAAATCAAGTTATAAAAACATTTACAGATAATACCTAGAGAAGAAGTTGGGGCTGGTGAAATAGGTTGTCCTCCGCCAACCATTTACACACGTCGTACTTGTCCCCACACACCCAGACACAATACAGAAGTAGATAACTTCAAAGACTGGAGAGATAGGCCTTGACATCTGATCTGTAATTCTCTCTCTTTAAGTGTTCAGTTAATGGTGGTTTTGACTTTCTTCTTTTATTTCCTGATTTTTTTTCCTCCTAAGAAAGATTCCAAACAAGAGAGATAGCAAGAGATGTTTATGTATAAAAATGTCTTTAATCATTTCTCCAGATACAGTTTCCAACAACAGTATTCTGGGAAACAACGTTTAAATATATGTTTAAGTTAGCCAGTAAAACATAGAGACATATTCTCGATAAATTAGAATGTAGATTAAGAGAGAGAGAGAGAGAGAGAGAGAGAGAGAGAGAGAGTGTGTGTGTGTGTGTGTGTGTGTGTGTGTGCATCAGTCCTCCTAGGTCTAAGAGAAAAACTCCACTCCTTAGAAAATGTCCTTATGTGGAGGTACTTTAAGGACTCTCCCTTGCCCTCTAGCTCCTGGTCTTCTTCATTCATAGTCCTATGACTATGAGATGCCCGTGTCTCAGGGTTGGAACAGTGAGCTCCAGGTGGCTTCTCTCATGAAAGGTCAGTAGAGCATCACTTAGCACCTTCCTTTGCCTTTTGCTGTATTTAATATTGCAAATGATATGTGATGTCATTTAATTATGTCAGATGCATTTCAAAATACACACACATACACATGCATTATTAAAAAATGAGACATTTATAAATCAATTGACAAAAATCTGTAGCTAATTTTAGTCTAAATATAAAGGACATAAACGAACTAGTAACAACTCACATCCAAACAATGCTTAATATTTTTACGCTGTCATTTTGGTTTTTGGTTGTTTTGATTTTTTTTTTTTAATTTTTTGAGCTAGGGTCTTGCTGAGGAGCCCTGGCTGGCCTGGAACTTATTATTCGATCAGATAGGGACCTTCAAACTTGTAGGGACCCTACTGCCTCAACTTCCCAACTTCTGGGATTACAAGTTCCATCCATCACACCTTGGCTTGCAACTTTGTTAAATATGATCTATTCCTACAGACAAGATAAAAAAGATTACCAAAATTCTCTAGAAAGGGAATATTTGAATATTTTCAACCCTTCTCACATTACAGAGCAATAGCTAATTGCTTTATTTAATCAACTAAGTGATGCTTGGGGAAGACTCTTTAGCCTGAGATGACCTCGATAAAGGCTACGGGAGGGGATACTTGGAGAGGTTGTAACTGGGTATAGAGACAACGAAGAAGGTTAATAAGGCTAGTCAGGACTGCCAGGCAAGTGGTGTCACTGTAAGCCAGCTCTCTAACAGAACTTCCTGAAGAAGTAGCAGTACGGATCTTTAGCAGTCATTGTCTTCCTGAGTCTGGGCTCAAGGCTAATGGTCCCTCTTCTCAAAGGCATGGCCTGCTTCTATCATGAGAATGACTAAGACAGAACCACTTCCGTCTCACAAACTTGCCCCAAACAATCTTCACACCAGATCGTACTGGTATAGCGAAAGGATAAATAAGACCAAAGTTTAAAAAAATAATAAACATTTATTTGTAATTCATGTAAACAATATTAAATCGGGGGAAATGGTTTTTAAATTGTCTTTAATGCAACGATTCCTATCAGGGTCAGAAAAATCAATTAGCAATGGAGTCTTACTTCTTAAACCCACAAGGCTTTGACAAGCATTGCTGAGATGATTCCGTTCCTATTTTTGGATGTTTTGGACTCTTTTCTTCAAAGCCCTGTAACCCTTTTAGGTTGGCATCATGGGAAGTGAGGCGTCAAGGATTTCATTAGCAGGCCTGCACGGGCCTCAGAGTGTGTCCCCGACTTCTGATGCTCTTTCACTCTCTAGCCTGGGTGACTAATTTTAATCTCAAAAAAAAAAAAAAAAAAAAAAAAAGTTTAGCAACCCATTGAAGTGCAACAAAACCTCAGAATAAAACTTTACATTTGGCTTACTAATTAAGCTGTTCTCTTGACACTGTCAACCAAGCAGATTTTCAGTGACGCAAAGATCTTAAGTTTCACCCAAGTTTGAAAGCTTGTCTGCTTGCTGGCTGGTGTGAAATAGGACAGTGTGAAAAAGAACTCCGAAGTCTGGCTCACAAAGATCCCCACTGTGCCATCCCCTTCCCTTTGCTAAGGAAGAGTTCGACAAACAAGCCCATCAACCCAAAGAAGGCCTCAAGTTCATGCTGAAGAGGCCCCCGACCATTTCTCTTTAAAAGCCTATGATGACCAGATGAGAGATAATTAGATCGTAGGTACTTACATAGATAGGTAGGTATATGGTAGACAGATGTCAGCTGGGTGTATACATGTACATGAATGGATGATAAACAAAAGAAGACAGTATATGCATATATTATATGTGGATAGATATATCTATATGCTTTATATATGGACATGTGTAATTCAGGTGGCATCTATCTGCCTATGCACCTATCTTGTGTATACATACTATAGGCAAATGAATGTGTGTGTGTGTGTATGTGTGTGTGTGTGTGTGTGTGTATACGTGCTACTAAATTATATATCCTGGTAAACAGACATAACACAAGTACAAGGAAAGTATTAGATACATTTTATCAAATAAAAATTTTTTACCAAGAACTACCCACTCTGAGATACATCCTCTTGTGCTCGCTTTCTGGCTGAAATGCTCCCACCCCGTCTGTTTGCACACCTGTCCTTTTTGCCTATATCTTTTGTCCCTCAAAGTCTATGGCCTAGGGCATGATCTTCTGAAACTGCAGTTCCTCCAGCAAGAAGGCGGGTCCCTCCTCCGTATTGCCATAGTAATGGTCCTCTCTTTGAGCCTCGGTCACTTTCTAGTTACTCCGACCACAGTGAGGGTCCTTATGCTGTTACAAATTTTTCTTTCATCTTTGATGCTGCTCTGACCATTCACTCATCTGTTCACCAAGCTGATGGTAGCCTTCATGAGAGTTTAAACATCGACTTCAAATAGAAGCATGCTCAGCTACAAATCCCGGTTCTCCCATCTTGCCAACCTTGAGAGTGGTCTGTTCCTCAGCTACTTCACTGTTCACAGTATACAATACTGGCAATAATGGCCAACCCGTAAGGCTGCTTTGAAGAACTAATCATGGAAATCACTCTGATGGGTTCCCACTGTTACAGTAAATACTCAATACATGGATCTTGCTGTGACAAGCCAACAAAATTTACTGAGAATCAACTGTGTCCCAAACTCTCCCTTTGTGGGTATCCCGTAGAAAATGGAATAGATAAGTCCTACCTCAACCACGCCCTAAACAGTCCTCACTTAACCACGCCCTAAACAGTCCTCACTTAACCACGCCCTAAACAGTCCTCACTTAACCACGCCCTAAACAGTCCTCACTTAACCACGCCCTAAAGAGTCCTCAACACAGGTCTTCCAGGTCCAGTCTCTTCTGTACCCTCAACAACTGTGCTGAGGTTAAGCGTCGTCTCTTCTGTTCTATCCTGTGCACCACAAGCTCGGTGAGTGAGCTGCCTCCCAGCTTTCACCTCACAAGCCCTCCAACTTCTAGAGACTTTTTCCCCACAATTCCCTCCTGCAGCTCCCTCGACTTCACACGAAGCATCTTTCCCAGCATCTGCTCACTCCAGTCATTAGATACATTCTTGTGTGTGTATAATGCACCACTGATTTGTTTCAGACTAAATCGTGGGATCTAAAAATAAAGAGATGCTGAACATATTTCTTTGCATATTAACTTTAAAGAAATGGATTAATCTCTTAGGAATAATCATAAATGAATGGTCCACTCAGTGTGTAGCAGTTGCCAAAGAGCATTGAGACATAACACCCCTCACCCCCGACTCCCACTTATCCCCTTACACCTTCTGAGTGTATTAAGCAAAGACTTTATACTTTTTTATTTTAGAAATTAAGAAGTCCAAGTGAGCCTATGGTAACCCAACCATGCTCTTCCCTGGGGACAAGTTAATAGAAACAGAATTCATCTGTTCTCCGAGTCAGATTCCCATTTTCAAAAATGACATCGCAGAATTGACTTCATCTTCCCAAGCAATGGAACACAGAGATATAAAGTAGCATACAAAAAGGGGAGAAAAACTGTTTTCTGATATCTCAGCCATGTCCCCAGCACATACATGCTTTCTGCAGCAGGCTGGGCATAGTGAGAGGCTAGGAACATGGAGAGCCATGGCTTTCGATCCAAGGAAGCTTTCTCAGTAGAACATGCAAAGGTGGGAACACATGAGGAGTCACAGATGAGAGAGGGAAAGTTAAGGGTGGAAGTGGAGGGGCCAAGAAAGTCAAATCAGAATATGACTGACTTGTGTGGTAGGGCATATAAAAGGTTCTTCCTTCAGCCTGAGATTGTCCACTCCAAGATTCACTCCGACCACCTCCTCCGTCCCCCGCTGCCAGCCCTTAAATAGAAGTCATCTGTCACCAAAGCTTGGTGACAGAATTCATCGTTTCCCTGTTATTCAGGAAGGGTTACGAGTAAAACGAAGTGTGTATTCTGGGTGTACCGTGAAATAACGAGGCATAAAGCAGCTTCGAAAACACAGCCAGTTCCGTCTCAGCAGAGGGAGCATCACAGCCAACTGGGTGGGAACAATTACCAAATTGTCAATGGGATTCAATAAACGTTGTTTTAAAAAAACTAATTATTTGTTACAATAAGCAGCTCCTCGTGCCACTTTGTATTTGGAGGTTTGTAAACTACTTCCATTTGAAACGTAATTGATTCCATTTTTATCATTTGTTCAAGTTTATGTGGCTGTTCTCCTCCTAAGAGATGATAACATCTATTTTCAGCAAATTATACATTATAATTCCTCATTCAAAAGCTGTAACGGAAAACAAAATGCTAATTTATGCTGTAAACGAAACTACGGAATCATAATCACTCATTGTTAACGTTAGGGACAAACCGCTACTGGAAATAATAAATTGGAATAGAATGTGGTTAAGGTCGCTGCTGGGTCTCCTTCCTTTGCCTCTCTGACTTTCCCCTTGATGTCTAAGGCTATTTCCCCTGGGAGATTTCCTGGGTGTCTTGTCTTCTTCTGGTATAGACCAGACATTCCCCTTTATCTTTAGCTATTACCTGCAGCTCGATTCCAAATGTACAGGAAGACAAGCCCACAAAGCAATCAGAAGTGCGCTCTGCAGAGGAAAGCATATATTAGAACCACACACCTGCTTCTCTACACTGCATTAAGTATCCATTCCTACCTCTCCCTACACATCAGCCACCTTCCCCTAACTCACCCCAGGTTCCCTCTGCACTAGGGTTCCTCTAAAGTGCCTTATAGCCAAGGGGAGCCTTCTCCCAGTGCAAGATCCCCTTCTTAAGCAAATACACCAAAGAAATAAATACTTGCTCACAAGTCCAGTTATATTTCCATAAATCACATCGATTCTTATTAACAAAGAAGGGGGAAGGGGATGAGGGATAGATCTGTCTGGCACCACATTCCAGAAAGGCACTGGACTTTCTTTAAATAAGTATCTTTGGGAGGGAAAAAAAGAAAGGGTAATGACATTTTCCTCCTTTCTTCGTTTTTAAAACATATAACAGTGCAAACGAAATGGAAAGATTTAAATACAAGTATTCTATCAAAAACGTGAGTTCTTTGAAGGGTCCAAAAAGTCACACTGTCTCGGAGTGAGCCGCGTTTCTGCTGCCCTTTGATTTAATGCCATCTGCTGCACGCATTTACCTCTCTGCTGGTAAGGTGTGACCATCGATTTCCTATGGTCTCTTGGAAGGAAGTTCTGCTTCCTTGATGATGACTACAAAGGGGAGGTGACCCCATTCTCATTCCAATGCAAGCCCTGCACTTTTATATTTCCTTCCGCCAGGGCCACAGGAACAGTGAAGCCAGCAAGAAACATCCTCTCATGTTGCTGCTGACATCAAATGCTGTCCCTCCCTTTCCCACAACTGCAGTGTGGAAGGACATGATCCAAGGACCCAACCACATAAAGGAACAAAAGGTTCAGGATGGAGGGAATGTTAGGTGCCCAACTCCTTACGGGTCACACCTGGGAAAACATGGGCTTGTGAGAGAAGCAGTAAGTCATAGTCTAAGTCGAAGACATAACCAAACTGAGGTGGGCGCATGCATACAAGGGACGTGTGTGTGTGTGTGTGTGTGTGTGTGTGTGTGTGTGTGTATGTGTGAGTGTGTGTGTGTGTGTGAGTGTGAGGGAGTGGGGGAAGAAAGGGTTTTAATGCATCTGAGGAACTGTAGAATTATTCTACTTGATTCAGGAATTTAACCAATCTAAAGACTGTATTTCCCTGTCCGATCAACTATCCAAATCAAATAGAGTAACAAACTCAAGTATCTAACAAGGTCCATCACCAAGGGGAAAAAAGCATCAGGTGGTTACGGTTGGCACCACCAAAACAGACAACTTCACCCAAAAGAATTCTGTCTACAACATAAAAGAGGGCTGGGGGTGGGGTGGGTCAGACAGTAACGCCAGTGATGAGCTTGTTCAGGCAGTATCCTCAGCATCCATATACAAATCTCAGATTGGGAGGCAGAAGCCGGAGGATAGCTGGGGCTGGCTGCCCAGGCAGTGTAGCTGAACTAGTGGGCTCCAGGTTCCGAGAGTGACCCTGACTCGAAGAATAAGGTGAGAACACCTGAAGAAAACACTTGGCCTCAACCTCGAACCTCCTTCATGCATGTATACATACCTGCACATACATTTGTGTTAACACACATAAACATGTGCATGTGCAGACCACACACACACAAAAAAAAAGAGTGGGGGGTGTGAAGATTTAGGCAAACATAGGAGATGGTCACTATTTGTAAAGGCAAATAAATGACATCAGAGATGCGCTTGCATGTGTGTGTGTGTGTGTGTGCGCATGTGTGTGCACACACGCTCAAACAAGGGATACATGTGTAGCCTCACAGCGCCTTTGCGTTGCAAAGAGGAATGCAGAGAGGAGAGACAAGAAGAGCAAGTTGGCTTCGTGCTACCAAACCGGCCCCCATAACTAACTAGCACTTGATTCTGTGCCGTTTGTGTCCCTGTAAAATGAGAATAACAAGACAAGGCTCTACCCTGTGTCATCATGGAGACTAAAAGAGCCATACATGTGTAAAGTGTTTGAAACAACAACTTTAATTATATTTTAATTATAAAAATCGCAGCTGCCATCAAAATCCGTTGATCCTAAGTTTATAGAGGTTTATAAAAGGTGCAGGACACTTTCGAACCAAGCTACCAGAAGGAAGATCAGCCTACAGGAAGGCCACAACAAAGCTATGTATGACTTTCTTTCCGTTACTGTGTATTGTGTCATGTATGTGTAAACAGACATACATCATACATGGAGAAGTACACACGTGTATACGTGTAAAGGCTAAAAGACAGCCTCGGGCACCACACTCTGGAGCATGGTCAGCACCTCTGTCCACACTGTCCCAGAGTTCACTCACTAAGCTGAGCTGGCTGTTTAGTGAGCCCCAGGCATCCTCCTGCCTCTGCATCCCCGGCATGTCACTGTGCCTGTGGTGTTCACGAGGGTGCTGGAGACAGAAGTACATGCTTCCCGGTTGCGAGTCTTGGTACATCTCTATGGATCTAAGCACTGTCAGCACTTTAACAACTGTGAAATAGCCGGAAAGAAAACATACATGTATTCACTTCTACCTGGTGTTTCCTGCTTATTCTATTCCTGGAACTAATGCCAAGCTTCTCCTACTCCTCCTACCAAAAGCAGCTTACCTACCTACCTCCTGTAATGAGCCTGTATTAAAACTTCTACCTTGCTAGACAAGAACGTACAAAGAGTCACAAGCACTGAGTGGCAAAAAATACAGAGTCGAATTCGACAGGAACCCTGGCTGCTCTGCGAAGACACATCCGGGCCGCCCTTCCAAGGAGGCCATTTTATATGGAAAGCCTAGAGTTTGATGGTGCAGGAGGCAAAGTTAATATGCATAGTCACACCAGAGAGTGATGTGTCTTTCACACACTTGGAGTTAAGCTACCACATAACCAAAGAACTGGCCCCACGGGTGAGGAAAGTCAGATGTCTGGCCTCTGGGACACCCACGCAACCGGCCGATTGGCTTCCTTTCTCACGTTCAGTGGATTGATTCTGTATCATACAGCCCTGGCCCGCTTTGATCTGGGCTTACACGGTGACAACTAATAAGGTGACCCGGGTCCTGAAGGCAAGCAGGTAAAGACCACGGCAGAGCTTGGAGCCTGGACGCTTAAACAACTCCAGGGGAGAAGCCAGGAGCTGAGTGTTGGAAGCTTGCGCTACTGCCATCCCCAGGCGTGAAACTGTAAATTAAAGAACTGCCGTCTGCTGCACTGAGCCAAAGCAGACACATCTCACGGATACACTTTAATTGGGGGTTTCATTCTAACCGAAGCACATTCTTCCTCGGCAGATGCTTCCCCCACACTGCACTCCTGCCCACACGCACACTTGTGGTTTGTTTTGCACATTGGAAAGCCCGTGCAAAATACCTGCAGCCTGGTCTCAGAAACAGGATGGAATCTCCCAGTTTTAAAATGGTAACAGATGCAGTTTAGGCTCTAATACACATTAGACTCCTTCTCTCTCTCTCTCTCAGAAAAAAAAAAAAATCAACAACCACCCCCTCCAGCCTCAATAAATGTCAGAGAAGAACTAAAAGCCCTTCCCTTCGACAACGGTCTGTAGCTGGAGTGTTTTCCATGTATGTTTGTTGGCTTGTTGTTTGCCTGGTTTTAGAAGTGAATGAAAGACTCGCTACTTTCCAGACTCCCCCACCTCGTCCAATCTTCCAGTCCCTTGTTTATAATGAACGGTGTCATGATGGTGCTTCTTGGGGAAACGAAAGGAATCAAACCTGCCTCGTGATTCCAGGAAAGGCGGTTCTTAGGAGGCATGCCTGCCTGCTATTGATGTTGTAAAAAGGTTCCTTTTACATGGTATTAGATGTTGAGAGCACATCATATTGATCTACAAATAAAGAGCTTGATTTTTTTTTTTTTAGTACAGCCAGCCCATAAGCACTTTATAACACTAAGGAGAGGGTTTTATTTTTAATTGAGGTAAACAAATTATACTTGAAGAACGTTGCTATTTTTAGGGAATGAAGGGTTTGTAAGCTTTTTTGGCAGCAATTCAGGTAAAATCATGAATAAGTCTCACTCTTTCAAATTTGGCCCAGGCCTGTCTCCCCGTGTCAGTGCCGCCTGAATCCTGGGATAAGATTTTAAACTATTTGCCTTTGTTTTCTCCTTGTTCTTCGTAGGAGCAGTTGCAAGCAGTTTTCGTAGTCATTTGCCCAGGCTCAGATGCTGAAAGGGCAAACAGGAGCTCAGGAAGGCCTAATGCCTACGCTGTGTAATTCTTCTCTGAAACTGTGATGGTGGCTGAGCCGGAAACCGCAAGTCCGGGTAAGGCAGGCGCTGCTCAGCTCCCCAGCCCTTCCCCACCGGACAAGCACGGCTTGGGTACTGACCGCCCCTTCCTCTAACAATGAACGTCTTTCGTTTGTTTCTGCACTTTATCTTAAAGTTCATACCGTACCACTGGTGGAAGAAATCAATACTTCAAATCGTCTGCGCCCCCCCCCCATCCAGTTTCTCTGCACTCAGGTTAGCTCGCTCCCCAGTACCAGCCAGGGAGCTAATTACCTTCCACTGGGCAGCAGCTTTTTCAGAAATTCCCTCCGTTTTCTTAGCAACACGAGTGCCCCTTTCTAGGAGAAAGATGTTGTCTTTGGGGGGAGATGTTTATTGCTAATCAAGTTAAACTAACTTTACCCAAAGAGAAGCCAATAGTTTGCCTCTTTGGAAAAGGATCCCTGTTCAAGGTCCTCATCTTTTCCAGGTCTCCCAACCTGACCCCTACGAACCTACCTGGCACCCCCCCCACACACACACACACACCCTGACGCCCACCAACTTGGGCTTCTAAGGAGTTTGCACGTGACTGCCTATCTTGAGAAACAAGGCCCCGGCCCTCGGCTTTTCTAAGCTCCCCGACTCCTTTCCTATCTCCTTAAAGATGCTGCGAAGCCTCCCAGGGCTCTAAAGCGGCTTTGCTGAGTGCCTGGCGACACCCACAGGGTCTCCCTTCTCTCTCCTTCCCGACGAAAAGCTAGCGGACGAGTTCCTGCTCCCTGCGGTGTCGGTCGGAGCCACTTGCCCGGAAACTTAGCCTAAAGCATTCAGGTCCAGGAATGGGAGGCGCGGCGCTGCCGAGGAATCCCCTACAGCCCCCGGGGCCGGTGTGTGCTTCAAGACTCAGGTCCGCGCCTCGGTCCTCAAAGGCGAGCTGGGGTTGGTTTCTGACTCATCGACAGCCACACGCGCGTCATACACACACTCACACACACACACACACACACACACAGGCGCGCTCACGCAGCCTCCTGGAGACCCGAGTTTGCCAAGCCCCAGGGGTCCGTGGCTTTCGGCAAACACGAGCTGCTGCGGACAGGCGTGGAGAGAGCACCCGGAGCCTGCCATGCCGGGTGGGGTAGCTGGTGGAAAAGGCTCCTCGGGGCCCTCACAACCTGCAGCCAGGGCGCCCCCTTGACCCCAGCCGTGAATCTCCAGGGTCCCCAACTCCACCGCCAGCGCAACCACCTCGGCAGCTCCCGCAAGTTTCGGATCGCAGCCGGGCCTGCTCTCCCGCCGCTCTGCGCCCCGCGACCTGCCGGCTGATCTGGGGGCGGCCCGGCGCCCCATCGCAGCGGCGGCCGGCCGGCCGGCGGGATCTTGTGGCCCCGCTCCCGGGCGGTTGAGGCGGAGGGAGCCTTTTGGATCTCCGAATGGTTTCTGTATTTTTCACTCCGGCGGCCGCGGCGGGATCCGGAGAGCCCACGCGGGGGAGGCGAGGTCGTCACCTGGCCACTACTACTTTGGCTATTTGTGTCTGGGAGACGTGGGAGGTGATGAGGGTGTAACTGAGTCCATTTATCCGTTGTTTGGCTTTCGGGCTTCGGTTTATGTATTTGTTTATTTATTTTTAATTTCCCCCTCTATACGCGAGCTCACAGGAGCGCGCTGAGATCTGGGCCCCGGAGGGAGCGCGCCAGAGCGGGCAAGCGCGGCGGGCAGCCCGGAGAGCGGCCAGAGGCTGGCGGGCGGGCTCCGGGAGAGAGACGCCACGGCAGCCTGGAGAGCCGTGCGGGACCGAGCAGTTCCCTTCGGCACCCTCAGCCTCGCGGGCTCGCGCCCTCGGGTGCGCGCTCCACGGGGCCCAAGAACTCCCGGAGCCCTGGCCGGCCCACCGAGTTGGTGTCGCTTTCACCAATGTTCTTCCACCTAGCTTCTGGTCCCAACTTTCCCAAGCCGTACACACACGAGCGCGCGCACAGACACCACACACACACACACACACACACACACACACACACAAACACACACACACACACACCTCCTCCTCCCATTCCTAGACCCCAGCTCCACTTCCCCGGTAGTTTGAAGATGACAGATGCCTGTAGACTTTCACCAAACAAGCGGTGGGGGCAGCAGACTACAACAGTTATTTAATTAAAAGGAATTTTTTTTTTTTCCCTCTAATTCTCGCTCTGGCTCCTGGAATAGCTTTGACACCCCCCACCCCCCAGAACCTGAGCACATGCCTGTCTCTCTCTAGGTAATCAATGGCCGGAGGACACCGGTCCCTTTCCACGCCCCCACTTCCCTCATCCACCTCCAGTTTCCCCGGGTCCCCCAAGCCACACCGATCCACACACCTACAGGCCGGCAGCAGGGAACGTGCAGGACACGATGCAGCCGGACTGCATTGCACAGTCATCAAAGTTAAGTGTGTGTTTGTGGGGTGCTCGTGCGCGCCCGGGGAGGTGCGGGGTCGGGAGGAGTGGAGCCTTCACTCTGCTTACCACCACCACCCCCATCCCCGCGGGTCAGGGGACGCATCTACTTGAGATTGCAGCCATTTTAGGGAAAGAGGTGGCTCCGGGCCCCAAGGGAGTGGAGGGAGGGACAACGCGTCGCGGGGGGTCTCACAGCTAGGCAGCCCCGGGGCTCAACTGGAGGGCGGGCGAACGCCCGGCGCACAGGGGCGCGGCGCCCGCGGCGACTTGGTGAAGGTTGCGCTCGAGTTCCCTGCTTTTGCCTGGAGTTGTCCGGGGTAACGCGCCAGCTCCTGCCTCTTTCTCGGGTTCCCTCTGGGCTGGGAGGTTTAGGGGCGAGATAGGTGTCCATGGCAAAATGGGCAATGGAGGGACGCGACAGCCCCTGGAGCTGGCGCTATGTATGTGGGTGTAGAGAAGGGGGAACACCTCTGTCGCCGGTTGGCGCTGACCCAGACAGTGCGACCCACTTGGCCCCCCATCCTCCCCACCCCCTCCCGGGAGTCTGTCTACCCGCCTGGTGCCAAGTGAGCGAGCAGCGGGGGGCACGGGAAGACGCCGCCCGACACTGAGCCACCCCTTACCTGGTTGGAAGGGGTTTCCCAGGAGGAGCCGTAGTTGTAAAAGAAGGAGGAGAGGAAGGTGTCTTCCGACAGCCCGCAGCCCGCCATGCTCTGGATGCAAATAAAACGAGGAAAGAAAAAAAAACAGGACACACACACACAAAGCAACCAAAAATGTTTCCAAATCAAACGAAACCAATAAGGCAGCTAAAATTCTCTCGCAAATAAAGAAAAGGAGGGGGGGAAGGGAATGGCCGAGGGGACGGGAACTCTCGGCGATGCTCCCTCTCCGGCTGAGCAGGGATGCTCGGGCTGCCGCCGCCGCCGCCGCTCTGCCGCCTTCTCAAGACGGTACCTAGAGAGGTTCGTCCTGACTCCGGCAGCCGCCGCCGCCGCCACCGCCGCCGCCGCCGCCGCCTGTGCCGGCTGCGTGTATGCGCGCGTGTGTGTGCGTGTGCGTGTGTGCGGTGTGTGCGCGCAGAGAGAGAGAGACCGCAGGGGAGGCGAGAGGGCAAGAGAACGAGCGAGCCGGGATGCAGGGCTCAGAGGCAGAGCAGGCGGGCGGGCGTGTGCGCGCGAGGCTGGGTGCGTGCGTGCGTGTGTGAGTGTGTGAGCGCGCGCCCCCGTGTGCGCGCGCGCCTGGGTGTGCGTCTGTTTGGGGAGCTCACCGGAGAGCCGGGGCCATCACGTGGGCTCCCCGACTCCGCCGGCTGCCGGGGACAGCCTGTACTACAACCCTGGCCACTAAATCAGCCCGCGCCAACAGACCTTTGCAGCCCCTGCAGCCCGCCGGACCTCCTGGTCCTCCCCTCCGGGCTGTGCGCCCCCAAGACGGCAGGGGGCGCAGGTGCTGTCGCGGGCAGGTGGGTGGATGAAGAGAGGGCCAGGCCAAGGGAGAGAGTCTGCCTGGAGATACACAGCACCCCTTTACAACCTGAGCCTTCCTCGAGCCTTCCTCCCACTCCGCTGGAAGATCTTTTTCGTCTTAATTCCTAAAATTGTCTTTCCATGCAGGGACTCTTCTCCTAGCCACGCAAAAATTGTGTTCACACAGTTGCTACGTCTCGAATTTCTTCCTGTCCGGAGCCACTAGTCCACCCCAACCCCGGCGGTGAGCACAGACAGACAGGCGCGCGCGAGCGCGCGCGCACTCGCGGGCGCGTGTACACACACACACACACACACACACACACACATGCACACACGCGCATGCACGCACACACATACACACACACACACACACACACACACACTGGTGGCTGCCTTTTCAACCATTCCAAATGCAAATCCACTTATTTCGCCGGTTGCTGTAGTAGGCAAAGTCAGTGCTACATCAAACTGGGCTAGGCTGAGAGGGCTGGGAAGTGGATTTAGGGGACAATACTGCCCCAGCAGGAAGAAAGGCTCTGGTCTGGTGTTCTGTTGATTTAACCATTCAAAACAGATAAAGATTCTGTAGCTTCTGCCCTAAGAGCCAGGCCCTCGAATCACAATTCTTTAAAGAGATATAGCCTCTTAAGTCCATTATACATAATAAAATGTAAATGGATGTAATTTCCTCCCCTCCCCTGGCCAAGGTATTTCAAGACCAAATCTTTGTGTCCCAATAACTGAGTAGCTGAAACTTTTTTTTCCCACTGCAAGATATTCTTTGCCTACTTCTCTTGACTCTTTATAAAGATATTTATAGAAAGTAAAATTCAAAAAGAGGAGGGTGTCATATCTGTGTATGGTGTTCTTCTGAGTCCTCGATTCCTCTCGGGGAAGCTTGCAAACAAGCTCTGAGCAGTTCATATCTTTTTCTTTCTGAATCGCCTCTTTCTCAAACCAGTTTTGTTTTTTTTTTCCAAGAGCTTGCACTTCCTCTTCTGAATTCCCCACTCGAGGCCCAAGTCCTCTGTGGAATAAACATTTCCACAGCAACCCAGTGATGTCACAGACCTTCAACTCAAGACTGCAGAAGAGAAATAAAGCAAGAAGAATGGATCTCTCTAGAAACGCAGCTCCCTTTTTATATGCCAGAAGAATGGCTCCCAAGTTTTTGGGTTTGTAGAGTACATGTCTGGCTAGACGCCTGCTTTCTTTTCTTTCTTTTCTTTTCTTTTCTTTTCTTTTCTTTTCTTCTCTTCTCTTCTCTCTGTCTCTGTCTCTGTCTCTCTGTCTCTCTCTCTCCCCTTTTCTTTCTTTCTTTAGATTGACTTATTACAAGATTGATTTTCTGAGATATGTCTAATGAGCTTTTAAAAAAAATAGATCAACATCCTATCTTCTGGGTCCATGAAAAAAAAAAGTGACATTTCAAATCACTTGTCCCTAGAAATACTGACCACTTAGATTTTTTAATAGGAAGGAAAATGATTGGTGGTTTTTAAACAACAAACAAGCAAAAGAGGCATTGGAAGGAACATTGTGAGATGGAATTTAATGTAGTAACTTCAAAACCAAGTAATGCTAACTGACTGAGCTTCAGAAATGCAGCTGTGTTCTTTAAGGTATTGGGCCTACGGGGATTCTATTCGGCTCTCCATGGCCGATCTCATCCCTGCTGACTAGAGGGCCTTCTCTACTTCCTGAGTATCTTGGCTGAGATGAAGAAAGGATTCTTCATCCTGTTCCTGTTTCGATCTCAGTGATGAGGCGCCACACATTAAAAACAGAGGGACCGTCGGGCACAAAGCCCTGAGTTCATTTGGACCCTTCCTTCCTGTTCCCTTTCCAGGCCAATGGAGCTACTTCGATCTCTGTTATCAGTTTGCCTACTTGTTGAACAGCTGGACATATTCATCACAGAGACTCTGAGAGGATTTATACAGATGAAGGAATGGGATCGGTGATGTCCTGGGTCATGTGGCTAGGATGAAAAAGCCATGAAATTCGGGGCTTGTCACCTCGTCAGCCTCCCCACCACACAGGTACAGCTGAAGTCATCACTGCACCGGCCACTTCACAGGCGAATGTCCACCCGTGGAAATCCCATCCTTCCCTTTGCCCCCAGTTGATAAGAAGTAGACATTTCTCCTGGGGCAGGGCTTGCTTGGTTTCTGCGTTGTGTTGCAGAATCTTACTCTGTATCCCCAGATGACCTGGACCTCCCTGTGCAGTGAGTACACAACTCATGGCAATCCTCCTGCCTCCGGCTTGGGTGCTGGAATTAAACATAGGAGCTACCATACCTGGATTTAATTTTGTTTTATAGATGAATAAACTAAGACTGGGTGGAACACGCCTGCCTTCCCTCCTAAACTACACAACTGGATCTTGAAAAAGACTTTTCAGCTCAGTACCTCTCTCTCTCTCTGAAAGCTGGTTTCTCCCATTGCTAAACACAATGGAAAATACATATATGCAACCACCAAACATGCCTAGGGCCTGCAGAGGCATTCAGAGAGAAGCAGGGAGTCCCAAGTGACAAGAACTTCCCTGACACACACATCAACATTTGGCTCGTCTTAAATCTCTAGCACTTGACTTTTTAATAAGGATACCAAAAAGAAGACCACCCCACTAGGGGTCAGTTTCTGATAAACTGTCTCCTTTCTCTATCTCGTATGGCCCTCTCCCAGGGCAGCTCTGCCACCCCAAAAGAATCCCTCCCTCCTCAGCAGGTTTGTTCAATTGGCACAATCACAGCAACGTGGAGGTTCGGTTGCTAGTTCTCAGCAACATAAAAACAAACCACAACCCCCACATACACACACAACCCCTCAGGGCCAGAACAGATGGAGCTGGGCCCCTTGGGAAGCCCTGGGAGCAAGCAGCAAGCTCATTGAGAACGGATAGCTCCAGTCCCCTTGCCAGCTCCTCGCTGTGCAGGAAACTGACATCTCACGTCTGAAGACGAAAACCCCACAGCAGCGAGCTTCTGGTTTCCAGATCCACAGTGGCTGGATCGCCCAAGACAGACCAGACCACAGGCATCCTCAGTGAGCTTTCCTTTATCTTACTCCCACGTCATGACCTGTCTGTCACGCTGAAAAAATGTGTGCTGTGTTGACTTGCCGTGGCCCTGCTAATGAACCATCCTCCTTCACTGGCAAACATTTCCCCCAAAAGACGTAAGGTTAAGGGTACTCTCACTTCGGGATTTGGTGAATGGTCCAGAGGATGTCAGGGTGGTCTCCTAGTTTATAAATGAATTGCAGTAACACACTCGTGCCACTAGGGTGTCGTTTGGTGACTGGCTTGCTTGGCTCTGCAGATGCAAGAGGCCAAATTCTTATAGATGTGGATATTTTTTAAAAAGATAGTTTTGCTTAAAACTGCACATGGGAAGCAGATGTAGCCGACAGATGAAGTGGGCCTCTTTTCTCAGTTTCTCTCTTTTACTGAAATCAAAGTCTGCTGGCTTGTCTTCCTCTCCCCCTTCCCCTTCCCTTGCTTCTCCCCCTTCCCTTTCTTCTTCCCCTTCCCTTTCTTCTTCCCCTTTCCCTCCTCTTCCTTCTCCTCCTTCTCCTCCTCCAGCAACCTGGAGACAAGTGATGCAGCTGTGATGTAGCTGTGTCTGAACCAAAGAGTTCTAGCTTGCCACAGGAGCTTCTGGCAAAGTGAACGCCCATATTTTATCCCTACCTCCAAGACATGTACAGTATCAGCAAAAGTCTGGTTTACTATTTTCCTGTCTGCTTGTCTTTCTGTTTGTTTTTCTGGAAAGAGCTCTAAGGAAGCTAGTAGAGAAAACTGGGAGAAGCTGTACGGTGTCCTTCTAGGCCAGGACCCAGTCCCATTTGGACCCTCTAGGGGCAGTGTGGAACCTGTCTCATTGGTATCCTACACCAAGGGTGAGGTGGCTGGGGTACTGATGCTCAGTTCCCTGGTAGACAGCTACTGGCAAGTGTTGTCACCGCCCTGGTACACCCTCCCTGTGACCAGGACAGGTATGGTAGGATCTGGAAGCAGAGAAAATGTCTTCAGTCCATCAGCTGAAGGTCCACGTTTTGGGGGTAGTGTACCTGGGATTCTAAGGGCTGTGAAAATGTGGCTGGGGTAGCAAGAACATCTGACCCAAGCATGGAGTTGTGTTATCTTATACAAGCCTGATGAAGTGGGAATGGCCACACCTCCAGCTTCCCCGAAGAACACCATGAAGCAGTGTAAAGTAGAGCTGAGCTGCTGTTCCTACTCACGGGAAGTTCCCTGCTCTCCCTCCCAGAACCACTTCCCTCCAGGTTCCATCATGGGCCCTAATTGCCTCTCTTCGCAGGGTATAGTAGGAACCCAATCTGACCCAGAAACCTCTGCGTTGGGTTATGCAGAAGACATGGGGAAAGAGCCTCTTCTGCCAAGAGAGCCGAAGGAGGCTGGAGCTCCTCTAGACTGTACTGCTGTCATGGCAACAGATAATTGTCAGAGTTTAGGGCAGTTGGATGCAACCCAACCTGAGGCTGGACACTCCCCCAGACTTTCCAGGTGCATACGCCATTTTTTTTTTTTTTCTAATTATAAACCAACTTAAGCCCAGTTTCTAGAATTAAGCAACTCAGCCCGTATGGCACATCTTATCTGGGGGATGTTTATGGACAGTTTATGTGTTAGTCAGGATCCTTGGCTACAAGTAACAAAACATCAACAGCTATGCTAGAACAACAAATACATATGTAAATAAATAAGCAAATAGTTTCAAGGGACCCCTAATGGCTCACCTAACTCGAGAAGCTAAGGGCTGTGCTATTTTTCAGGGTGTTTAAGTTTTTTGTTTGTTTGTTTTTATTTTTTTGCCTTTGACAAGTAAGCACTAGCAATGCCTGGCTCACCTTCTCTTTCCTATCAGTGGTCCACAGTAGAACCTTCTCCCTCCCTCCTTTCCTCCCTCCCTCCCTCCCTCCCTCCCTCCCTCCCTCCCTCCCTCCCTTCTGACTCAGGCACAAACCCTGAGGATTCAAGTGCCTTTCCTTGGTACTGCTCACCAAATCAAATGACTGAGCCTGGGTGAAGCGTGGGACTCCCTGGAGGAAAACTAGGGTAAACGCTCATCTCAAGCCGTAAGAAAGATGAGGAGATACTGAGCAGGTGAAAATGTCAGTAACTGGGGCTACAGAGAGAGCTCAGCTCACGGGGGCCAGCAAGATGGCTCAGCAGAAAAATATGTTTGTAATCAAACCCAATAGTGTGAGTTCGAGTCTGAGAACCCATATTAAAACAACACAAAACACAAAGCAAACGAACAACAGATATGGTGTCACACACATGTAGTGTAGTCCTAGGACTAGAAAGATAAAGATGATCCCTGGGGCCCGAGGCTTACTAGACAGACAGCCTAGACAAACTGGGGGATTCTGGGC
Source organism: Micromys minutus (assembly GCF_963924665.1). Classification (NCBI taxonomy): domain Eukaryota; kingdom Metazoa; phylum Chordata; class Mammalia; order Rodentia; family Muridae; genus Micromys; species Micromys minutus. Next base: position 9,919,826 of record NC_137969.1, on the reverse strand, counting down.
CAATAAGAGAAGTTGTCTCAGAAAACAGGAAGACAGCTTCTGAAGAATGACACTGGAGTTGCCTACACACACACACACACACATACACTCCACATGCCTGCATGCATGCACATCTACATACATGTACTTCCTTGCACACAAACAGCAGCTTTCCATGCGACATGTTATTTATCTACACAGTGGTTGAGATTACCAGACACACGGCCCCTTGCCTGTCTTTAAGAAGCTCAGACTACGTTTAGAGAAAAAGCACATTGCGCGTGCAAACAAAGGACTTGTGTAACAGGAAAGAATGAAGCTACAACTCAGGTATAAATGGCAGGTTTTTAACTAGCCTTCGACAGAACACACTTTGAATACATCAGGCAGAAAATCTTGGGGGTTGCTGTTCGATTCCTGAAAGGATCAGAGAAATGTGTTCAATTGATGCAAATGGGGACAACGCTTCAAGGGACACCAGTGCCCCTGCCATCCTCTACCCTGGAAGGGAGGAAGGTCTAGCCATTAGATCTTTCTGAATGTAGCCAAGAACTTCTGCCTATGTCTAGAGACAGCTTTTCTTGAGAGTACCTTGATTTCATAGTTGGTTTTGACCCTCAACTTAACACATCCTGGAGTCACTTGGAAAAGGAGTCTCAACCGAGGGACTGCCCAGACCAGACTGGCCTGTGTCTGTCTGTGGAGAGTGGTTTTGATATAGGAAGGCTCTGATCCCTGAGCAGCTAGTCTTGGGCTATGTGATAAAGCTAATTAGGCAAGAGCCATTGAGGTAGCAACCAGAATCCAGCTAGCAACCAGCATCCTTTGTGGCTCCTGCTGTGTCTTAGTTGCCAGTGGGTTCCCGGGATGGAGGTGATGGGCTGTCCTGCCTTCAGGTTCTTCCCTTCCCTCGGTAATGGGCTGTGATTCGGAAGTGTAAGATGAAACAAACCCTTTCCTTGCCTAAGCTGCTTTTGGTCATGGCGTTTATCATAGCCACAGAGTAAAACCAGAACCCTTGCCCACGTGGTCTAACCCGCAGTGACATCTGAGAGGTAAATTTTAGCTTCTTTTGGCCTTGTTATGTCAAATTAGTTTTTAAAATTTAATTGTTAATTAAGCTGACAATGCAATCATGAGAGCGCCAGAGAGCAGTAAGTTACGCCTGCAGTATCTACTGTAGAGCAAGGATGCTGGCATCCACTACTGAGAAGATGCTGGCCTAACATCGGTCCTCGGTCATACTGAGCCTGACTTCAGCCAACCTTTGCTATGTGAGAGAACCTAGATGCCAGGTGACAGAAATGGACACAGGAGGCACTGGGGGCCAAACCTAGAAGTCCTGAAAGTAGAGAAGAGAAAGGACATCAGCGGTGTGTTGAAGGGAAGGCTTTACTCTACCTCCTCAGTATCTATATCCAAGACCCCTTCGTACTCAGCCACCTGAAACAGCTGCCCCTGCTGCCGCCACCACCTTGGCCTTACAGTAGAAGTCTAGCAGGTCTTTTCCAAACATGCATGCCCTCTACCACGCATACTTCACCCTGTAAAGGGACCTATCTTTCCCAGGCACGTGTAGAGTCCCGGCCTCCCTTTAATGACTTTCATTGATCTTTTGGGTCAAAATCTTTATCTGAAAAGTGACACTGATTTCTTCGGTCTGGCTGCCTGTCCCCTCCCTCATAAGTGGCACAGTTTTCCACAAGCCTACAGTTCCCTTAAGGAACTGAAAGGCCTCCAGGATGGGGTTGCTGTGAGTTTGCCTCTCAGATTTCAAGAACCTTTTCCGAGTCTCCCAAGCCCCATGGCGCCTGAGGACAGCCAGCACATTGAGATTCTTAGTGATGGTGATGGTCACATGACAATGGCCTCTATGGTATTGACCCCTAGGGTAAACTCCCGCAGGCTCTAGCTCTGAGGCTGGGGAGACACTCTTCCTGGGGACAGCCCTTTATACTGGTCTCAGAGGCCACAACCCTTGTGTCTCACGTCTCCCGCACAAATGCCGTTTCCTGCAAGCTAAGTTGCACACCTCGGGTGTCTGCATTTAGCTCAGGACCTGCTCAATACAAGTTGACTGGAAAAGACTGTATAAGCCTTTAAAAGAACAAGAAGGGGAGAGAAAAAAAGCAATCCCCTACACAGAGAGCCGCAATAAAGAAAATGTGTTTGACTACCACCTTGGGACCTCAATTAATGTGCTTTTCTCCTCGTGAGTCCCGGCTTCAAACAAACAGAATCTGACAGGCTGAATTAAATCATTTATCTCTCTAGTTCTCTGCTTTGGCTCTAGCGCTAGTGTAAAAGCCCTGATATTTCATAAGAAAGTGGCAAAAACTAGAGATGAGGCCTGGGCCCTGGACTTTTATCTGGTTGTGTGGTCCATAATAACAGACAATATGGGAGAAAGCGTCTGCTCCCGATGCATCTGTTATCCAGGCAGAATTAAATACCAAGTTACCATGGATGTGTGTGTGTGTGTGTGTGTGTGTGTGTGTGTAATATGAACAAAAAGAGACCAGAGGTCAACATCTGGTGTCAGTCTTCAAGAGATGTTTACCTTTTTTTCTTTAAAGACAGGGTTGTTCAGTATTCTGAAACTGCCCAAGCAGGCTATCCAGGAGCTTGCCGTCTCTGCCTCGACACTAGGATTACAAGTGTGTGGCACTGTGCCCAGCCTCTCTTTACAGAGGACCTTATTCTAGTGAGGCAACCACTTCACCAACTGAACTATCTTCCCAGCCCTCATAAAAGACCTTTGGTCTCCCGTAAATGCCCAGTGAGGGGGTGTGGGGAGAGAGACTATGTACATCTGAGTATTTGTGTGAATATGACTGTGCATCTGTGTATATGTATATGTGTGTATTTATGTGTCTGTATGTGCACATCACATGTACATCTATCTGTGTGTATCTGTGTCTTAACATAGGCAGACACAGAGCATGCTGTTCAAGTCTAAGCTCTTTGTTGTTGTTGATTACAACTGCAAGGACTCTAGCAACAAAGACAACAACCAGAAACACAGCAAACGTCGGCCAAGTGTTCTATGCACTTCCTTCTTACACATTTTAATGCCTTTCATGTGTGATGACTATGGGTTTCCAAGCCTGGGCCACCAACGAGACAGTCCATTTGCACGCAGCCCTGTATAGTTCAATGCCTAGATCAAGCTTCCCCCGGTTTTGCTTTCTGAGCCAAACAAGGTCTGTTTACATCCGTCACTGTGTAGGAATGACCTTAGCAGGAGGATTCACCCTGCTCTCCATCACTAGGCCCTTAAATCACCGCCCCCCAACTGCCCTGGAACAGGTCACAGAGGCTTCGGGTTTGGAAGCCTGCAGTGTTTGCTTTTTCCCTAAATAACAAAAATATCCTATTTACTGTGCACTATTTGGAAAGGGATCGTGGGGATAGAGCCACTCAGTAGATAAACCTATGCAGGTCTACAGATTCAAACTTTCCCCTGCTCCCATCAAATCTTTCTCTGGATTTGTCCAGAGTGACTGGTCCAAATGTTGCAACTCACCTTCCCTGAGATCTGGCGATTGAGATGTCAGAGCAGTGATGTCAGGGTCCCTCAGGAGGAGGCAGGCAGTAGGGACATTCTAAAACGAGATGGGGACTTGATACTGAGGTGCCAAAGGCAGGTGGCAGGCGGCAGAGACTGGGGTGGGGGGAGAGGTTCTTAAGCACCACCAGGCACATAAACCGCCAGGGATCTCTGGGAGACAGATGCTGGCCTGGCTGGGCTAGGATGGGGCTTATGTACTTGTATTTTCTAGAAAGCTCCTGGCATTGCTTGGCCTGCCTCAGCCTGAAGCTCACGATTCCAGTTAGACTTGGAACTCTGATTCACGCAGGAGAGGCTGGGAGTCACTGTCGTGGAAAATGGGACACATGGCCAAGGTATGAGATGCTCCTGATCTGGAGACCTTACCATGTGGTGATGACAGGACCTGTGACCCAGGTCTACCCGAGGACTCAACTGTGTCATGTCTGTGAGGGGCTCAGGGAGCATCTGTCACATCACAGGAGCACTGCATGAGTGTGGCTTCTTGCATTGTCACTCCGACACCTCTTATATGGAAGGGCACAGCCATCATGAAAGAAGGGGGAGCAGAGCATCCTCCCAAGTCCCTGGAAATGGAATCTTGATCGGTTTATTTAATTTTATTGCTTCCACGATTTAGATTACGTTGGGTCTTGTTTTCTCAGTATACAAAATAATCCACATTTTGATTATTTTGAACCCCTCAATCCCACCCATACAAAAGAAAGACCACACAGCAGTTAGAGGGGTAAAGTCAGAGAGGGGGAGAGGGAAGAGAAGAGAAGAGAAGAGAGGAATGAGGAGAGGAGAAAAGGGGAGGAGAAGAGAGGGAAGGGGAGGAGAGGAGAGAGGGGAGGGGAGGGGAGGGGAGGAGAGGGGAGGAGAGGAGAGGGGAGGGGAGGGGAGGGGAGAGGAGAGGAGGGAAGGGGAGGGGAGGGGAGGGGAGAGGAGAGGAGGGAAGGGGAGGGGAGGGGAGGAGAGGGGAGGAGAGGGAAGGGGAGGGGAGGAGAGGGGAGGAGAGGGGAGGGGAGGAGAGGAGAGGAGAGGGGAAGGGAGGGGAGGAGAGGGGAGGAGAGGGGAGGGGAGGAGAGGAGAGGAGAGGGGAAGAGAGGAGAGGAGAGGGGAGGGGAGGGGAGGGGAGGAGAGGGGAGGGGAGGAGATGGGAGGAGAGGAGAGGAGAGGGGAGGAGAGCTAGCATGGTAGTGCACATTTGGGAAGCAGAAGCAACAGCATCAGAAAGTACTCAAAGGCCAGTCTTGGGTAAGGCCCTGTTTCAAAAAGAAAAGAGAAAAGAAGAACAGCAAAAAAAAGGCAAACAAAAACCAATTCCCTTTTTGTTTCTATTTTGTTGCACCTGTGCATCTTCTGTGAGTGGGGGGGGGCAAATGCATGCCACAGCACATGTGTGGAGGTCAGAGGGCAGCTTGCAGAAGTGGGTTCTTTCCTTCCTCCGTGAGAGCCCCATTTGGTGGCAATCACATTGAACGTCTGAACTACCTTGCTGAACCAGACAAAGCATGTCTGCACAGAGAACAAGCGCCACCTCTACATACACTTCTACTGTACACAGTATTTTGTAACCTTTTATTGTCTCCAGATAGTTTGCCGCAGTAGCAGTAGGGATCACCACACCAGTAGCTGGTCTTACAGTGTGCCAATGTCCCTTAATGGTCAGTGCACATCTTTGGAGCAAACACACTCTTATAAACAAGGAAAGTGACACAGAAACCCATGCGCGGTGATCTCTGGCTGGGGGGGCACACAGCTTGGCCCTGTCACTCTCCCTTTAACTCCATATTCTACATCCTTTCTTTTCTGTTTTTATTTTTGTCACATTTATATTTATTCTGTATGAACCTGCACGTGCAGGTGCAAGCTCCCATTTATCCTCATACACTGCCTTATAGGCGGACATTGGTCCCACTTGCCACAGCGTGAGCATCCATCCCATCCATGTGTCTTGCCTGATATTTTACAGGTGAGGAAAGCACGGCTTCACCGTGCAAGCTCCTAGTAAAGAGCAAGCGGGGATGATCACAACCTGCCTAGGAGCCTAGGTGCCGTCACTCAAGAATGCTTGCCCGCGGCCGGCTGGTGAGATGGCTCAGCGGTTAGAGCACTGCTGCTCTTCCAGGGGTCCTGAGTTCAATTCCCAGCAACCACATGGTGGCTCCCAACCATCTGTAATGGGATCCGATGCCCTCTTCTGGTGTGTCTGAAGCGCATACATAAATAAATCTTGGGGATGGGGGTGGGGGAGGAATGCTTGCCTGCAAAGAGACACCAAGTAGCTGGTATGCACAGGACATCTGCTGGTCTCAGTGGAGACTGGAAGATCAGCTCAGTTCTCCTGTGGTGGAACTTGGGGCCTACTGGGTTGAGAGACACATAAGTTGACAGACGAGGTATTTGAGATGTGGATGTGGCTGTAGGGAGAGACGTCATCGTCCATGACACTGGTCCCTTGACATGATGGACAGGACACTGACGTCTCAGAAAACTAGGGGGTGGGTTAAGTTCCAAGTGCTAGTCGACTGCCAGGGAGGAGGTGACACCGAGAGACCTAGAGTCACACGTACTGAAATCTCCACATAAAACAGGCACTTAACATAGCAAAGAATCCTGACTTGATGCTGGCATCTCCCGACCTCCTCTGCAAGGCGGGCAGGGACACCCACGTGGAGGACGTGAAGTAAGCACAGGGAGGCACTCAGCCCACAGAGGACTCCGAATGCCCTTCTTCCGTTCCCGTGGTCACTGTGTGCTGCGTTCTAGACGTGTTTGAGTGTTTCCTCCGGTGGTCTGGCTTTGAGGCAGCCGCATAAGAAGTGATAGGGTGTCCAGGACAGACAGACCTCCTGTTTAGGTGACCGCAGGTATGCTCTCTGAAGGGACTGGTGGAGCTCTCATGAGACCTTGATTAACTGAATGAGTGAACCTAAACCTCAGTGTAAGCAACCGGGTGGTAGAACCCTTGTCCAGCCTCCAGGTACACGGCCACAGCCTGTAAAACAGTGACTTGTGACTCTCTGGCATCTTCTCACGTAATCATTCACGCCATCTCACGTTCCCATCATTAAGGACATCACCACAGAGCTCAGCAAGCACAGTAGAAGCCAGCATAGAATCCCCCATCCCACCCGGAAACCGTAAGCTTAGCACACCCCTTTTCTTCATAAAATGTCCAGCCTTGGGTATTTTATTACAGAACCAGAAAACTCTCCACTATACTTCATTTGTGCTGTCATTAGGAGGGTCTGGTCTTGGGGACACTAAGACCTCAGGCATAATCAGTAATAGAATAAAAGGATTCCCAAGTCCTCACACAATACACATGCACAGTGACATCATGTCGTGTTTAAGATTTCATTATTTGCCGAACGTCTCCCACTGAGGCAGCCTGGGAGATTCAAGTTAAGTTTGACATTTAATCAGCTTACTGTGGTGAACTGGGGGACCTAGTTCCTACGCAGGGCTACCTTTGACCTTCTCAATTCTCTGGTGGTGCCACTGTTGAGGAAGAGGCCTCCTGGGGAAGTTTCTAACCCTCTCACCTTGGTTTGTAGCAATAAGTAATAATTTAACACTGACAACGGCTCAGAGCCCACGGTTGGCACAGGATGTGGGGGGGAATAAGCACTTTTCTCCATAATGGAACAACACCCTCTACCATTCTCCTTGTTTTACAAATATGGAAGTCCTCTGGGAGGTCTCCCTGCACACGTGCAGCCAGCTCTGGGCTGGGTCCTTTCTGTGATGCACGCCCCAGCCTGAAGTTGGCATGTCCGCCCTGGTGAACTCTCACCTTGCCTTCGTGTCTGCCTGTACCACTTCCTCAGTGGGAAGTCCAGGTGATGGATCCAGAACCCGACATCTTCTTCCTGCCCATCCCCATCTCCTGGTTTGTAACGTGCTCATCGCAGGAATGACCGCATCATAGAATGGCTGCCTCCATGAAACACTTGCAGCCAAAGGGATGAGGCAAGCGTCTCACAGACAGCACTTGATGTGTGTGTGCAGGAGGAACAGGCTTTCCCCTCAAACTGCACAGCGGAGGAGGAAGTGCATAAATATGGATGAATATTCATGGTCATACTTGTTCAATAAGCAAGACTGGGTCCCAGCTAGTTCAGAGGTTGGGATAGACCCCGAACCCCCCCCCCCCCCGAACATATTCACTTAGCTATGCATCTGCCTTAGGGTCTTTCTCCTCGGCAAAATGGAAGAAACTAGCTAGAAGTTCAGCAACGCACTTCTGGGGATCATGAGTGGCCTGCCTGCCATCTTGAAGGCTTGCTTCTAGCCTGATGTCCATCTTGATGTCTAGGTGGAGTCTTTGGAGGAAAGGGGCTCATGAAAGGTCTTTCTGTTACTGGGACATGTTTTAAATAGGTCGTGGGAGTCTCCTGTGATGTCAATTTTGTCAGATTGGTGGGATTCAAAACTCACTATGGTAACATACGTCTGGGTATGTCTATGAGGGTTTAATTGAGCTGGTGTCTCAGTGACTTCTATTGCTACGAAGGAACACCAAGATCAAGGTAACTTTCAAAAGAAAACCTTTATTGGGACTCACGGCTTCAGAAGGTGAGAATGTAGAGCGTCACAGATAGGTACAGCAGCAGACAGGAAGGCTTGGCGCTGGAGCAGTACCTGAGAGCCCACATCTGACCCACAAGCATCAGAAAGCCAATGGAATAGTGTGGACTTCAAAACCTCAAAGCCCACCCCACCTGGTGGCACACCTCCCCAACAAGGCCACCTCCTAATCCTTTCCAAACAGCCCTACCCAATGGGGACCACACGTTCGAATACAGGAGCTGAAAGGAAACATTCCCACGGAAACCACTACAGTCGGAAAGACCCGCTCTGAGCTCTGAACATAAGCAGAGTGGATCTACCAGCTAGGGTTCCAGACAAAGCAAAACCCAGATGCACAACCTTCATTTCTCTCTGCTTCCTGGCTGTGGGTACAGTGTGACTGGCCACTCTTGCCTTCCCTGTGGCTTTCCTGCTGGGACAGACATATTCCCTCCAATCGTAAGCTATGGGGAATACTTCTTCCCTACCCTGCTTTTTGACAGGTATTTGGTCATAACTACAAAAGTTACTAATGCTTTTGGTCTCTTCATTTCTTTTTCTCCCCAGCCATGAGGTAAGCAGTATCCCTTGCCATGAAATGCTGCCATAATTCCAAAGCAAAACCAAGAGCCAGAATAGGCCTAATCCTCTTCATAAGTTGGTTGCTGGGCATTATTAGCAACACCAGTGGGTATCTAAATGGGGAAAGGCGATTGAAGTCTGAAGTTTGAGTCTGAGACCCACACAGGGAGAAACCAGAGAGAACCAATTCTTGAAGGTTGGAGGAACCACCCTAAAGTGGATGATTCCCCACCTCTCTCTCTCTCTCTCTCTCTCTCTCTCACACACACACACACACACTCTCTCTCTCTCTCTCTCTCTCTCTCTCTCTCTCTCTCACACACACACACACACACACACAGAGAGAGAGAGAGAGAGAGAGAGAGAGAGAGAGAGAGCTTCCGGTCCATTCAGACTCCCTTTCCAGTCCTGCTGCTCTGAACAGCTGCTAACAGCTGGAAACTGTTAACTCCTAACAGTAGTCAAGGAGCTAAAGCAAAGTCCAGAGGAGCCCTGGTAGCCCAGCTCCTCCTGCATGGGGACAGTGCCACCTCCTGCCTCGCCTGGCCTTCTGAAAAAGAATAAAGTCTGGGATCTCCCACATACCAAATGTTCCAGTGTTTGGAACTTGCTCCACCACTTCCTGAGGGGCCTCCCATCCTAGGCTGGCCCCGGGGAACCAACCCAGCCAGACGGTCTCCAGTCCCCTCCCTCTACCCTGTAAGACCAAACCAACCTGACATCTTTGGTTTTTTTTTCCCTTTGAATTTAAGAGCCCTGCAGAAGCAAAGATCCTTTTAGCTTTTAACATATTTAATAATTTATTATTTATCTGATACTTTTGTAAATGTATTCCTCAGATCATGCCTTGACTGCTACAGTTTCCAATTTGCACCTATAGGACATCTTTATCTTCCTGCCCCTTGATGCTCTGGAGGGTGGGTTTCCTCTTTAACACTTCCTTAGAGTCCTAATGAACTCCAGTTACCCGGGAAGACTGCACACACACACACACACACACACACACACACACACACACACACACACACACTTTTGCATCTTTTCTGCTCACAGGCATACAAATCATACGTTGCCACTAATACAGTGTTGATTTCTCCCTAGGTTGCTTCCCCCTTTTTTTTTTTTTTTGAAGATGTTTGCCCTTCAGCCTGCTATTAACCAGTTTCTTCCTACTTTGAAAAACTTACTCTTTTAAATTTCATCATACAGTATTTCCCCGGGGATTTTACCGTTTATTAAGTAGTCAAAACCAATTTTGGAGCAATCATATATACCAAATAGTCTCATGAATCTTTTGTATTCTCCACAGCTCCAGCGCACAGGTGGGCGCCCTGCAGGAACATCAGAAATACTCACTGGCTAATCCATGTGGCCAACAGGTAGCTTCCTGAGAGGCAGGCTGGAGCACGGGTTGGAGCGATGGCATCCTCTCTGGTTAGCTGTGTGACCTTAGGCAACTGGCTCGACTGCTCTGTGCTTCTAGTCGCACTGTAAAATGAGAATCTTTCCTACCATCGTGGGGTGAGGATCAAGTATCGGAAGCATTTTAATCCGGCTGAGGTTCTTCAGAAACAATGGCCTTTGTTCTGGAGATGTAGAGCATTTTATCTGTCACGTAAAAGGCTCTGGGGTTCAATCCCAGTGTGATGAGAAACGAGTAAGTAACTTGTATTCTTTGAGTAGTTTTTGGAAGGAATTTGGATATTAGAGATGTTATTGCCATCTTGGCCGGGGCTGTCCACACAGGCATCCGGGTGTATGGAGGTCACCCATCCATCCATTCTAGTGTCGCCGAGTCACTTCTGTGTGATCTCAAGGTCTCCATCTGTAAAATGGGAGCTCATACTCCCGGTTCTCAATGAACCTCTCACCGTCGTTGAAATAATTTCTCGCTTTTTTTCGTCTAAGACAACTGTCTACACACCAGTAGGGAGCAGCCATCAAGCCACGTGCTCTCCAAGGACACCTCAGCTCAGGTGGCAGCGGCAGAAATGCCCACTAGGGGGCGCGTGCGCTCTCTCTTCAGGCCCCGTGCCGGGGAGGGAAGGCGAGCTGGGAACCTTGGGGGCCCATCTGTGTGTATCAGCACAGGCAGACCCTCCACTGCCCAGCTCACGGCTGAGTTTTGTTCATATTAAACCTAACAAATCCGAGGTAAGGGAACTTAGTTAACTCACCCTGGATCCCAGAGCTACAGGAGCAACGGTGATGGAAAGGGGTCGCTCCTACTCTGCAAGTCCTAATGACTGTTAGGACCCGGGAAGGGCAAGCCCTGGATTTTGCCTGCAGTAAGAGAAGAGAATGTGGGTACCCCCAAACAGGCACGGGTGTGAGGCTGTTACCCAGTTTGCCCCTGAGAACATGGACGCCAGGCGGTGGTGTTCTGTGAGATTTGGGGTCAAAAGTTAGTGAGGCGCAGCAGCAGCCAGCTTCCCACCTGTCAGGTGTTGCTCACATCCATGAGGGTTTGAGTTCGTGAACCCCACTCACCCACGGGCTTTCATTTCACCGGCACAGGCGCATTTCCCGGGGTACAATGAAGCTGTCACTCAACAGATAGCTGTATGTCAGGCTCTACCTAGGAACCTGGGAAACCATGACCCCCCTTGCCTCCCCCTCCCCCTCGCCTCCCCCTCCCCCTCGCCTGACCACCTCTTGTTTTCTTTAAGGCCTTTTGTGGTGATGTGGTGATGCTTTTTTAAATTTATTTATTTTTTATATACACTGTAGCTGTCTTCAGACACACCAGAAGAGGGCATCAGATCTCATGACAGATGGTTGTGAACCACCATGTGGTTGCTGGGATTTGAACTCGGGACCTCTATCTAGAAGAGCAGTCAGTGCTCTAACCACTGAGCCATCTCTCCAGCCCCGTGGTGGTGCTTTTCAACTGTTGCCCCCTCTTGAGTCTACAAACTCTTGTAGACAAAAGGATCCAAGGGTAGTAGATGAGGCAGAAGAGGCGAGGGATGGGTGCACCGACAAAGGAAGGAGTGGTCAGGGAGAGGATATGCCTGTGGATGGTTGGTGTTTACTGACTTTTCCCAGAGACACGCATTCACTCCAGAGAGGACTCTGACAGACCAAAGGAAGGACTCTTTCAAGTCCAGTGTGGCCAGCCAGTGGGTTTACTGGGTTTACCAAGAAGCACATCGGTGACTCAAAGGCAGCTACATCACCAGAAAGCCCTATGGGCAACTACGCTACCTCAACGTCCAGCATCCCATCTCTGTCCATTGTTCGCCTCTTACGTAATCTCAAAACGGAGAAGGCACGTGAGTCCCAGTGAGTCCCAGTCTTCCCAGTCACTCCCCAAAGGATGTTCTCTTGAGGGGCTCATGTGTGGGATGATCACATTTTCTCCTATTCAGGACCTCAACAGTGATAGCCAGTCTGGAGGAAACAGATACATTACAGTGAGTCAACGGGCAAATGAATGGGTAGTGTGTGTGTGTGTGTGTGTGTGTGTGTGTGTGTGTTGGGGGCAGATGGAGTAGGTAAGCTGAAGGGTGGGTGAATTGGTTTTCACTCAGTCCTCCAAATAGAACATCAAATCTAGACCCCCCAGCATGAGCCTTCACACAGTGGATCACCTATGTGATCCTCTGGTCTAGCCAGATTCAGATGTAAAACTAACCATCTTAAGACTCTACCCTGCCGTGGGATTTGAGGAAAGAGAGCTTAGCAACCAGTGTAGCAGAGGCGAGGATCCCCAGGGAAACATACGCTCAACTCCTCTCAGGAGAACGTGCTCTCCAAGTGACACTGGAGTGTTTCAGAAAATCATGCAAAAGGGCCGAGAACTCTTCCTGAGGCTCGGAATCTATTTTAAGAGGCTCTTGGTTCATCTGAGGCTGTTTACTTTCCGGAAATGTGAGAAGATTTGAACAGACCCAGAATGGAACCAATGCAACCAAAGGGCCGCACAGGGCCGCACAGGAAAGCTGGCCACTTGGCCATCGTCCCACCATGGAGGTGCCTTCTTCGCAGAGGTGACAGAGAGCCCAGATGCCTGGCATAGGAACCTGGAATTTTCTAAACCACACATTGGAATCTAGTTATGAGAGAAATATGTTTTCAGTGAGTCAGGCCCAACCAGTCAGTGCCCCATACCTCACAGAGAACTCGGTAGTCTTTGACGCGTGGGTGCCGTTTTCTAGGTCTACCTGTGCACGGCTGTACTGTGGGGGCAGCCTGGGGTAAAATGTACTTCTGTTGTGGATCATTAGAATAAAGCTTGGCAGACACCAGGATGGAGAAACCCCCTCACCCAGAGTCTGCTGTTTACTGAAGCAATTGCACTTCCGATGAACCAGGAGTTAGTAAAAGCTAGCTGAAAAAGTAGGTTGCGGAGTAGGGGGATCCCCCTGATATTTTCAAAGCCTGAGTACCAGTTGGGTTGTGGGCTTTGGGTGTTGACAATCTGAATGTTCACACTCAACCTTCAGCAGACAATCACAGCAGCACACAACCCTGTCATTTGCTACTCGGTAGGGTGGGGTCTTTTGTTCACCCTTCCCCTCCCCTTTCCTTCCACCCTTTCAATCCTCTAGATAAGAGAGAAAGGCTGGTGGAAATGCAAGAGATTCTAGAATAAAGTCAGAAACTGAACTCCTTCCTGCTGATTAGGAGTGTCCAGTTCCTAGGGGCAAGTTTGTCCTTTGCCACCAGGATATCTGATTTTGTTGTTTCTTCTTTGCAATCAACTACTTAACAAACTTCGACCAACAGCCAGGAACCAACCAACAGCCCACCCAAGTTCAAGGCCACCTCATTCCCAGACACTGGCAGATCTCAGAAACTGGCTTCACACACTGGACGAATGAGTTACTGTTTCTTTCACTGTTTCAGCAACAGGGCCCAAAGTAGCCCAGGCTTCAAGCTTGAGGTCCCGACCTCTGCAGTGCCTGGGTGCCTCCACCTCACGGTAGCCAGTGCTGGGGGTCAATCCCAGGGCCCTTCTCTGGTAAATGAGGCCAGCACGCTAGTCATTACACTACTTCTCAGTACCCCACCTACCGGCTCCCACTGGGGAAATGGTGGGAATCTTTGAGACAGAGTCTCACTGTGCAGCCCTGACCTTGCTGTATAGACCAGGTTGGTCTCAAACATTGCACTACGTCTGCTGGTATTAAAGGTGTGCACCACCACGCTCCGCTCTTACTGTACCACTGGTTTCTCGTAAGGAGGGCACTTCATGCTTAGAACTGAATCCCTTCAATTCCAAGTCTCTGTAGGGTACGGATCATTCTCCAGGCTCGGACACGGTTGGACAATCAACAACGCCGGGCCTGCCTTCATGGAACCTCTGTCTGGAACTGCATGGGCTGCCGAGGATGCCCACTCCACCGCCACGGATGTTGCTATCTATGCTACGAGAGCCAGGCCGAGGTAAGGCGGGTCCTTCCCACCACTGTAAGCTCCTCTTACCTTGTCATTTCCTGTCCTCTAGTGAGGGCGTGTCCTCGGCTTACAAGGGAACAAGGCAGCTGATTCAGGGCCCCCTGCCTCTTTAAACATAATGCAGTAGTTTGTTTTTATTTTGTTTTTCAACTAGGCAGTTTATTTATAACCCATGGGTCATTTGATGATGCCCACAGCTGGTGACATGCTGGAAACTCCACTTGACTATGCTCCCAAATGATCACCTTTGGGACCATTAACGTATGCTTAGGAAAGCTGTCAAAGCTGGTCCAATCCATCCTACAACAGAGACCGGAACCCTATGAGGTGGACGCACATCCCAATTCTGAAAGCACACAGATAGAAAGCAAGATAGACAAGGCCCGTCTATGGGAAGCGTTAATCTGCTTCTTGGCTTTCCCAGTTGCGTCACATATTATGAAACTTATTTAAAAACAATCGTGGAGAGAAGTTAGTGTTCCTATAAAAACCCGAGTGGAACGTCCTGGCATGCCTGGAGAAATGGAGGTTGCTTAGAAGAACATGCTGTAGGCTTTGGAATGGGCCAGAAAAACGAAGCGTTGGAGGTTAAAGTGAGAGTCTCAGATCAGCTCTGCAAGTATGTTTAACTTCCTCTTGGAGGCCACAGTTGGTACGTTATTTAAGGGTGTGGCTTATACGGGACAGAGCATGAAGACACAAGAGCAGCCACGCAGCCAGTACATCTAACTGAATGGGGCTTGTTTCCCCCAGCCCCGCCCTGCTATCGTCAGATACACGTTTTAAAGTATGGATGGATGGAACATTATGAAAGATCCATCATTTTGTTAACGGGCTAGCCGCTTTCATTCTTGTTGGAAAGAGCTTCTGCAATATGTAAAAGATTTACTGACCTTGCTCTAGTAAAAGCAAATGTTTGCTGAGTGGGTCCTCCTGTTGGCGCTGTGGTCTGAATGTGACCTTCCCCAAGATTCTCGCGCTGAAACGTTAGTGGTTTTATCAGAAGGCAGGGAGCCTGGGAGATGAACTGGTTATGATGCCGGAGTTCTGGACCACTTAGGAGGATGGGGACTAGTGCACTCCATCACCCCTTCTATCACTTGTAGACACAGCAACTTGACAAGATTATGTCTGTAAACAGCCCCATCAAACACTGAGTCCACTAGTGCCTTGATCTTGGGGTTCTTACCTCTGGAACTATGGGAAATATACGGTTGCTTTCAAACTATCCAGTCTATGGTAGGTTAGTTACTAGAGAAGCCTCAAGAGCCTAAGACACATCTGTGGCAGGGAATGTATTTCTCTTCCTAGTGTCTGTGTGAGCAAAGAGGAATTGTGACACAGCTGGAAGCCAGCCCATCAGAGGGACTTACGAACTGGAGCGCCAGTCTGCTAGTGTGCTGGGTAAGTCAGCTGAAGGAGAGTTCAAGGGTCCTTGCCAGGTACCTTTTCCCCTGCTGGTTCAAGTCTGTTCCAGGCAACCCTGACTATCCAGAATTAGCCTAAGGCAGGGATTGCACTACCAGACATAACTCCTAAGGTCACCAGTGACCTGTCAGCCTTTACCATGATGCCTGAGAGCCCAGATTTCTGTCCCAACCACATCAAAAAGCCTGACAAGTCCCTTGCAGAAGCCTAAAAGGCAGGGTTCAGAGAAGAGTTGATGTTTCAGGAGCCAGCTATCACATCACCACTGAGATTGGTTTTGGTTGACAAGGGCAAGCCCTGGTTAACCTAACCATTCCCACTTAGCTCCAGTCTGTTAACCTTAGGTGGTGAATTAGGTTCCAACCTTATTGGGCATCAAGGCTTCCGGAAGCCCAGGTGGGCCTACTGGAAACTGCTGTTCCCCATTGCTCCCGGCCCGGCATAGCGGCTTAAATCCCGGCAACTGTGGTTTGATAGCGCTGCTGGCCCAGCACAGGGCACTCACTTTTGTCATATACTGTGTCAAACAAACTCCAGTGTCTTGCTGAGAATCTTCAGTGTTTGATGAAATCCACTATTCAAGCAGTATCTTGTCAGTGGAAGATCTTACGGAAAAATATACAAACTATACTGTGAGAATACAGCTGAAGAACATCACTTAGGAAGCCCTTAAGTGGGAAGATCCTTACCTCCACGCTCCTTCCTTCCTTTCCTCTTTCAACGATGACTTAATGGGTCCTTGCTCTGTGCTAGGGAAACGTGAGCTGTGCTAAGTCCCTGCTCTCACGTGGAAATAAAAATAATCTTTTCCAGGGTGGACAGATGGCTCAGCAGGTAAAGACACTGCAGTCAAGCCAGAAGACCTGAGTTCAATCCCTGTAATCTGCATGATAGAAGAACCCATTTTCATAGGTTGTCCTTTGACTGCCACATGCGCATGCATGCGAGCACACACACACACACACACACACACACACACACAGAGAGAGAGAGAGAGATAAATGAATAAATAAACGTTACACAGAAAAGGACACTTTTAAAGCAGTCTCGGTCTCATGCTACATACCAGGCTGGAAACAAACCAAGACCACCAGCTGCCAAGCCTGTGAGAGTGTGGTATGTTTTTTAATAATTACATGCTATGAGCTATTAGTAGGGAAATACAGACAGACACTAGCAGCAGCTGGAGCCTGGGCTGAGTAGGCTCTGGGGCAGCTTGGTGTTAGTTCACACTCTCTTTAAAGAAGCCCCGATTTTTTTCTTTTGGCTAACGGGAAGCCTCTAATGGCGCTCAGAAGCTGACATTTACAGAGGGAGACTTCGTGGAGAGGACTAGGATATCTGGATTAGAGAACCTACGATCCTAGTGTAGACAGGAGAAGCCAGGTAAGCCGTCCCAAACCTCATCATTGGCCCAGTATGAAGCAGACTGTTTGCCTAGCATGGGCACTGCCTCATGTCTGATTCCCCAGCACTGTGTTAAAGACAGAGAAACTGACCAGACATTTGATCAGGCTGAGAAGTATGCTGCTAAATGCCTTCTCCCTTCATACATACCCATTCAACAAAGTACAAATCTAAAAGATGTCAAGTGAGCTCCCCAGCAGATCCAGATTTTGAATTCAAGCCCACTGACCAACTATGGATTCTTTTCAATATACCAAGCTTTGGCCACAAGCTTCTGAGGTGAGGACTGGTGTGAGCCACAATGTAAAGTAGTTCCCCAAACACTAGCAAATCGTTTACTTCCCACTCATGCATGGAAATTCATCACAGTTAATACAGCTCAGTGATAAGTGGAGAATTCATAATATATAATAAAAGACATTCAACAACAATTTGAAATGCTACTCTCAGAAATGTAAACATTACAATACCTGACCATGTGTGTTTGTGTGTGTGTGTACCAGAGATCTTAGTAACAAAAATAGCCTGGTACTGACATGAAAACAGGCCTATGGAAAAGACCTTGAAGTAGACCCAACATGTATGGCCATCTAATTCCTGACAAAGTTAACAAAACAGCAGCAGAAAAATGATAGCTGAGTTAGCAGGCTGGCCATCTGTGGAAAGATGAAATGAGAAAATTACTGCTCACCTTGTACAAATGCGCCAGCACTTGAGATGCAGAGACAGGTGGCTCTCCGAGTTTGAGGTCTATATACTATCTCTGAACTATCTGCACAATTAAGCCCTCAGGGATACTGAAGTTACAAGGTGATTCTCACCAGCTCAGTCCATTTGATGAACACCCCTTCTTGGTGGACTGGAAAATCTGCTCTCCGACTGTTTCCCCTGCACAACGCCATCGTAGAGAGAGCTTGAGCACCACATGGATTATCCTTTTCCACTTCCCTCTAGAATCATCCTCAGAGCATTCTCTTTGTTGTATTGGCATAGCCTAGTCTTTAAACCAGAAATACCTGAAGAGCAAAGTCTACCACAGGGATAATTATACAGCATTTGTCACACAATAAATCCCACAGGAAAATCCAACACTGAATGGACTCAACTGTTACAGAAGTCACAGTTCTGAACAACTCTGCCCACTACTCTGAATACCCTAGCCAAAAGCTGAAGACTCTCTTCATAAGGCTGGCCAACCTCATTCTCCTGAGTCTCATTAATGAACCTGTTTTTCAGGTTCCTTTTATATGCACACATTGAACAAAAGCCAAGCACATTCCTCAATTTTTTTTTTTTTTAAGTCTAGTGTACATCTCTAGCACGGCTACTCTTGGGGAGGCAAGTCTGAATGAGATGGGATGTTTTCTATTCTACAAGGGAGAAGACTCCAGGCAGTTTATCTGGGCCCCAGGCTGCAAGGCCAGACAGACACAGCAGCCAACAGTACACCAGCATCCAGCTGGCCCAGTGCTTCAGCCGCTTCCTCAGCGGGAGACTATGAGCAGGAAGTTGAGTTTTCCAGTTTGCTGATCTGAAAGGTTGACCACAGGAGTCAGTTACTAGAAGAATGAAAATAAAAGGTGGTTATCATTTCCACTTAATGACACCCACAGAACTCAGGTGAGACTTGCCAAAGAAAAAGAACTGAAAACCAGTTGGCCCAAGGTATGACACTTGTGTCAGGGAAAGCTCACTGAACTTCTATTCACACAAACACATCAATACTCACCTGTCCTAATGTACACAAATAATTCATTAGACAGCGGAGGGCTATGCCTCCGTCCTTCCTCTTCATTTAAAGATGAGGCAGGAATGGCCCATAACGGTCACCAATCTAGAAGACAACTTGGAAAAGGCTGCTGGCACCAGAACACCTGGAGCTGCCTGACGACTAGAATTTCCAGCAATAAGGGTGTGACAGAGACAGGAGGATGGGAAGAAGCCACAGAAGTGTGGTACAGAAGAATGCAAGACTGAAAATTCAAGTCTGTCTGTACTGCTGGGGGTCAAGCAAGGGTCCTGCATGATTCGGAGATTACACTGGTGGGCACCGTGAACCCCTCTTGTCTGGTGCTGCCGACACTTGGAACAGTGCACTGCCACAGCGCGTCTGGTAATGTGCTTTCGCAGTGTTCTCTAGTTTTGGATGGCCATACAGAACAGCTCAGGATACTACCCTCGCTACACAAACAGCAGGAGTACAACCAAACTGGAAACTTGTCTTCCATAGATGGACCAAACTTTCTCTTAAGATAATCACTACAGTTATGCTATTATCTTCCTGCAAAATTTTAAAGAAAATTTTATCTCTAGTTGCACAGAACCAAGATGTCTTAGTCTTATCAGAATCTCATCACATAACGAGAAAATTCCCAAAGGCTTATACTCTTCTCCAGTTGACCGAGCTGCCTTAACTCACAGAAAGACACATGCCTGGACGCATGCCTCTGCTGGGATTAGTGCCCTACACTGTCACCCTCAGCTTGAAAATAAACTTTATGGGCTGAAGAGATAGCTCAGCAGTAACTAACACTTGTTGGTCTTGTAGAAGACCTGAATTCAATTCCCATCACTCACAGGGTGGTTCACACCCAGCTCTGGGGGACTCAATGTCCTCACATAGCCTCTGTAGGCACCAAGCATGGGTAATGCATTCGAATGAAACACATAAAATAAAGAGCCTAGTAAAAAACCTTTATTTAGGTAAAATGAGATCAAGTAGAACTTAAACCAAAAATGCAGCAGGAATGTGTTATATAGAGGGAATGTGTCCCTGACCCCCTGGAATGAAGATAAATAACTATCAGAATGACCTTGAACACAACTTTTATCTCTAAGGAGTCTTTAGATGAAAATGGGGGTTTGAAGTCAGTGACTCTTAGCTCCTTCAATTCTAGGACATTTCTCCTTCCTGATTCTAGGACAGTTATTCCAATTGCAAAGAACCCCCTCGCCCCAATGTGGCCCTCCCATTCCACACAAAGTCTCATTTTCAAAGTTAGAAAGATCTTGCGCCATGTGACTTCAGAGGCTAAACCTTCTCAAAGAGCAGAAAGGATGACTCCAAAGGATAAGACTCAGCCACAGCAAAACCAGAATGGATTTTAGTCTAGTAGAAACTCTAAGTGGACAAAGGTGCAAACATTAGTCAAATGGCTGCAGCCTTTCTCTGAGCACCCGGAAAGTGTTCAGTGGTTTATTGTTTGTTGGTTGTGGCAGGGGCAGTAAAGCTGGAAATGTGTATGTGATATGCTTAGAAGCCCAGCCTTCAGCGACTAGAGAAAGTCTTCAAGGAACAGATTAAAAACCCTACAAATTCATAACATGTACTGCCTGACTGCTTTAACAGTATTAGGAGTCATGTCATAACAAACTACCATAAAACAGTCATGAGACTGCTTTCATGTCTCCAACCTTTTATAGTTACTGGATTTCGATACAATTCTAAGTTTAAATTTCCCAAGAATGGATACAGTGAGACATTTTCCAAATAGCTTTTCATGTAAAGTGGACCTTATTGGGGGGGGGAAAAAAAAAACTCTTACGAAGAAATCAAATCTTAAATAATATTAACTGTAGCATTCACACATCTGACTGTGAATTCAAGAGTTTCTGAACAGAACTACACAATTTAACTGCCTTCGGTCAAATGGAGGCAGCTGGCAACTACCCCGTTTACTATCCACTGATGAGTTTCGACACCGTTCCACAGCCTGTCCTGCCGTTTCCTTTAACCCCCACCACCATGCCCAGGCTTTCCTCAATGCCAAGGCTTTAGAGTAGCAACTGTAAAAAAAAAAAAAAAAAAGACAAATAAAAACACCTGGTGGTAATGCTGTATCGAGAAACCAAATAATTACCTGGATGAAAAGGGCACAGAAGTGACAAAGTGACACCTCCCCTTAATTACAGTTTTCTAATGAACAGCGGCACGAAGAGTCTGTAAGGAATCTAACGGCTCTTTCGGGGCAGCACTACCGGTCCTCAGAAATAACTCAATACAGTGCGCACACAGGTGAAACGACTCAGAATCACTAAGTCTGGCCACAAAAACAAAGCACCCAAAAGACGGGTTATTCCGAATATAGCGCAGCAGGCTAAGAGCCTCACTTGTGCCTTTCGTGGAGCTGGGAATGGGGTAGGGGTGAGGAACAGTACAAAACGACATGCTATGTATCAGAAGGCTCCTATCCTCTGCCCCTGCAGGGAACTGAACCAAACACCCTCTGGAGACTGACAGAGAAGGTTAGAACCAGTAACCTGCACAAACCTAACAGCACACCTCAAATTCCCTTTGTACACACACCCTTGGGCCATTTACTTGCAGATAGACTAGTTCCAAGTGAATCTATGACAAGCATTATTGTACTGGCTGGTTTTGTGTCAACTTGACACAAGCTGGAGTTATCACAAAGAAAGGAGCTTCAGTTAAGAAAATGCCTCTATGAGATCCAGCTGTAACGCATTTTCTGTTATCAAGGGAGGGCCCAGCCCATTGTGGGTGGTGCCATCCCTGGGCTGGTAGACCTGGGTTCTATTAAGAAAGCAGACTGAGCAAGCCAGGGGAAGCAAGCCAGTAAGGAACATCCCTCCATGGCCTCTGCATCAGCTCCTGCTTCCTGACCTGCTTGGTTCCAGTCCTGACTTCCTCTGGTGATAAACAGCGACGTGGAAGTGTAAACTGAATAAACCCTTTCCTCCCCAACTTGATTCTTGGTCATGACGTTCTGTGCAGGAATAGAAACCCTAAGACAATTATCCTAATACTACACAAGTCAATAATGAAACGTGGCTTCTCCATGGATGGAAATGGTTCTTTCTCACTCCAGCACAAGGTGAGGTCAGAAGACTTCAACTAAGAATCCTTGGAGTT
>NC_137969.1:9609058-9897823 GCF_963924665.1 Micromys minutus | reverse complement strand
TATGGGGGACCAGTAAAAATATTCTGAAGTGACTGACTCCCTCTCCAAGTCCTCTAATGTGTACTATATACAAAATATAACCAGTGTGTAAACATGTATCTACCAAACTAGTCAATTTTACTTTTAAATTTCATATGGATTAAATCTGACTTTACACTAGGGGGAAGGATCATCAAGCAGACATTTCCCAACAAACCCAACAATCAGAGATCAATCCCCAAACCCAAAGGC
The DNA here is from genome assembly GCF_963924665.1 of Micromys minutus. Lineage (NCBI taxonomy): Eukaryota > Metazoa > Chordata > Mammalia > Rodentia > Muridae > Micromys > Micromys minutus. The sequence goes on along the minus strand of NC_137969.1, from coordinate 9,897,592 downwards.
AGGAGAACAATGAGAGAGCAGTAACAAAACTTAACAATTAACAAAAAAGCTCATAGGCCAGAATCAAAAAAGAATTTTAATCAGCTTCTGTATGAAGTGTATGAGTCAGGTACACCTGAGTACTTTTCATAGCCCCCCAAGTCGTTTCTGCTAGAAATGTTGAATTAAAAGTCTTCAATACTTTTAATTTTCTAATTTTCTCTTAAGATGTAATTAAACAAAACAGACACAGTTGCAGATAACCTACTTCCTCATACTGTGAACGCCAATTGTTTCCTTCCATGTCTCTGATGTGGTTTCTAGATATCCCGAACCACTAGGCATCACGTAATAAGCACAGTAAAAATATTCCTACTACTTGAAACTAACAAGTCTATCAACAGATCACAACTATACATTCCCCTTTCATACTTAAAAAAAGTGAGATAGAAGAATCAGTGATTTCTGAGGCCAATCACAGGTCACCCAGGACTTCATAGAGAGAACCTGTCTTAAAACAAAACAAGAAAAAGACACATCCAAATTTTGTAGCAGTATTTAATCTGCAAGTGAAAAAAAATTATTGCAGTACTTTTGAATGGCCACATCAACCATCTCATTTTGGTTCCAAAAGGAGTTTAGTTTGTTTACCGCCTGTTAGTAGGAAGCTCAACTTCTCAATTTAACACACTATACAAATTACAATATATAAGCTTCCAACAGTTAATATTTAGCAAAACTAATAATGATCCAGAATATTGTTCCCTTCTATCCAATACAAATAAACATGTTAGGGGACTAGAGTGTTTAAACTGTTCATTTGAGTACAGTAAGACCTGACACAAGCATTTAACAAGGTAATAAACGACCAGCCTTCTGGAATGAGCTTTAAGAAGAATGACGACAAAGCTACTCGTCCATTATTCTGTCTCTGGGGATCTAATTTCAAAAAATATTACACACTTTATCCCATTAGATTACATACTGATTAACCTAAGAAAGTGCTACATTATGCTCTTTAAAACCCAGGTTTGATGGCTACTGTACCTAAGGAGCACTCCTTTTAAAAGATGCTAAATATGTAGTAACAGTATAATTACAATGAAAATGAAAAATCCCAACACTCATTATAGAAACTTAGAATAAAAGATACGGAAGGACTTGGGCCAAGATTAGTATAAATAGACTTTATTGAAGTCAGTGCCTCTGTATGGAGACAGAAGATTGTGTCTACAGAAGCACAAGTTGTAACATTTCACAACTTCTAAAAGGAATGTCAACAATTACAACGATCATGCATACCATGGTCGATAATCACATTTTAGAAGCATTTTCAACCATTTCTAAAGAAATGCTTGTAACATTGTTATATATAGAACTACTTTCAATAAACTGCAAAACATTGATCGACTTTTCCAGTATGAGCTACAGTGTCAACACAAAAGGGAGGCATAAATGTTTAATTTATGAAATCAGAATGGAATATTTACTGTAAAGAAAAATTAAAAAGCTTTCAAATAAAGGCCATTATTGAACCAACATGAAGAGCACAGCTTGAACTTGACTTCATTCATCTTTTAAAGCTGTCCTCTGAATGACTGCAGACCTAAGCATTGAGTCAGTACTGTGAGTATTCCTTGGATTGAAGTTTGGCAATAATGCGGTCCAACTGTCTCTTTGCTTCACACTGTGGGAAATTGCTCATGTCATAATATTGAGGGGCAATTTTCACCAACCTGTCCAAAATGGGGGAAAAAGTTATGAAATCAAGATTTAAGTACTAGAGTTGCTAATAACTACACTGTTGCTGAACGAAGGCAAATGTTCAAACAAATCAATGATCAAAGATTTAAAACTACATCTTTACAGGAATATCAGCTTAGGAAAACAACACATCTTCTGTTGAACTTATCAGCTTTGAAAAAAGTATTAAGATTAATTTTTCTAACACTTTATCTACATTAATATGAAAACACAAAGCTATTGAGTGATTCATTCGACCACTCTTCAACCTGTATTTTAATGGTTATGGTTTTAATAGTCAAATAACTTCATCTCATTAACAGTATTAAGAACTACAAATATAAAACTGTATCTTTTATAAAGTAAACATTTTTCCCTAGGCAAAGCATGTAACAAAATGATAACGTTCTAAGCAGCTGAAGTGTTAAAAGCCACTAATTGCTGATGGATGGAAGCTGCAAAATACTAGATGACACAAGAAAACATAAATGCTTTCCAGTCCACTCTTGGCTGACACTCCATAACTTATACAAATGGTGATGGTAGAGAAATCACAAGGGTATCATGTAGCTAAAAAATTGAATAGCCAGTCTTAATTACAATTTTTAGAAGCTAATATGCTAAACAACAATTTGATATAATTTTTATCTTTACATATCGATACATATACATATCTTTACACCTAGCTGGGAAGTTCAATCTATACAATGAGCGGAGGCTACATCTCCTAGGCATATTCTATTCACAACAAAATACTGAAATCAAAATGGAAAACAGTGTGCTTACTTACCATTCTGGCTTGATATCTGTACAGGTCCGGATATAATTCTTTGTTGTCAGCACAAACTCATTATAAAGCACCCATTCAGGTTTGTGATCAAGCACAGTAGAGGGGTGCAGCTGGACCACCTGGTTATCTTTCACAGTTAAGTAATGCCCTGTTCGTTCTAAATGTGCCACCTGAAACAGAAACAATTAGTGTTTCCAAGAAATACTTATAAACCGTATGAGTAAATTTACAAAAAAGAACTCAAACTTAAAAACCCTTTTGAGTTTTACTGTGCCTACTTTGCTGCCTATTTGTGTACCACATGTGTAGCTGCCGGAGGAGGTCTAAAAAAATGTTGGATCCCCTCAGAACCAGAGGCCTCTGGATGAGGACTCAGTGCTCTCAACTCTGAGCGATCTCCCAGCCCTCACTCCTATCTCAGGCATGTCTCTCCAGCACCACACACTAGTACAAACTAGACAAATATTACCACACTCATAACTAAGAAGAAACCTAAGCAAAAAGAAAGCAGCAGCCTATAAAGAAAACAGTATGAAAAAGCACGGAAAGAAAGATCACACAATCCTTTCCTATTTTCTTTTCCTAAGTATACACTTATATTCCTGCCTAATAACTAATAATGCAGGACAAGTTTGCCCTCCCAATTCTACAACTCTGCATAGTATGTGACTTAATAACAACAATTAGTATTTATATTGAATATATACTAGGTACCAAGTATCATTTCATTTGTTGGCGCTTTTTAGAATAGGAGCTGAGAGACTACAGTTCTTACGTACAGCTTTATCTGTGTCTATGTCAGAGAAAAATTTTAAGAAGTAACAATAAAAAGTTAGTACAAGTCGGGCAAAATATAAATTTATGTTTGATTGTATTGTTTATCTTATACCACTACAAGCATTCTTCCTAGGCATAGAAACTGCACACACCTGTAACCCCAGCACTAGAGAAGACAAAAGAACCGTTGACATTTAAGGCCATCCTTTTGTGACACTCATTCTCACAAACCCATCAACCCACTTTTTTCTGATATTTTAATTCAAAGACAGATGCTTCACAGGATTTTCTCTGATTTTAGATTATGGGACCAAATGCATCCAGATTCCTTTTAGCTATTGTACACAAATGGCTCTAATGCTAATGTAACTAGTTTGAGAAACATTTAAAGACAGAATAGACAAGCAGGAGATGGATTATTTTAAAACAATTTCAACTCATGCAACGTAGTCTGAACTTAACTACCAGTAGATTTTTCAAACATTTTATTTTAACTGACCCTTAAATTTGCAGGAGCTTCAGAAGTGGCTTAGAGGCCGAAGAGTACTTGCTCTTCTTGCAAGGGACTTAGGGGTCAATACCCAGAACCCACTCTAACTCCAATTTCAGAGTATCTGAAACCTCTACCTGCACCAGGTATGCAAGTTATCCAGACAGTATGTCACAGGCAAAATACCCATACATAAAAAATAAAAATTTAAAAAACCTGCTAAAGGTATTTATCTGTCTTTTTATTCCTATTCTAATCACCTCTAATACATACATTTAAATAACTCATAAGGAAAAATTCAGAATGGCTTATATCAAATGACACACGGATTTTACAGTGCCCCAAGTCAGTCATAAATGCCAATAACCACTGTGTAGAAACACAAAAGAAATGTAGTTATTTAAATGTGGAGACAAGGAAGCTGAAGAGATGGCTCGATGGTTTGAGACCTAGCTGTTCTTCCAGTGGACAGTGGGTGCAGGGTACGTACGTGTATACACACACACACACACACACACACACACACACACACACACACACACACACACACACAATCACGTATAAAATAGCCAATGTGGAGAACTTTACTTAAAAAGAGAAAACTAACAGCTTCATTTTGGTAGTCTTATGATAATAGACTTTAAGACTAAGATTTTGAGAAACTTTAGTTTCTTAAAACTCGGGCTAAAACTTCTATTTGTACCTGAAATTGCTAAAGTATAGTTTTAGAAATAAAATTATATCCAAACAAACAAAACTCCTAACTTATCTAATTAAGGCACTAACTTGTTACTCATTAGACATTATTCTGCATAATAATATTCTGCAAAAGAAACTAGACCTTACAGTAAGAACCAACTTTTTCTGGTGCTCTTCAACTCAAACCAAACCAAAGGCAAACACTACCTGGTCATTTAACTACTTACCTGCATAAAATACCCAGTAACTAATGCTTTTCTTATATTAATATAATAGTCCCTGCTTGTGAAATCAGTACTTCGACGAGGCAAATTAAATCTGTCCATAATTCTTGATAGCTGCTGGCGTACATTGTCTGCAGACATCAGGGACCGGTAGTTAATGAAGTTGTCATAACACCACTGAACAGATTCATGATCTAAAAAGTAGGAGGGAAGGAAAAAGAGGAGACCGTGAATCATCCACACAGTAGAAAAGTTTGAAAAGCAACTCTATAAAAAAAAATATTGGCTACTGGGCTAGAAAGATGGCTACGTGGTTAAGAGTGTGTACTGCTTTTTCAAAGAACCAGAGGTTGGTTTCTAGCACCCATGTTGGGCAGCTCACATTTAGGACACCTGCAGCTTCAGGTCCAAGAGAATCTGAAACCTCTGGTCTCCTCAGACACTTGCATTCATTCACAGACAAACATAGAGACAAAGACCCACAACAAGACAAAATCTTCAGTAAGAAAGATGTATAAACTAAACTAAAAAAGAACAACACTAATATATATCTTCTCTATATAATTATCAACTTTGCTTAAAAGAAAAAAAGCAATAAACCTCATTCGAATGAATTCAAAGAAACAGTTCTAAGGTTTCTGGCTAATAGGTAGTAAAACAGTGATTTTGAATCAATGATTCTTAGCAAATTGAATTATTTACCTATTAACAGCCACCTGGCTGTTTCCAACAAAGGATTTATTAAACACTGGTAGATTCAGAGAACTTGATAAAATGCCAGATTTTGCTCATTTTCAAAGAAATCACAGCCTTAGCTGAAGAAAATCAAATACAACATTAATGAAGTAATCTTCAAACAAGCAGCATGATGCTCTCTAACTGTGCCTAAACTAGTCCTCTACACCGAAATACTAAATTCTGTCTGCAGCAACAGTTGCCTGAGCAATTTACAAGCAAGATTTTATTGTCATCTGTGTCTAAAGACTATGAATAAGTATGCCAAGTATTAATAAATTTTACTACATAGATTATCAAAAAGGTATTTCTTGAAAACTTCCAAACCAGTATTATTCAACTCAGAACTCAAAAGGTACCAAATATATCAAAGGAAAAGAATCCAAAAAAAATCACAAAAGAAAACTGGACCATCTGCTTCAAAGATTTTTTGATACTGATAAAATTGAGAGGGTTGCAAAATTATAAAGTGTAAAAGAGAAAGCATTAAAAACTAGAACCAGGTTTGTCTTCCTAAGCTATTCTAATATCTGTAGTATATTGTTTTGTATTTGGTGCTAGAATTCAAATACCTGAAATGTTCGTCAAGTCTTAAACAGACTTAAATACACTGTATTTAAGGCTTATCATTTTACAGAATACACTGTCATTTTAGAATTAAGAATAAGCAGGACTCTGAAATACACCTTCCAACTAACTGAAGAATATGACCAAAAGCTAGGCAAGGAAAACCTTTAGACTAAGTAAGGCGTTGATCTACATGCCCTAATCAAGAGTGCAGCTTTTTAAGAGTTCCCCAGTTTTAAAAACTCAAGCATCAAAGACTAACAAGAGCTTGTGTGGTCAAAAACGCCCGTTGTCCTAGCTCCTCAGAAAGGGAGTATCACCCTCGTTTAATGACTGCTTGGATAAATGACAATGTTAGTTAAGATAACCACATATTACCTGATAGCTCTACCATTTTTCTAAATTGATTTTTAAAAAAACTAAATGGAATAGAGAAAAAAAAATCTAATGCTAGCTAGTCACTCCTTACAATGCCAAGAGCTACTCTAAATATTAAAACAATTCACTTGTAGATTAGAATGAGAACTCCCTGTATACAATGGTATTACAAAATAATTTAAACTGCATTTTATTTTTCAATTCTGTGTGGGAGCAGGTGAGTTACCAGTTAAGGCCTAAGTCTTCAGATCCTCCTGGAATTAGAGTTAACAGTGTTGTAATCATCCAATGTGGGTGCTGGGAACTGAACTCAGGTCCACAGAAGAACAAAAGGAGCCCCTAATCACCGAGCCATCTCTCTAGCCCAGAAAATTTGAATTTTAAAAGGTAGCAGTTAGTGAATAAAAGTGGTCTATCAAATACATTTGCTGCCTCCGGTATAATACAAGAACACAGAGTAACAAATCTAAAACCCACCAAGGCTTTACCACCCTTTTCCTGGTAACTAGAAGCATTTAATTAAAAACCATACCTCTGGGGAATTAATATTACTTTCTAATTCATTTTCCACCTCTGCTTCTGTTGCTAATACAATAGACAGAGTAAGACATCTTTGAGATACCCATTATATTTTCACCAAATTCACCTACCCAAAAGTCAAAATACACATATAAAAACTACTAATATATTTGAATTTCATAATTGCTTTATTATAAAATTAGAGAAATGTAGTAATTAAGTGGGCAACAAATGTCTTAATTTTATAGGTGAGAAACAATGCAAGTGAACTTTTACAGACCACTTGTATAACTGAGAACAGGAACTCAAACCTATTGCTTGTTCAATTTCTTAATTATAAAAATGTTAGTAAAGATTACATAAATAATATACAGGTCTTATTTGTATCACTGTATTTTTCAAGTTTTATTTAATTGTTCCTCTTTCCCTTGAATATAAACCTAAACAATTTTGGAAGAAATTGGCTAGTCGGGAGTTTTTCTAACAAACCATGTCACAAATTATAAATGAAATTGAGATGAAAAAACATCTTTTATGTTCTAAGTGACACTCAGGCAAGAGCACCTTCAATCTAATTTGACTTACTTTGTTTAAAAGCGTGGTAGACATTCAGCAGTGTCAGATGATCTCCATCTATGTGGGCAAATCTCATCTTGGCCTCATCTGCAGCTTTCTTGGCCTCCGTGGGGCGAACAAAACACTGTGGGACTAAACAAGGTTGGTATGGGCCCAACACAAACGCCCATATCGATGAGTCACGCATTCACAGATAGAGGAACAAGGCCTAGCTAGGTCAGTTCACAGAGCATAGGGCAGGGCAGGATGGCCTCCAACTGCATCTTGGACTGTTTACTACCTTGATTTGGTACATCACCTAACCACATCTGTAAGACAAGAGGGTTTCAAAGCTACAGAGTACCTGATTATTTTAACTAGATCTAAAAGTAGGCATCAAAACAGCTATTCTGAAGGCCATCAAATTACTAGAAAGCTCAACTTATTTCAAAAACCAGTGCTGATAGCTCTACCAATAACCAGAAGTATGGTATCAATAGCCTTTTAGTTAACTGTAATTTTTCAAAAGGCCATCCATTCAACCCACTGAATGGCTGTAGTCAGGAAGCTGTACTAGCCCACTGTGTAACTAAAACAACCAATCTACTGCCACATTTCTATCAAGATTGTTTCCCTAAATCTGTGGCTATTACCAACTGGTGGGTATCACTATTAGCACCGGTAACCAAGTATAGGTAAACATTAAAAGGAAAAAAAAAAGAGATTCAAGAATCTTGGGTTTGATGATAGCAGTAGTGGTGGAAGGTTAAACCGCCCTAGAATTAAGAAAATTCTAGAAGGCTGAAATACTCCGTCTATTGTTGCAGCATTTAAATAATAATAATCAGTCAATAAAGCCCCAAGTTTAAAAAAATTTGAATTGAACCCTCAATATAAAGGTAAATCCAGTATTAAAGAATTGACAATTAGTCTGAAGCAATCACTATTTCAAGGGTCATCAAAATATTGAACTACAGTAGTTGTTTAGAGCCTCAAGGTTAATTCACAAACTTTTAAGTTCTTACAAAGTATGCACTACTTTTTCTTTTTTTTGAAATACAACCTTCCTTAATTCACTTTAGCAATTCCATAGTTATAAAAAGTAGTATCAAGATAAATTAACAAGCTTGGGACTTTTCAATATTTTGAAGCTCTTATATAACCTTATCAATAAAAAAAAAAAATCACATGATCAGTTCAGACAGAAAATAATGGGAATAATCAACAGTGAGATCAAACATAGCATCAACTTACTCTTTCCCATATAATTTTCCCCTTTAAAGATGGCAAAGTAGCCAAATACAGATGTCAAAGCAGTCACAGTAAGCATTATATAGTCTTGCTTAATATAACTGAAGCAAGGTAACTCAGAAAAGTACAGAAACATCTCACAGCTCTAAATACTAACATGAGAGCCCATAGGCCCCTGGTTTTCAACTCAGCACCTCGAACTAAAAGAAAAAGGGGGGAGAGCTTCACAAGCTCTAACTGCTCTTTGTCCTGGCGTCTCCTTCACTGCAATTTTAACATTGTCCACAAATAGCTTGTTTAAAAAAAAAAAAAAACAACAACACTGTGTATGTTTGTTCTCAATAGTGTAAAAACAACCACCAGTAAATCCTGTGCTTTTCCTAATTCCTACTACACACAAAACTAACATCTAGCTTTGATGAGTTCAATCTCACAATGACCAACTGCAAAGGAATAATATTCTAAATACACCAACAGTACTGTTTACTATGTCTGATATGAAAACCAACAGAAAAAGAAATTATAGCAAATAGCACAAGCATGCTATCTAATAAGTCTTGCCCTTTTCTCTAAAAGCTAAAGTTGTTGGGAGGATAACAAACAGAAGCAGGCAGACAACAACCTACCACCACCTCTGCAAATGAGACAATTTATTTAAAACGTTGATACTGCCCTGCCCATCTGCTCTGAGTCTGATCAGTCATAACTCTGCAAGAGAACATTTAGCTACTTCTTAAGTAAAAGTCACACCATTAGAATATACTATACATCTAAACTATGCCATAATTATATTTTTAGAAAATTTATTCTTTAATTCCATAGAATTTTTAATTTTGGCAATAAGTAATCAAAACCAGTAAACCACTCTGCAATTAAAAGTTCTGTTCCGTACTGAAACTCGTAGTATATAGTACTATGATACTTTTAACTATAAAAAAAGATTAAAAAGATTAAAAAGAAATCCTTTTGTTGCAGTATTTCTTCTCCTTTCTGGAAATCTAATTTCCAAGTTAGACTAAAATTTTATTGCCACTAAGAGCACTATTTCTCAATGTAATACCTAATGTTTAAAAATTTTCAAGTTTATAGAAAAATGTTTAAGCAGGTGTTTTTCTGCCATTGTATAGCAAAATAAAAAAAAATATCAAAATCAGAATTTGACTTCAAGTCCTAAATCATACATTACTACTTCTATGTGACACTAAATCAGAAACTCATGTTTGTCACTGAATACACCTACATGTAGGAAAGGCTCAATTTAAATGAAACACAGGCTCAGTGAACAGTGCTAACCAAGTTTGTATACTTTCAGTAAACCATTAAAATAGGACTAATGGATCTAAAGAAAAAAATGCAGTTATAATTGCATTCAAATTCTCATTGCAATTTCTGTCTGTACTCAATAGAGCCAATGTTTTGCTATATATTGTGCACAAAAACTTGACTTTTGTAAGAATTTTTATAAAGCTATTTACAAGATATTTAGGAAATAAACTAAGTTCCTTAAATCCATCTGTAAAATCTATTACCATACTGAGTAGTAGTAGTAGTGATGATGACAGTAATAATATTAATAATGATAACAGTAACCACAGAAGGGAAGTCCACAGACTCTGAAGAGCTGGGTGTTTGGTCCCTCTCCCTCTATTACCTGACAACATGGCAGTAATAGATAGGACCTCATTAGAACAGTTGTAGTCACAACTTGCAATAACCATTTTAGCGAGCTGTGGATCTAAAGGAAACTCTGCCATCATGGATCCCAATTCAGTCAGATCTCCGTCATCATTTAAAGCAGCCAAATAATTCAAAAGTTCTAGGGCTCTCATCAGAGTTTCAGGAGCTAAGTAAGGGAGAAAGGCAATCTATTAGACAAGTTGTCTTACGTAAGCAAAAATATGACAAAGTGCAAACTATTATAAGCAATCTCATTTTTCATTCGTTACTGGATCCAGTTCAGAACTCAAGTTGTCATCAGATTCAATAATACAGATAGAGCAAACAATACTATACTAAAATGACTTTCAGGCCAGGCACTGTGGGAAATACTTATAACTCCTACATTTAAAAGCAGGGACCAGTTCAAGGATATCTTTAATAAGACTAAAGCCAGCAGACAATTATTTCCTATAAAAAATTAGAAGCAAAAAAAGAGAAGTATAAAAATACAATTTTTATATTTGTTTACCCTGGGAATAATTCAATTAATGTAAATTCCAAGAGTGAGTTCTAGAGGGGACTTATTCACTCTCACTAATTAACTGTCACCATTTTTAAAACTACCCCATAAAACCAATCTTAATGCATATATACTCTATAGGATTCAAAGAAAAACATCTTCAGTTAACAAAGCTGATTGAAGGTGCTGTTTTAGATCATACCTGGTGGGTCCATAAAATCAAAATGTACCAAGTCATCAATACCAAGCTTCTTCAATTGCAATACAACTGATCCTAAATTAGAACGCAGAATCTCTGGATAGGTGTTATCCTAATAAAAGTAAAAGCACATGTTATGGTTACCCTTTGTCAGTGCCCCCTAACCTCTTGCTTTGTCATTACATAACTTGTACATAACTACTTCACGGGGAAAAATACTTGAGATTACCCTAAAAATCATACTTCTTTCAACTACTTAAATACAAATCAGATGTATCGATATGTTATACTATAACTCACTAGGGTAAAGGTAAGGCAATGAAGACTCTAAAACAATGGTTCTTAGCCTTCTTAATGCTGCAGTCCTTTAATACAGTTCCTCATTTAATGGTAACCAACTCCCCCCCCAATATTAAAATTATTTCCATTGCTACTTTCTAACTGTAATTTTGCTACTGCTATGAATTGTAATGTAAATATCCATGTTTTCTGAGGGTCTGAGAAACCCCAAAGGGATTGCAGACCACAGGTTGAGAACCACTATTCAAAAAATGTTAGCCCAAAAATAAAGGAAGTTCTTGTTCTTCAACTAGAACATTATAGTTACTCTTCTAAAGGCACAAGGTACGTACACCATTACTCCTTACCTGCATTTCTGTTTTATAAGCTTTCTCTGTGTACAGCCTGAAGCATTTCCCAGGTCTGGTACGTCCAGCTCGACCAGCCCTTTGCTGAGCTGAAGCTTTACTAATTGCTGTCACCAAAAGAGACTCAACTCTGATTCTAGGATTATATACCTATTGGAATGGAAACAGTTGATGATTCTTTCTTCAGTAAAACATGAAATTAAAACCAACACTACATTAACAGCCCACAATTAATGTCAAATCGCAGGTAGTTTGCTGACCATGACAATTAGCTTCTACACCATTCATCTTACAGTCTACCTTTCTTTTAGGCATTCTGGCTACCATTCTAAAAGACTGGGGCTAAAAATGTCTAACATACAGATGGCTTACATCTGTCTCTCTTAACTTAAACTTGGCTATGTTTTTAGTGAAGGAAGAATTTGCCTGTCCCAAGGAAAGACAGCAATTTAAATTGTTTAATTTAAATTATCTGTTCTTAACAGGCAGGGAGTAAGTTACTCACATGCATTCACTTTAATGATAAAGTTTTCTATTAATAATACACCTATAGATTACATTGTAGTACCTATCCAAAACATGTTTGAATTATTTTAGCAACTATTCACTTAGAAGTAACTGGTGTTCCTTTTCCTAGAATATTAAAGTATTCCAAAAATATGCCTAGTACGCAAAATAGAAACTAATTCTCGCTGACCTACATAGTATGATCCAGGATTTCTATTACGACTACTTTTCTCTGTACATGAGACCACATGCCTAAGCCATCTTCATACATGAAAGGAACACAAAGCTTTTATACCAGAGTGTGTGGAAAGTGTGGCCTAGATCACTGAACACAGCATTAATTTCTGAGTGCAAAAGTGAACATGGGGATCATGTTACAAATTTGAAAATGAAACCCAAAATTAGAGAAGTAATCCTGAAAAACTGTTTTAGCTACAAGATGAGCAAGCATTTAGCACCCCCAGGTCCCATATAAAGCAAATTCCAGTCATACCTACCTTTTGTTTTGCAAATCCAGGGTCAATTACAAACACCACACCATCTATTGTCAAAGAGGTCTCTGCAATATTTGTTGACACAACCACCTGTTCAGAAATCAAGCAAAATGACTATGACTTGACCTGCTGTCATTAACAAAAGAACTTTAAAAGCAGTAAATAAGACAAACTAAAAGTGCAGCATTAATCATTTCTACTCTTTGCAAATAGCAATTTCTCACCAACACATGAGTATCAAGCACAGTGATTATACAAATAGAAATGTGCCATCAAAAGGCAAGTAATAAAACACACTATTAGGCACAGTTTATAAAAATCTCTTACATTGAATATAAGTTCACATAAGCATGTACCCCAGAAAATTTACATGTATAGCAGAAACAAACACACACTAATAGTTTTAATAAAAATGGCACAGTGAATATAAATAAATTAAATAAATAAATAAATAACAAAACCAAGGTATAATCCAGTAAGAATAGGCAGATCCTCACAACGAAATGTAAAATGTTTAAGAAGAGTGCATAGCTTTTACTAACAGGGAATGATACCTGATGTATTTACATACTACTATCATAGTCTATTCCTGAATTTGCATCATTTTCCTATGTTTTAGAATGTCTTCAGAAATTAGTTTGAGAGTGCTCATTCACCTTAGAGAGTGTTTGCTTACCAAGTCCAAAACAATAAGCTTGGCTAAAGAAAAGGGGAGAGGAGTAAAATTGGTTCTACTTGGGAAATGGTATTAAATACTTTTTTCTACTAAAACAAAAGTAAATGGATGTTTCATGGTGGTAATGCTGACATTTGGAGACATGTATGCCAAGAAGTTCACACAGATTTATCAGCCTTTATAATTTAGAAGGTGAGGTTACACAAAGAAAGTGTAAGTGACAAAGAAATGCTTTAATGAGGTTATCTTCTACTTGAAGATAAAAATAGCTTTTTAGCATAGGACCTGGATGTTAAAACAAAATTTCTCAGAAGAACAGAGGGTCAGCTTAGCCAGTGGCTTATGCATTAAGTATGACACACAAGAATTGAAAGAACCTGTATCCACTCTCCATTCTTTTAAGAAAAATGCTGACAAATGGCAGTAGTTTTACTTTCTCTAGATCAATAATTAGAAAGGAAACAAACATATCATACTTAACATTAATGGTAAGAAGGGTACAACTTACTGCACTATTCTTGTAAAAAGTCAGTTTTCTTGTAGCTCAGTTAATCAAGTACCAGAGCTAGAAATCAAACCAGAATACTATGAAGGCATTAAAATCCCTAAGTGTCAATTTGCTTTTAAAACTCCCTATATTAGACTAGTTAGCACAAGGATTGTGGGGAACAAGATTACAGATCTGATATTTAAGTTGTCATTTAAATACCTAGAATCATGTGTACTTTTGAATTCTTCAGCAAAAGATCATGGTTCTGAATATATTTAAGACAGTGAAGCAAGACAATTATATCCTGTTATGTTAAAAGTGCATTTCACAGGGATCTTCTAATACACAATGTGATAAAATTTTGTGATGTTACCAACTTTAAGGAATTACAAATAAGCATCAATGTTACAACATAAGCAAGTAGTATACACCCTCTGGATATGATGAATAAACAGATGAAGATTCACATCATGTACAAAAAGAAGACTGGGTAATGAAAATGTCATCATGCTTCTTAAATCATTAAGTCTCTTAAAAACTTGGATATTATTTTAACTTTGTAATAAGTGTGCAAAATTAGCAAAGTGTTAAAAATTATACATACATAATTTTCTGGAAAAAACCCTATACATATATACATGTGGCCCTCCACCTGTTCAAGAAATAGAATATTATGCTAACTCAGCAAGCTACATGTAACTACTTTTAAGTATCTGTTTGCTAAGCATATGTCAAATCCCACAGTGTTAGTCCTAGGCTTCTGTTTGGTAGTTACTGAAGTCTCTACCACCAAAAGGATAGGATTTAAAAACTGTAAAGGTAGTTTTAGAAACAAAAAGGGCTAAATTTCACAGAACTTGTTAGAATTAAGACTATTTCTATAGACTTGAACACTAGATCTGAAAATAGCTAGATAACATACAACATGCACACAGAGAAAGTGAATAAATGAATGAATGAATGAATGAGAGAGATGGCTGCATTGCAACCCCATCAATCAGGTAAAACAAGTAGTAACAGTTCACCATTCAATTAGGAACTAATCAGCAAAGTGATCCTAAAGCAGTCAAGAGATTTGCTTGGGAAAAGTAACAATGTCACATGCCTATTCTAGACTGTTCAAAATTAGCAAAGTGTTAAAACCTCAGGACAAGGAAACCATCTTAAGGTAATAGAACAGTCCCCAGTTGGCATTAGTGCTAAAAATTTTCCTCAAAAACCTGTATCTAAACTTAAAACCAATATTTAGTTAACTCACTGCTCTTAGAAGTTAGGGAGTTTAGATTGCTCTGCTTGAATACTGTTTGGCCACAATAATTATCTAGATTAAGCTAATTCTCACTTTTTAGCCACCAGAACATGAGGAGTGTACCCCTCCAATTCAAAGACGTTTATTAGCTTGTGCGGTTAACTACTTTAAATAACGAGATCATTAACCCTCCCTTCAAAACCATGAAACCATCCCCACAAACACCATGTCCCATTTTACTAAGCAATTCATATTTTGAGGCTTAATAGTAACTAATTATCTATAGCTAGGCAACAGAAAAGAATCCAACTATTTTTGCCTGAATGGTCCTCATGCTTGCTATTCCCACTCTCAGGGCACTCATGTAAAGTAACTGTCAAGACTGGACCAGACTACAGAATAGGTCTTTCTTGTTTTTGTTTTTATATCCTGATGTAGCTTTAAGCTTGGTGAATTAATTAAAAATAAATCAACATTGTAAAACTATAGATACACAAAATACAAATACTTTCACCACAAATTTAGTCCTTCAGGCTCTTCCTGGACAGCATACTAACTACCACAGAAATGAGTTAAGATGTCCTAGAGAATGTACTGATGGGAACTGCAACCCAATGAAGCACTAATTAGACCAAAAACTAGAAAGAACCTTCTCAAGTTGAATTCATGCTCTGGTATTTTTCAACAGTGCTGTTTTATTATCAGGTTTATTAAGACTTGAATCTTAACATCTTTACTTATTTTGAAACTGGTACTGAACACATGCTTCAACTGCAGGACACTTGCTGTTACCCAAGAAAACTATATATCCTTTTATCAAAAAATGTTAATAAGGTTCCTGCCTTCAAGGAATCATGTATTTATTCAGTGTGATTAACACTTCAGATTCTGTACAGAGTCAACATTTAACACTTGCTAACTTAAAATTCTATTCTCTTAGTCAAAATTCTAAGAAGGGGACAACACACAAGCTTTAAAAAAAAGGTCACTTAGTTTTGGAGCATCATATCTAAGACAGTATTTGACCTTCCCCCTTCCCTTTCTCAGATCATCCTAAGAACTCTACTATCTGCTAAGAACAAACTGCCTCTGTGGAGGAAGTAGTTCGTTTTCTTAAAGGGTCCAAAGTGTAGTTTAACACATTTTTTCTACTCCCTTCTGAAATGCAGATTATTCTGTTGTGGCCAACCACTTATCCATGGCTTTAGGTGACTGCAGTGGTTATGGGGTTTTGTGGTTCTCTTTTTAAAGACAGTGTCTTGCTATGTAGACCAAGCAAAGCTGCCTTAAATTTGTGCTAACTCCACTTTTTCAGGCAGGTTTCATTCATAACCTAGGCTAGTTTTAAATTCTTTATCATCCTGCCTCTTCTGCCAGAGTGCTAGAATCACAGGCATGTACCATGACATCGAGCTCCTAATTTAGGAGTGACAGTATCGTGTAGGTTTTCTATTAATAATGACGATAGAGAATATTTAATGCTACCTTTCTTCCAATTGCTCCATTCTGTTTTTTTGGAGGTGGTGGCTCAAAAATTCGCTGTTGCTGCTGGGGTGGAAGTGTAGAATACAATGGAATGATTTTAATATCACCAACTTCAGGGCCCAAATCATCAACTTCACGCTTTATTCTCTTACAGGCCTCATCAATTTCCTACAAAATAAAAATGTTAAATTAAAAGAGTGTGAAAACAAAATTGATCCTCATTTTATGCATTCCATTTAACATATCTATAATCTGCCTTCATTTCATGGATAACCTAGTTCAAATTTGCTAACCAAAATTACAGAAATTTCAGTGTAATTTTGAAACAACCAAAGAAAATTTTATTTCTGCATTGAGCTAAATATGTAAATACCATATTCGCATTATATACCCGCTTTTCTTGAAGACTCAGACATTCTAATTAATTCTCAACAAACTATTAAAATTGAAATTTCTCACCCAGGAATATTTAACTGCACTCATAACCTTTTCATTTTCACAATCTAAAAGAAACTGATGTGTTAGATATTTAAATACAGTAATTAGGCTTTAATGTCACATATCACTAATGCAATTATATAGAAGAATTGCCTCATTGTGCTTAATAAGAACAAGCACCTTTTCTGTATCAACACAGGTATTTCGTAAGTATACTGACACAAATGCCTTAGAGCCACTTCAGAATGTTCTCCACCATGGCAAACTAATCCAACATATTTGTATTCAAATATAAATTTAAAGAAAGACATAATAAATGCATTTGGAAAAGGGGCAGCAGCTCTGGAGGTAGGTAGCAAATGGCTTTAAAAAGGAAGGCTGATGGTGGACAATTAAACTTGAAAACACATTAAACAATTATTAAACAATCTTTCATGTATTAACTAGACAGCTATAGTAAGAGTATCTTAAGATAAAAAGACATTTTCAGGTAAATTGGCTTTGTATCAAACTAGGTTTCCTGACAATTATTTTAAACCAACTTGTAATAGTTTCTGTGTTAAAAAATATAAATTTTGGGGCTGGAGAAAGAGTTAACTGTTAAGACCACTAATGTTCTTCCAGAGGACCCAGGTTCAGATTCCAGCACCTACATGGAAGCTCATAACTGTCTGTGACTCCAAGAACTGACACACACTCACATAGACATACATGTAAGCCAAACACAAATGCACATAAAATAAAGTAAATAAAATAAATAAATAAATAAATATTTTGAGGTTGGCTCAGCAGTTATAAGCATTGGCTGTTCCCAGCACAAATATGGTAGCTCACAGACACCTGTAACTGAAGTCCAGTGTATTTGGTCCTCTGTTCTGTCCTGGAGAACACATGTGATGCACATGCATGAACATACATGTAAGCATGCATACACACAAAATTAAAATAAATCTTTAAAAGTATAAAATCCTTGGATAGAATAAACCTTTTTGCCTACTAAAAAATAGCAATTTCCTTAACCATTATAAGGTTGTTTGACAGAAGGAAATTACCACTAAAAATCCAAAGTTTGTTTTGAGATCTCAAGTTTTTAGAAAACGAAAAATCAATGCCATCTGTGGGAAAAAATTTAGTATTTAAAAAAAAGATTGCTTTTAAGTGTTCTATAAAGATCACAATGTGCCTTGCTAGCATGTAACTATGGAATTAAGACCCTATCAGAGTAAAACAATTTTAAATAAAATTAGACTACTGATATTTAGACTTGTTTATACTAGCTCACTCTAACAGGTAAGTGATAAGCCTAATAGCTACATTCCATGCATTAAAAGACTTTGGTAAACGTAGTAAAAGAAATCTATGAGAAACAGACCAGCTTCAAATCTTCAAACTCAAAAACATATCAACGGTTCACAACTTTAATTTTACTTAATTTCCCTACATGCTAGCACACAGCTGAAAACATGAGGCTTACTGCTTTCCTTTCCACAATGAATGAAATGAATTACACTAAGGTGACTAAGAAAAAAGGCCTTTTAGGTTCTCGCCATGTGATCAGCTGAAACTTCCAATACTATTCAAAAATGCCTCATTGGAGTAGATTAAGTCAAGAGGAAGTAAGAAATTGTAGACTAAACACAAGAGGACAAAATGAATACTCCACAAGCATTAGCTTCAACAATTAGAGCATGAATGTTGTTTACATGCCATTTGAAAAGCAATTAGTTAAATCTTTCAGAAGTATGGAAACTTTTCCACTTTAACTGCCCCCCCAAACCCTCTCCTCAATACATTTGGCAATATCTAAATGTATTTACTGGTTATGCCTAAAAAGTACTGCTGTATCTAATATGGGAAGGCTGGGATGCTGATAAATGTCCAATACTGCATACTGAATCTGAGAATACAAAAATGTTCGACTCACAATATAAATAGTATTTAAAAAAAAAACATGTCCAAAGACACAATCATAAGGACAATTAAGAAAAATTAAATAAAAACACAACACATACCAGGATTAAAAAAGACTATCCTGAATTCATAGTTCTTAACTAAATGGCATTTGCCACACATCATGTAGCTAGCAGATCTACAGAGGTTGGACACAAGAGGTTCTGGTGCGCTAAGGCATGCCTTCAGTTTGCATGAGCTTAGAGCAATTTTCCACAACACAGTCTAGGTGCAGCCATGTATCACAGTGGGGACTGTCGGGACTATAAACCACTCCTCTGGTAAAGCAGCCCTACATCTTAAATAACCTAAGGAGCTTGCAGACACTATATTTCTTCCTCAAATTTCACTTATTTAAAAAAATAAAAAAGCCATCAAAAACAGAAACCAGAACCTGTTTTAGCAAATTCTCTTCCTTCTGACCAGCAATCTACTGACCATACGTAAGACACTTCTGGAACAGAACTCAGACGTTCTACTATAAAAGGTGCACAAATATTTAACGAAATTTATGAACATCTACCATTTCAAATGTATACGTTTTACTCTTTAAAATATGAACATATAAAAAGGGGTGGTTAAATATTGCACATATTGAAACAATTACGCTGGCAACTTGAAGGACTGAGATGAGAAAAATATGGCCAGCCCTGGTCATCTAAGTTTAGAGTTGCTAGCTAATGTACATCTCTATAAAAACTACATAAAGCAAATGATACCTCTTGACCAGTTAAGAAAAGAAGAAGGTCTCCTTCCTCCTCTTCACACATATGTATTTGGATCACCGTTCGAATTGCTGCTTCAAGATAATCTCTCTCTGGTTCTGGAGTATAAAAAATCTCAACAGGATGTGTTCGCCCAGGTATAGTTAAGAGAGGACAGTTATCAAAGTAGATCTGGAATTTCCCAGCATCTAGTGTAGCGCTCATAACTATGACCTGTAGGAGGAAAACAGCAAATTACTTGAAGCTTTAGCTCTAATAATCTCAAAGAAGAAAAAAAAAAAAGTAGTTCCTGTTTCCTAAGTACGTATTATCAGCTAAAGACAGCACTGAAGGCTAGATGTGATGGTGTATGCCATCATTAATCCCAGAACAGAACTAGGGAGTTCAAGACAGCCAGAGCTATATACATAGTGAGACCTTGTCTCACCACACCCCCGAGGGGAAAAAAGAAAAAAAAAAAAAAAAAAAAGAAAATCTTTAAAGAAGCATTAAAAATAAAATACAGGCCAATGTAGTGGCACACATCTTAAACCCTAACACTGAAAGAGATATAAGTAGGTGGATCACTGTGAGTTCAAAGTCAGCCAGGGTTAGAAAGTAAAACCCTGTTTTTAAAAAAACAAAAATAAAATATAGAAAGGAACAAAATGCAGCTGAGACTTTACATTTTAAAATACTAGAATATGTGATAAAGTAAACAATGAATAGGGCCTACATAAAGAATATACTCATTATGCACCATATAAAGAGTTAATATGTAATGATATAATTAATTTTATTAATGTAATCAATACAATGCATTAATAAAATCAAACAGACCAAATAAAATTTGCCTTAAATTAAGCACAGCTATTTTGAAAATCTAAAAAGTGCTAGGGTCTTCAGGCTGGCCAGCAAGGCACCCATATCCACCTCCCTGCCCTGGGATTACAAAATGTAGGACACTTACACAAGAGTGTAAGCAAGCTTGGTGTGGGAGCACACGCCTTTAATCCCATCACTCTGGAGGTATAGGAAGGGGAATCTCTTCAAGTTTGAAGCTAGCGTGGTCAACAAACCAAGTCCAGGAGTCAGGGCTAGCAGAGAGAGAAACCCTATCTCAAATAGCAAACAGAAAAAGCAAAGTGTTTCTTTCAGGGATTGATGGTCATGCGTATAGTTACTCCAACCATGTTATACTAGGGAATTTAGTACTACCTCTGGCCCTACAAGTACCCACAGTTAGGTGCACATGCATGCACAAACACTTAAAAAAAAAATCAAGTTACTTCTTCACCTTTAAATCTGATCTCTGCCTTACAACTTCCTTTAGAACACCCATGAGAATATCTGTAGCCAATGTTCTTTCATGGGCCTCATCGAGAATTATCACACCATAGCGCTCCAGGAGGGGGTCATTCATAGCTTCACGAAGTAGCATCCCATCAGTCATATACCTATAGTCACAAAGACAACATTGTCAAAACTCATCCATGTAATTTAAAACTAACTATCCTATCATAAGCAAAAAATAAGTTTCCAAATAGTTTAAACAGACACTAAAAAGTTGTATTATCACAAAAATCTTACCAAAAACTACAATATGCTGAGAAATGTAATAAAACTCCCAATTGTGGCATAGAACAATCACATGGTTTCACACAAGTACTAAAACTAAATTTATCACTTAAAATGCTTTTTTAAAACTCCTATTTAAAAACATTTAAAACAAGCCAATAAATAAACCATTTTTAATTGTTTCATGCCATCACACAACTAAAATATTACTACCTGCAAAATGTACATTTTAGGGGAAAAAATGAAACCCAATTTTTAATAATAATGTGGCAATAATGTAACAATAGCTGACAGCACACAAATCTACACAACAAATGAAATAACCTAAGGACAAAATGAGTTCATTCATAAAGGCTCTGGCAATAACCAACAGCATCAGGAGAATGCGGGTATATAGATGTAAAATCAAAAGCAAATGACATCAAACTGAATAACTTAGAACGGCTTCAGAGAAGGCAGTTAATATGGAATCCAACCATTACAGATGGAACCTTGTAGAGTCAGTATCAGATCAAGGGTGGTTTGTAAAACACTGTAGAGGTCAGACATCTCCTGTCCATCCCACTCTGGTCAATGCTGTCACTAATACAGAACAACTATCCTTAAGTTTGGCACCTGGCCAAAAACATAATATGCCTTAAAATGCTGAAGTCACAGTTCATGGTCTGTTAAATAAATAAAAATTTAGAAATAGCATAACAAAAATCTGAAGCCATTATTTATGACCTAATTTTGGTTTTTTTGTCTGTAATCTAACCATACCTAATCTTTCTTTTTTTTTTTAAAAGATTTTATTTATTCGTTTGTATATATACACATGCATGCCAGAAGAAAACATCAGATCTCATTACAGATGGTTGTGAGCCACCATGTGGTTGCTGGGAATTGAACTCAGGACCTCTGGAAAAGCAGTCAGGGCTCTTAACCACTGAGCCATCTCTCCAGCCCCCCCAATCTTTCATAAACCAACTTGACTTTATACCATCTATTGAAGCAGTTAAGTTTATTTAGCATACAACATAGTATGCTAAAAATAGAATCCATCTATTTACTCTAAGAGTAATTCTAAACTAAAAAAACATTTGGCAAACAAGTACACCTTCACTAACACACATGTAAGTCAATTTTGAGACAAGGACTTATTATATAGCTTTGGCTGGCTTGGACCCTTAAATGCTGACAAGAGTCACTGTACTCAGTCCCCATTTCTACAGCTTGTGTTTCTACAGTGTTCTTTTTAAAATAAACTGCCACCATTTCTGGAATCAACTTCAAGATTTTAAGAACATAAAGGAAAAAAATTAGTGTCAATTAAACAATGACTAAATGTCCTAACAGTCCAGCCCAGTACCTGATAAACCACACTATTGCTTCTAGATGCCTTGAAATTGTCTACCTTTTTGAGGACATTTTGTAATCACTGTTTTCAGATGAGTTACTGACACAAGCTAGACAATCCAGTGACAAAGTAAATGCGGATAAATGCACAAAACTTTTAGGGGGACATGAAAAAACTGGTTATTTCAACAATATTCACTCAAATGCCTATCTATTATACCTCAGTATTGTTTCGACACATTTCTGGACTATCAATTGCTAGTCTTTCAATAGGAAATCCTGTATTTCTGAAAGCACATTATTGAGGATATTAGTTCTGTCTGTTATTTCCAAAAAAAAAAAAAATTACTGTGTATTGAAAATGTTGATACACAAAATTGGATCAGTATCAAATATTCACAGGAAATGAAAAATACCAAACTCTTATCAATTACAAGACTTCAACTGATTCTAAGATGTACTTCAATTTATAAAAAAGTTGCAAAGCTGGGCTATTATAAATAATCTGAAAAGGCTTCCAATCATAATTCTTTAATAAATAAAAGCCACATAAAAAGCCAGTTGTTGAATAGCACTAACCTAGCTTAAGTATTTTTCAACAAATATATACAAGTAACACAGACAAACTGTATACAGGTTCCTAACTAATGAGATAATGAAAACAACTTCTGGGTGTGCCAATAAAGGTGTTTCCAGAAACTTTTAAGTGTGTGTGGGGAGAACCCAATATGCTATAGGCTCAAGTCCTAGACTAGAAACCACCCAAGCATTACTTTTGCTTCCCCACTGCAGACAGATTATCATCAGCTGGCTCATACTTCTGACCACTACCCAATCTTCTTCATGATATACCCACCCCTTCTCAAAAGTTAAGTCCAAGTAAGTTTTTCCCTTGTGTTGTTTGTCTGGTATGTGTTCACAGCAAAAAGGGGAAGAAAGAAAGAAAAAAAAAAACCCAAACACACTGATACATAAACAAGTTTATAGAAAGCAATTCTTTATAAAGATTCAACATTTCTGAAAGACAGTATGATCTTTTGAATGTGGTATCCTTGGAGGACTGGTTTCAGTACAACAAGCATTTGTGTGGATTCTAAAGTCTTTTATATAAATCAACCTAGTATTTTCATATAACTCTGAACATTTTCATATATATACATATAAATATAAATAAAATAGGATGACAATCTTAAACTTAAACTTAAACTTAAAGTTTAAGGGGGGGAAATATCAATTGTCCAAATTTAATAGTTAGATTTTTTCAATTTTTATTTAAAGAAATGCAAGCCCAACAATGTCAACTCTATCATTTTTATATTCTTCATCATAAAAGCTTCTGGATGACAACAATACACACAACAAAGCAAAAGCAGCTTTCACTTAGGAGAAAACAGATCTATAATAAAGACCGTCCCCAAACTACCCCAGCTTACCTAGGAATTAAGACATGGGGCTTCTGGGGGGCTAACTTAAAACACACATAGCATTAAATAAAAACTCCAAGCAAACCTTAGAATATGAATACAGTTTTACAAGGAGATGCTCTGTTACTTAATATTAAAATCTCTTTATAGACAATATGTAATCCCTGGCCATGTTACAAACATATCCAACAAAGCTAATAATCTCAATGTCTGCGTAGACAGACATATCTAGAGCCAATCAGCTAAACTATATTCATTATAAACTGGTTACTTAAAATGACCTCCTAAATAATTTAAGTCTTCAGATGAATTTTTCATCATAATAATATAAAAGCAAACATTACTATTAGTTCAAGGTAGCTTAGTATATCAAAAATACTTCTTGGTAATTTTCACAGTATCAAATTCAATCTAACAAGAATAAATACAACAGTAAAGCATATTACCAACTACAATGAGAAATACTAGATGTGGTGCTCATTTCAACATAAAATATACAATAAAAAAAAGTAAAAACCAGGAAGCATCAAATTCCTCTCTCTCTCACACATACACTGTCTGCGCTCCGCCCCCCCCCCATTCATTCTTGGCTGAAATGCTTAGCCCAGACACCCAGTTTTGTTATGCCAAGTTTATTTAGCCTATGCTTCAAATTAAAACACCTAATCAAGAAAAAGTCTAAATATTTAACAAGTGCAAACAAACAAAACCAAATTATTTTTAAATATTTGCTCAACTCCAACTCTAAAATTTGAAGGCAATACTCTTTCACCCCTAGAAATCTGAGGTTATAATTTCTATACAGTATTTTCTCAAACACTGTGCAAACAAAGCAACCCTTCTACAAGTAATTTTTGCAAGTGTATATATAATAGAAATAAGTAGATGATCAAGTTAGCTTACACTGATAAAAGTCAATGTAAGGGGGCAAAAGCACTTCCCTTGTAAACCTAAGGACCTGAGTTCAGTCTAATGATTAGAAAAGCCAACTTCTAACCTCCCTAAGTGGCACAGCACATTGCCTATAGATTAAAAAATAAAATCCCACTTGAAAAGTAACAATATTTCAGTCAGTTTCTTAAATAGTCAACCAACCAATTATTCTGTACTCCCCAGCCTAAGAGCACAAAGATCAAAGTAAACCATTTAGCCTCATAAAGCCTACTACTATAAATTACTTTTAAATTGTACAGTTGTGGCTTAAAGTAGTAGCAGACAGGATTTTACCGCTTATCTCAAGCCCTAAGGGTTATCTGCCTACATTAATTCCACAATGACAAACATCATGCTAACCTTCCTTAATTGTAATTCAACTTTGTGTTATATTAGTGTAGCTGGTAGACACCAGTTGCTTTCCCATTGTTATGAGAAGACACCAAGACCAAGGCAACTTGTGTTTTGGAAGTTTGCTTCCAGTTTCAGAGGGTGAGCCCATGACCATCATGGCAGGGAGGATGGCGAAGGCAAGGTACTGAACCAGTACCTCAAAGAGACAATGACCCACCCACCACTAGTGACACATCTCCTCAAACACTCCTTAGAGGACTCCTTCCCAAACAGTCCAAATAGAAACCAAGCACTCAAATATTTGATCCAATGGAAACCATTTTCATTTAAACTAAATCTGGTTGGTAAGATTCTACAATCTACCAAGCTGGAAATGTACTACCACTAGCAGTACCACCAGCAGTAAGTGTTAGCCTTGCTGACTACACACTATCAATCTGTCAGTAGTATATCATGACTGCACAGATCAACATACTCAGAATCCTTGAAGCAGTTATCAGCCCCTTTCTCTGAAAACTTGAAGCTAATTTTCACAGGGCTGGGACCCAACACAAGACCCTAGGATAGAGGGATCATCTTGGTTCTCAAATTTCCCATCTGTTAAATCACTGTGCCCTGTTGGCTATTGCTCCAGACTCTAAATTCTTATACAGTTAGCATTTCAATATTAAACTTGCCAGGCAATACATCATAATCCTCAGGGTCCCAATCTTAAATGTTCCCTACCAAGATCCTTACTGTGAGTAGTGTTTGTATTTTGTTGGTAGGATCTTTTGGCTTCTTTCATCTTCTTGCCTATAAAAAATGCCTACCTTTGAAATTAAAACCATTTTTTAATCTAGACTGTATAAACATACTTTTTGTTAAAAATATATTTCCTTCAAGCTTTACATGAAGCAGTTCATACAATGAAGTTCAAAAATGCCATTCTCCCCCTATATTTCAACTGTCTTTACCTTTTCTTGACTTGCTAGCAGCTTACCCTCAAATTACAGACTAGACAAAATTCTCAGTAGAGTATCAGAACAATAGTCAACAGAACACACTCATGTCCCTCCAAAATTATACTTCGCTGTATATATTAACTCCAGAGTCTCCTTTAAAGTTCCAAAGCTAAAGTTAATCAGATAACCAAAACAGATTCAGAATGAAAGGGAAATTACATAAATCACTAAATCCCCATGCTCTGCTTCATCAACAGAACCTTCAAGGATGCCAGAGAAAGACCCTTTACTGTATCTGCCCCTTCTTTAATTTTGCTAAACATTCATCAAGATTCTTGTAGTCACAAGGTTCTCACTCTTCTGCTGCCCAGTTTGACTTCCTCAGAATAAGTGGAAAAGGCAAGAACCCACCAAGTTCCACATACAAGTAAAGCATATTAGACAGACTCTAATTATGCCCCAAATTTGTAGCTTCACTAAGCAAGACAGATTAAAAATCCCACCTTTGATCTTATACTGTGTCCATAATAATCTCGTTCTTTAATAACTTAATCTAATCTAGCATTAAAATGCTTATATAAGTTTGTTCAATGCTTAAAAATTAAAGTAACTGGTACTTTCTCAAGCAAAATTAAAAACAAGAAAGAAAAGAAAATTAACTGCTCCATGTGGTCAGGAAGCTCAGGCAGAACTCAGCTCTAGGAAATCCTAATTTATAGAGCAAAAGCCAGGACAGGAAGGGTTATAGAAACCCTGTCTCAAAAAATCATGCGCACACACACACACACACTAGAGAGAACCATAAGTTGTTCTGATATATAATACACATGCCATGCTCAAACTGACACACAAATTATATATTTAAAGGCTTAAAAACTAACCTTCCACTTAAAAGAACAAAGAAAATGGGGGGGGGAGGGCTAATCCCATACACCTGGAATTCTTTCACCCTATACCTAAATCTTTCTATTTGCTTCAACTGATCTTAGACTGAAAATGCTGGCTATAAAGACTGAAATACAGCTCCCAGGTCTAGCAAACATTAAGGTCCTGGGCTACAGACTCTATAACACCCAGAAACCAATTTCTCTATCAAATGTGAATTCTTAAGCTAGTCTTCCACATAAACATGTTCTGCTTTAGAGATCTGAAACTGTATTTTCTATTTATAGATGTAAACCAGATTGATTCCTTACTACTAGTACTGTTTAATGGTTAAAGTACTGGGTATGTCTTGGTAAAAAGCTGGAGTCCCTCAATATCAAGCTACTTCTATTGTGCAGCTGGGAAAAAGTCTTATCACCTCAACTACCAGTAATATTAGCTACAAAGTCAGTTTTTCTAGGTAACTTTCCAAGATAGTTTTTCTACAGATATGATTATCAAACTGTTCCCTCTCCAAAGTCATCTGCTCCCTGAAAATAAACTAAGAAATGTCCTATGATTTGTTACAATTCATACCAAGAAATTCTTCAATCCACAGCAATGGTATTACACATAACGTTTTCTTCCAAACATCACAATGAATCATGTTCAGACTCAACTGTTTCCTTAGCTTCCTATGTCTGATCTAATGTCAACTAATTTGTACAAAGTAAAATCCTCTGCAAACAGCACACTATCTAACGTAGAATTTAATGCATCTCAAACACTGAAAATATATTATGGATACTATATAGGACCAATTTTAAAGACACAAATGTAGCCTCAAATTGTCTAAATTCTAATATATTCAAGAAAAAAATCATTAAAATTCAGTCTTCTCTACTATCCTTTTGTATTAAAGTTCCTTTGATAAAATGTAAACACTAATTTCTAAATAGAAAAATATGTAAAGACCTGTCTATGCATTCTTCCTATTCAATACACAACTGACCTTCAGTTTAAGGCATTACCAGTTTTTACTATCTGGGTTTTCAGTGAGTTAATACAAATATATCCAAATACTTTTACAACACTTCTTAGTGAAGCAGTCCTACCAAATAAAACTACCACTAGCACACTTCCTACTAAGAGTGGCATTACAATCTTTCTCTCCCTGAAGGAAATAAAAAATAACCCATTTCCAATTCTGTTAATACTGCCAGAGAATCTTACCTAATGTAGATCAATTTTTTAAACTTAATACAATTGAGAATTGCTTAGTAAGTTAGTATGACAGTGCCAAACACTCTCACTCTGAACTACTGCACCTGTCTGTCACAAGATTCATCTTTCGAAAGTCTATCCTTCCTCTACTTTCTGCCATATGCTCTCAATATGGCTTGTAACTTTCTCAAAACTCCAAACTGTTTTATCCCCTAACTGTAGCTTATTAAGAAAAATTTGGTACCTAACCAAATGTTGAAAAGATACTCCTTTTAGAGATGGGGAAAAAGCTGTACCTTCAAGTCCTTGATATCTGCATCTTATAGATTTATTTTTAAAAGGCCGATTTTATGTAAATATAGTTATTATGCTGTAATCTCATAGATGTTATCACGTAAAGCCATATATTCAATGAAAATTACGACACGAGCCAAAAATACACCCCTTAAAAGTCAAAAACTTAAAAAAAAAACAAACAAAAAAGGTCAAAAACTTAAGTTGATTGGTTGATATTTTAAAGTTGAACTTCAATTAAAAAATTATTAAGTTCCAATCAAACACACCCAAGAAAGTGAAATATTAGCTAAAAAGTTAACAGACTATTCTAATTAAAGAATTATTTTTTTAAGTTATAAACTTTAAAAAAGAGACATGCTAAAGATTCAAAAGTAAAAATGTTATATTTAAGATCAATGCTCAACTATGGATGAATCAAAAGACTGAAGATGGCAGACACAGGACCTCATACTATGCTACTGTACCATTTTCCTAATCCAATCAATCTCATTTATCGGCATATCCACACCACAGGCTTCAGTCACTGATCATGTATCCCAAGTTCTATTTTTACAGCACAACTGAAAACTGTGACCAAGTTATTTCTAAAACTGACTAAATGTCCTATAAATGTTAATACATAAAAGCAACAGGAGAAAATAAGACTTATTGGACAACAGGTATTACTACTTAAGCAGAATGTAACTGCACATAGAGAATACATAAGTATTCTCAAACGGTCCAGAGCACAGCAGGCATAAAGAAGCAGGACCCTGAGGTGGTATAAATACTGTATTACACAGGATTCCTCCATGAGCTCACACAGCAAGAACTACACAACTTCCTGTACCCATAAATAAATCATATCCCACCCACATACTATGTGTTCTTTAAGAGTAACTTTTACTAACAGACATTTTTACCCTTTATTACATTTAACTCCATCTAAAACCCCACATTCTATGCTTTTAGTGACATTCACAGATGATATAGCACCATACAACTAAACTGAAACAGAATTTCTACTAAATATTTATAATATATTTAAGAGCTAAATATATTATCACCAAGAAAAAAAACCATTGATAAAACATCACCTGACATGTCTACTTTACTGTATTTTAAAACTGGTAATTACATTAGTAAAATTCCTTAACCAATGGAAGAAAACTACAATTAGAGTAGTACCCATTTAAAGACAGCACTTACTTAAGAATGGTTTTTGCACTACTGCAGTCTTCGAATCGAATGGAGTATCCAACTTCCTGGCCTAACATGACATCCATCTCATCAGCAACTCTCTGAGCCACACTCATTGCAGCCACTCTCCTGGGCTGTGTACAGGCAACTCCTCTTTTGGGTCCTGGCAAGGACCGCATATACTCCACACACCACTGTGGTATCTACAAAATAATTCCACATTTAAATTATCTGTACTCTGCCCACATACAAACTATATGTATTTAAAACTTTATCTTACTGTAATTATTTAAAACAAAACTCAATTATGCAAAGACTCAGTTTGCAATACCCCGAGCACTGACGGGACATAACGACCTCCTAGGAAGAAGGTCCGCTCTATGCTCAGCAGCACAGCTGCACCATTAGTATTTTTCTAAGCAATGGAAAAAACATCCAATTTAAATTCTATCCTTTAAAGAATTGGAAGTCTCAGAAGTAAAATATAGCAATGTATACTTTTGAAAATCACATTTCTAATTATAAAAATGTAGGCACAAGTATCACATTGCAATCCAATCAAAAGGTCATCCTAACACTGTTAACTCTCTCAGGAGCAATATTATACACACTAACAGTGCCTTAGATACCATCTTATAAGTTTAAGTTCTCAAAATTTCTTGTCACCTTCAAGGTCAAAAGGACTAAAAACAACAGCCAAGAGAAAAGGGGAAACAAAAATATGAAGCTCAAGGTGGTCATTATGGTGACCTATAACACTATGTAGATGTGAAGGGCTTCTCTCACTTAACTGAAATGAACAGAAGATGTAAATGCTCACAGACTTCAATAAGAATCCTCAACTACAAGTACCTAGATCTGTCCCATCAAAGATTCTGAAATCCTAAACATTCTAATGCTAAAGAATGTACAGGGCTTGGATCTCGGTATTTATATGATGACATCTGATGACAAATGTTGACTGACATACACTATTATATAATTTAGTTAGATTACTTTTGCAATTTGCAAAATAGTGTATGTCTTTCAAGGGCCTAAGAGAAGAAAACAAATAACCAAATAACACTACCTTCCTAATTCTGGGAACCAACAGTCCCACAGTGCTTTTCTAGGAATGCTTTGAGGATCTACTTTCATTTCACCAACCATCCTCCAAAAAACAAAGAAAGTAAAATGTGATCAAACAATGTGAAATTCTTAATTCTTAAAATTGTTCAGATTAAAAGAAATTATTCCGATGAAATGAATAATTTCGTGTTGGTTAATTTGGCATATCTTAAACCTTTAGAAGTTCTTTGTACTTTTAAAATAACTGATGGGAAAGTAACAGATTTATGTATTAATTCCTAATGAGTTAATTCAAGTTGCCTTCAAGCTCTGCCTCCCATGCGCTGAAATTAAAGATGTCATGAAAATAATGACATAATATCAACGAAAATAAAGAGTTGTTATTAACATCATACTGTTCCTCAATTAAGTCTTTTAATATTTTTGGCTGCTACAGTATCAAAATGTCTCTATAAACTAGTCAATTTTGATCTGTAGAACATAATTTAAAAAAAATCGTAAGCCAGACATGGTGGTCAACACCTCAGGTTTAGCAGGCAGGAAGATAGCAAACTAGAAGCGGAGACAGACTACATAGCAAGATCCTTCGGGGGGTGGGGGGCTGAACAAAGAGCTCAGTGGTAGAGTATTTGCTTAGCATCATGTTCAATTATAAATGTTTATCCTACATTCATAAAAATTAAATAAGCCAATAAACACTTTTATCTTTGCATATTAAAACAGGCAATTATTACGTTAATTTGAGTATTTTCCTATATTTTGGAAAATTTCTAGCATATCCAGCAACTTTTGTAGTCAAAACAAAACTCTTAACTGATGGCTTTCCAAGTGCCTATTAAACTCACAAGAACTAGTTAATTCACGTTCAAGGATATAAGCAAACAGCTTATGAGCTGTTGTGTTATGCGGCATGAGGAAAGCAGGGCTATCTGGCTCTATGTAGTAAAGTGCAATTTACATGTACAAATTACAAAGTACATCTAGACATTTCAAATTTATAAGCAACCTAGTTCCTGAAGTCACTCAACAAGCCTAAGGTTGGTATGTTACCTCAGTGAGGTAAAGGCACGGCCATTAAGCCTTACAACTTGAGTTCAATCCTCAATGCCCATAGGATAAACAGTAACTCTCCTAAGCTATTCTGATTGTCACATATGTGCTATGCCATGGGTGCATCCATACACACACACACACACACACACACACACACATAGATGCAATAATATATAAATATAAAAACAGGCTGCCTATCTATCAACAATTTTAACTAATGGCTTATTCATGTTTAAAACCTGTGGGCACCTGAATGAGCCACCTTCAACAGTGTTTACACTGGAGACAGATAGACGCAGGTCACAACCACTTTGTACCTTGTAGCATTTCTAATCATTTTCTTCTTGTGAGACAAGATCTCATTATATGGATAAAACTGACCTTGAATTCAGAGACTTGCCTACCTCATTCCTATATGCTGGAAGTAAAAGGTATGCATTATCATGACTGCAATTTCAACTTTTTTTACACTATTCACAAAGTTCAAAATATTTTAACAAACACTTGTGAGTAGAAACAACAATTGTTTATTTAGATCTCTCTACTCAGGCCCTAGAAAACAAACTTTATTCCTGCCATACTTTCAAGATGAGAACATACCAATTATTTTCCTATGTGGACTTGGAAAAAACCTAAACATTCTCTATTTGAATCACACCCTGAAAAACCACTAGTGTTCATCAAGGTTACTTTTCAAGGTACTCTATAAGACAATTAGAAATGGAGAAGGACTACCAAGACCCAATCAATACATTTAGTTAAGTTAAAACATATTTACCATATCTAACAACTCACCTGTGTTGTTTTACCAGACCCAGTCTCACCAACCAGTACAAATGACTGATGTCTAACAAGAATATCTGTAAATCTATCCTTGTATTCCCAAACAGGGAGCTGAAGCCGTTTCTTTAGAATATCATAATATCGAGGCGTATGGGGCAGGTTGGTAAATGGATTAATGCACTGTGGAAGTGATGTGTGTCCTGCGTGTCCAGTGTGTGTTGAATGGGCAGAATGTGTAGAATGTGTTGAATGAGCGGAGTGGGTTGAGTGAGCTGAATGAGAAGCTTTTAAAGGTGGCAATCCAGCACTGATAAGCATGGCATTGGTGGAAGCTCTCAATTCTTTTTCCTTTTCCTTCTCCCTTTCCCGTTCTCTGTCTCCTCTATCTCGTTCTCGGTCTCGATCTTTAGATCTGTCTTCTCTATCCCGATCTCGTTCCCGGTCTTTCCTAGAAATAGAAAAATTTGGAAATCAGAGTGATTTAAAGAACATATCTCAATTAGTTATTAGAAATTATGACTAGATTCTTCACATGCCAGAATAAACATCCTTTATTAGATAGAAGTCTCTAGTTCCATCCTCTAAATAAAACCTCAAGCACAACACGGAGAACTGACCCACAGGCCATCAAAATGGCTCAGCTCCCAAGTCTAACTACCAGTCTTAATACCCAGGACACAGCCTCAACACAAAATGTCATCTAATCAATCAAAATGAAATGTCAAATTAAAAACAATGTTAACAAAATACGGAATTGTTTTAAAAATTAAGTAATTCAGAAAAGCAGTCATTTCTGGTATCTACTACAGATATTCCTAATGGAGTAATTTTAAGATAATTTAAAATACAAGACCAACAATATGGCTTCGAGTTGCATCTGAAGGTGGTCTGAGTACTGAATCTGTTTACTCATTCTAACTTTACTTCAGACCAACTCATACACCTTAAGTGCCTGAAAGGTTTTGGGACCTAGACTAAAATAATGAGGCAATATAGAAATTAAACAGAAACAAGCTTCTAAGCCTATCATTGTTCTTTACTTACAACACATAAAAGTTTATTTCCTGTGACCTAAGTATCAGTATAGCAGAACAAGGAAGAGCACTCAACTCTCCAGTCTGATGGAGGAGCAACAGTAAAGACCTCAAACAGAACACAGCTAAAATGCTAACTAAACACAGCACTGTGTGAGAATGGTTCAGTGGCAAACTGCTAACCTCATCCAATCTTATTCTTAAAATATGACATTCTATTCCATATACTCTTGCAGTGAAGAAAGGCCTCACTACCCTGTGATTTCTCTTCCATTCTAATGTCTACCCATTGAAGAATTATAAAGCCAGGTGGCAGTGGCACATGCCTTTAATCCTGGCACATGTCTTTAATTCCAGCACTTGGGAGGCAAAGGCAGGTGAATCTTTATGAGTTTGAGGCCAGTCAGGGCAATACAGAGAAACCCTGTCTAAAAAGCCCAAACCTCCTCCTCCTCCCCTCCACCAAAAAAAAAAAAAAAAAAAAAAAAATCAAAACAAAACAATCCCAACCCCAACCTCCACACAAAACTAAATAAAGCCTCACAAGCCAACCAAAACCCAAAATAATTAAAACTATATACGTAAGGGGTGGAATGGGAGACACACACACACAGAGAGAGAAAGAGAGAGAGAGAGAGAGAGAGAGAGAGAGAGAGAGAGAGAGAGAGAGAGAGAGAGAGAACAGGGACTATGGTTGGGATAAGTTAAAAGAATCTATTTTCAATTAAAAAAGTTTTAAACTCTTTATCTAATTAAAAAAAAACTCAGGAGAAAAGATGGAATACAAAATAAAGTCTCAAAATTTCACAAGCTAAGCCTGTCTGTAAAATAGATCTCAACCATCGCCTTTGTTTCTAATTTTGTTTCTCTTCTAGGTACTCCTTAACTGGGTTCTCTATCACCTCAAAATAAGTAAAGATACCCTGCAGGCCTAGTGATGCAGTGAAAGCAAGAGAATCTGAGTTCAAATGTGTAGCCCCAGGTAGGCCATGAAAGGCCTTGCAATGCCTTGTAACCCCAGTATTGGTGAGAGGGAAACGAATCTTGGTTGTTAGATCAGTCAGCTTCAAATTCAGTGAGACCCCATCTCTAACAAGTTGGTGATATATTCTGTGTGGGGACACACACACACAGAAAATTTTTAAAAAGTTTTGTGTCCGTAGTTATTACCTTAGTAGAAAAGTCAAAAAGAAATTTAATAAGCATCATCCATACCACCAAGACAATTAGGACATAACCTTTATTCAAAGCAACAAAACTTCAGGAAAGAGAGATACAAGGAATACGTCTATGTAATGTTATGTGATGTTAATTAACCTGTATTAATACACACTTTTTCAGAACACATTTCACCTGCAGCTTCATTACTGCAGAGAAAGAAATACAATGCAAGACACAAGGATGTGCTAATCCGTGAAATGAAAATTTAAATAAAAAGAAGGGCATAGCAACCACAAAACAAGCAAAGGCCTAAGACTCACTTTATCTTCTCTGCAAAGGGGAAAAAATATCAACTATCAAGAAAACATTTAGGAATATGCAGAAAACTGAAGCAATGCCTTGGAACGCAGCTGCAGTTCACACTGGCTGCTCTGAATAATGGCACAGAAAGGTCTGTCAAATGGGGATTCACAGCCTCTCCACTTTGTACACACAGTTCTCCTTTAAATGGGAACTTTTACTATAAAAGTTTTGTTCATAAAAATTTTCTAGTTGAAACAATGTGTTTAATTTTAAAGAAAATAAAACAATCCCAGTGTGGTGATTAAACATATCTTTAGTCCCAGCACTCAAGAGGCAGAGACACTCTGTTCTCTCTGTGAACATGGTCTACATAGTGAGTTTCTAATAGTCAGGGCTATGTAGCAATGCTGTCTCTCTTTATTATGGATGGGCTGAAAGTGCTCTAAATAGCACTTCAGTCAACACTGACAACTATCAAGAACAATGTTTCCTTGCTTACATGCAAGCTGTGGCTTTTGAAATGGAACTAAAAACATTTAATAATACCTGTAATAAGCTAATACCTGTAATGTTGCCTGGAATATCTGAAATGCACCAACAAACATGGTTACTACTGATGTTTCAGTTTAAATTGTACTTGGAATAGTAACGGGTACCGATAAACTGCTAAGGGATGGAAGCTCGTTATTTACTTCAGAGATTTTATATAAATAAACACTACATTTCTTCTGACAGTCTCACTTTCAGAACTTCTAAGTATGTGCATTATATGTAAACATTAATATGTATACACAAGGATACTCACTTTTCATCTACAGAAAACCCTAGGAAAGCACTTAATATCAATGAGCAAGACAAGAGAGACGCCTTACAAGGCCAATGGGACCCAAATCCCAAGAGCTCACTGATGTTGCATTTTGTACTTAGTATGGTCTCCAAAGATGGAAATAACAATTTGAAGTAACTTACTGCTCTTTTCCCCACTGCACCTTATCTTATTAGTTAACCTCAGCTATCACAGGATTGTAGTGAAACCTCTTCTACCTACACAGAATCTTAAGTTCTGATCAGGACTACTAAGAACCATTAGAATAAAAATGTCCTCAGACTTTCTGGAGCTGGTGAGATGTCACAGACTGAAAAACTGAGTTGACCCCTGGACTAGCATGGTCAAGAGGAAGTAACTGACTCCATGTTTTCTTCTGCTTGCCACACACAAGCAGCGGTCATATACCCACACACAAAAGTGTGCTGGAATGGAGACAACAGGGTCTGGTGACAGCTGGGGATGACAAAATGAACAAGTCCATGCTGTCAAATACACCAAACAAGAGCAAAGGGAGGAGGGATAGGGAAGCAAAGAATCCTGGCAGTCAAAAGTGTGTTCAAATTAAGTGATGAAGAAAAAACAAAGATACCAAGCACAAATACTGTTTAAACTTATTGCTAAGGAAAACCAGTTCTATAAAGTACTCAAAAAACTTAGGAAACAGCAAAAACTGCCCCCAGAATCTCTAGAAATTAAGGAATTGCTGTACAACTGAACTCTCCTGTACTTACTGACAAATATGAAATATTCAGAGGAAACATGAAGCTACCATGATACACCCAAAGTCCATTTTACCAATGCCATACATTTGCAAGAGAAATCACCACAATCACTATAATGTGGAGTCACTAATCCCAGTAAGAGCACTGAGTAGTGAGCATACACACAAAAAACACTGAAAAGAACTAACTCACAGTGTTCATTCCAATGTGACTTCTAAGGAGGGAAATTAGTTGCATCTTAGCCAAATGTGACATTCACTTTGACTTCAAAGAAGTTCCCCACTTTATCAATCCAATATAAATGGCATGGCAGGTGGTAATGCCTAACTACAGTACTAAGTTTCCTGCTGAGAAAAGAATTCTAGATGGCACTATAAAGTATGGAAAAGCTCACTGGAACTTTGCTCTCCCTTGGAGAATATTCATGAGCTGTGTTTCTACCTAAGAACTGACCTAGCTCAAATACAAACACTTGGAATTGTTGCTAGAAGGAACAGCTGCTGTCTTGGGATGTTGTATTATTATAATGCTTAGTACTAAAGCTTTAAATGAATCTACAGAATCAAAACTTAAAAACCTGCTTTCCATATTCAATATTTCAATCTAAGAAGAGCATCAGAACACATCCTATCCTGACCTATACTTCATATTGGTAGTTAGAAATCAATCCCGAAGGACTTAACAAAAACTCAAGAGACCACACATCTCTGACTTGACAGCGAGTCGGTGTCACAAGACTGTCATAGGACGTTAAAAAAAATGATAAAATCATACAACAGTTTTGGACATCCGGACTTCTGTGGAAGTAATTTTTAATTAACCAAACATCTCTGTACTGCCGAAAACATACAGTAAATTAAAATGGGAGGGTAGGAATATAAACTAAAATACACTTTAAGTATGAACTGTGAAAAAAAAGACTGGAAAATGATAACACAACTGCTTACATGCTAAATGCCTGTTGTCTTTGCAAAAGGAACCAAACTGCTAAACCAAGAATCGGCGTAAGCATTTCTCAATCTGCACGTGGGTGTTGTTTGTTCAAACACTATTAAGATCACTTTTTGAAAAGTGCGTCCAAAGTCGGGAGGAGATAGAAATAACTTAGAGCGGAGGGGGAATACGTATTTTTCACACACCTACCCCACTGATGCTTAGCGAGGCTGGTTTTTAAGCAAAGCAGGAAATAAAGGAGATGGCGGGAGGGCAGGCAGAGGGCGGAAGTTGGCAACGGCCTTTTCCGAAGTGCCTCAATGGAAGCAGGCCCTCCGTCTCCCGCCAAACAGCACGCCCGGAGGTCGGCTCGCCTCTACCGTCAAGCAGACAGCTCCCGCCGCCGCCCGGGGCCGCCCACCGGGCAGTGCCCTTGGCCATCCGGTTCCGGCCGCTCTCCCCGGCGGCGGGCCTCACGCGAGCACCGAGGCCTCGCGGCCCGCTCCTCCCGCCCGCCTCCCGCGGCCTCGTGGCCACCACAGGCCTCTCGCCCTGGCCGCACACACTCGGCCCGCGCCCCAGCCGGCCGACGGCAGACAAAGACTCGGCTGCCGGGCCTGCTCCTCACCACAAGCCAACAAAGCCCAGGCGACTGCGCACCCCGGCCTGCCTTACCCATCGGTCCCCGCACGCTTCTTGCCCGAGGGGTAGTCCTCCCCCAGGTCCAACCGGTGCCTCTTGGACATCTTCGCACTCCCAGTGCGGACGCTTAGGAGGGAGGAAGAAGAGAGACTCCAGCAGCCGGATCCACACAGAAGAGGCCCGCTGCTCAACTCGCGGGGACCCCCACCCCTCCCGCCACCACAGCCCGCTCCGTGCGGCCCGAACCAGGAGCTAAAATGGCGGCCGCGACGAGGGCAGGGCCTGCGCGCGCGCCTCCGCGGCGGGCGTGCCGGCGTGGTGCGCGCGCACGCCGTCCGGAGGCGGGAACTCCGGTCCCGCCCGCTGTGCGATTGGCTGAATGGCTTTGCGCCCCGTGGGCTCCTCCCTCCTCGTAGCTGGGAGCCGCTGTGAGCGGCTGCGAAGGACAGAGACGCGCCTCAAGCTGTCACTTGCCGCCTGGAGTTCGTTCGGAAAGTTTAAAAAAGCTTAGTCCTAATTAGGAAATCTATCCAGCCGTGCATTTACTTTTGCTTTTAGGGCCCGAAGCTCAGGAAGGTTTAAGAAAACAAGATCACACAGCTGGTAAGTGGCAGAGCAGGACACAATTACTTTATAACTTCCAGAACAAGAATTTGCAGTTGTTGCGCCAGATTCCCAACCGAGGTGAAAAATGTTAACTTATCGTGACTCGTTTTGTCCACTTACCCCAGGACAGTATTTATTCAAGCTACAAATGTTTTGGAAAGGATTCGGAAAATTGAAAGTAATCGTACTAGGCACCTTATTTTGTCTGCCTCCAATACTCTGCCCTAGTCTTTTTCGTTTGTGTGTATATGAGGACATATTAGGCACTCGGAGATGTTAGCCCCATCTTTGTCCTGGTTTGGTTTGGTTTGGTTTTTCAAGGCAGGGTTTCTCCGTGTAGCTCTAGCCGTTTTGAAACAAGCCCTGTAGAAGAGGCTAGCCTGGAATTCAGAGATTAGGTGCTGTCTCTGCCTCCCAGCGCTGGGATTAAAGGCGTGCCCTAGCATGCCTAGTTGCTGTGCTCCTTAGTAGAGGGAAGCCAGAAAGACATTTTATAGACGTGATCACCTAACCTGAAAGAAATTAATCAACAAATAGTCCATCCACTAAGACTCCACGGTACCTGACCTATACAGACGCCGATGCTCAAGGCCAACCATCGAACTGATCCCTGGGACTCCAATGGAGGAGATAGGAGAAGGACTGAAGGAACTGAAGGGGCCTCATCTGCCATCAGTGGGAGGGGAGGCCCTAGGTCCTTTGAAGGCGCAATGCCCTAGTGTAGAGGAATGCTAGGACCTTGAGGCAGGAGTGGCTGGAGAAGCACCATCAAAGAAGCAGGGTAAGGGAGGGGGATGGGATAGAGGGTTTGCAGAGAGTAAACCAGCAAAGGGGATAACACTTGAAATGTAAATAAAATATCCAATCTAAAAAATACTAGCAAAAAAAAAAAAAGACTCTACTCTAATGGCAAGTTGTTGAGGCAAGGTGATGCTTAAGAGGTGGTGTATCTTTCTCCCTTCAACCTATGTGCTTGCTCAGTTGCATTCATTTCCAGAAGTGTGGGAGAAAGAGGTCTAAGGATCAGCCCGAACACGGAGTTATCACTTCATGTCAAGACGCTCCTAGGCTGATTCTCAAAAGATTAAATACAACAGAAACATGGCAGATAAAAGCTTCTATTTTTGTAACAAATCCATCAACACAAATACTTTTTTTTTACTTTCACAATATCTAATACAACCTTCTAAATGTACATTGACAATCAATTAGGAGGCCAGGTGTGCTAGTGCATTCTTTTAACCCCAGCAGTCCTGAGGGCAGAGCCAAGCAGATTTCTGTGGGTCCAGTGAAGAGCTCCTGTGAATTACCATCATAGCATCTCTGATATAGGATAATGATAGTCATGGCCAACCTAGAGGAGATAACTACTGCTCTGTACTTATTACTTAATTGCACTAGTCAGAATCCTATAAGTGGGAATGAAAATTTGTATGTATGTATATATATGTATACACACACATATGGGAACTTATTAAAGTGAGCTGTAGACTGTGCCCTGGCTAGTCACTGTCTTCCAACAGGAAGGTCAAGAATCTGGTATTTGTTCCGTCCATGAGGTTGGATGTCTCAGCTGGTCTTTGGTTTATGTCAGGGGTCCCCCCAAAATAGGTTCTAATACCAGGGAAGGAACACCCCAGCAGCAGGACAGATGAACATGAGGACAAGCAGGAAAGGAGCAAAGGCTTTTGTCTTTTTATCGGGGCTGCCACCTAGAAGGTGGAAGAACACCTTTAATTGCAGCATTCAGGAAACAGAAACAGATGGATGCCTGTCAGTCCCAGGCCCTACTTAGTGAGTTCCAGGATGGAGACCTGTCTCAGAAAAAGAAAGAAAAAAAAATACTACAGGTATGTCCAGCTGCTTGGGTTTTGATTGATTTCAGATATAGTCAAGTTGACATCAAGATGATCCATCAACCAATCTTTAATTTATTTATTCAATGGATATTTTGAAGCCTGTGTCAGGCATTGAGCAACCAAACAAACAACACAAAAATAATAGGACAGCCATGTTTTCTGCCTTTATGAAACTTACTGGAGGGAGAGAAACAGCTTTTAACAGCTGTGTGGGAAGCTGCTTTGGCAAATCTGACAAGTCCTAAAATGCCATCTACAGAGGACTGGGGTGGTGAGAACATATAAGAGGTCTTGGTCTAGACTAAGGTTGAAAGAAGAGGCTCTGAGGAAAGACACATGACATAGATCAACAAGGCTCAAAGAAAGTCTCCAGGTGGTGGTATACCGTTTGGGAGGCAGAAGCAGGCGGATCTCTGAGTTGGAGGAAGAAAAGCATTTCTAGTAGAAATCCTAAAAACTTTAGAGATGAATGGGTAGGACCCAAAGAGAACAATAGACACTGGACAAGGAAGTGTGATCCTCTGGATGCAAAGACAAGCCACTTATGCACAGCCTGGAGAGCGCTGCTGAAGATGTAAGAGCTAAAACAGCAGCAAATCACTTCAGTCCTGCTTTTATCTTTCCTCCTTTAAGCTGCCAATACAGATTGCATCTCTGAACCCCCATGCAATTTAGTTATCAGCTATGTGATGTTACCTCAGACCCCCAAAGTTAAGATCAAGGTTCCATTAAAAAAAAAAAAAAAAAAAAAAAACAAAAAACAAAAAAAAAAACCCTGAAGATTCAGGGGCTGGAGAGATGATGGCTCAGTGGTTGAAAGCACTCGCTGCTCTTGCCTAGAAACTGAGTTCAGTTCCTGGTACCCACATAGCAGCTTACAACTATCAGCAACTCCAGTTCCCAGGGATCTAACACCTTCTGACATCCACAATCACTAGACATGTACATGATTCACAAAAACTACATGCAAGCAAACACTCATGCACATAAAATAAGTCTAACAACAACAACAAACCTGAAGATGTCCTTGCCCTAGGTGCCATCCATA
The DNA here is from genome assembly GCF_963924665.1 of Micromys minutus. Classification (NCBI taxonomy): domain Eukaryota; kingdom Metazoa; phylum Chordata; class Mammalia; order Rodentia; family Muridae; genus Micromys; species Micromys minutus. Next base: position 9,855,691 of record NC_137969.1, on the reverse strand, counting down.
AACTCAGTTGTCCTCAGACTGCCTTGGCCTCTGTCCAACCAGGGACAAGTTTCAGTTTAACAATTTGTTAGAATGACTTGCAGAACTCAAGGAAGCGATGATGTTCATTGTAAGAGATACACAATCTGGCCCTTATCCCACAGGATCAGGACATATTACCCTGCATTGTACCGTTGATGAGCTATTGAGTTTCAGTATAGGAATTTTTTCCTACAGTATTGTAGCTTAAAACCCAGAGCTTTTCTCAGGCTAAATAATGTACTACCATAGTCCATATTGCCTATGCCTTGTTTGGTTTGTTTGTTTTTGTTTGTTTGAGACAGGATTTATCTGAAGCCCTGACTGTTCTGGAACTAGTTATGTAGACGCTGGCCTTGAACTCACACAGATCTGCCTGCCTCTGCCTCCAAAATGCTGAGATTAAAGGCATACACCACCACTCCCCACCTCTACGTAGCCTTGGCTGGGATTAAAGGCAGATGGAACCACACCCAACTGCTTTCATTATTTACTTCATTGCTGGTCTTATGCCCTTTTATAAACTTGCTGACCATTCATCTTTGATTTGGAGTGTACAGTTCATGGAACCCAACCTCACATACTTGAGCCAAGGAATGACCCAAGAAAGCATATACTGTAACTGGGTGAGGAGTTAGTAATCTATCACTGTCATCAGCAGATCAGTGGTATCAAGTAAAATACAACTGTCACACGGAATTGGTCAAGTCACTGTAACCTTCTGCAATGTACTGGAGAACAGACCATGAGAAAGATCTCATGGGAAAGAGTCTGTGGTGTTCAGAAAAGAAAATGCCAAGTTCTAAAAGTGAGAATAAGAACTAAAGAGGAGCAATTACCCTAAAATGTATTCATTATATTTTAATTTTATTTTATTTCTTGAGACAAGGACTCATGTGTCTTAGGCTGGCTTTCAACCTGTGAGTCAAAGAAGACATTGAACTCTCAATTTTGTAGCCCCCACATCTGTTGTACTGAGATTACAGGCAAATGTCAGCATACCTTGCTATCCTACAATTATATGTAGTATGCCCATGGTAGCCAGCTTCTCAAAAACAAAACAAGCCAAAAACAAACAAACAAACAAACAAACAAACAAACAGAAAGATAGAACAGAACTCTCTTTGATTTGCAATAAGTACCAAGACAAAGCTGATCTTCTGAGCAGCTGTGGGAAGGCAGAGCAAACTGAGGACTAAGTACCAGGACTTAAGCATAGCAGGATAAGACCAGGTGAGAACTTGGAAAAAGATAAAGTGCTCCCCTTAAGCCATGAAAGGGAAACCAAGGGAAAACCAGAAGCTCTAGTGTCACATACCTGTTGCAGTAAAAATTAAATTAAGTCTGTTGTTACTGGTCCTGTAGTCTCACTCCGTGGGAGCTGCTCCAGTGTGGAGTTGGCACCTGATCCCACACAGTCCCCTAGGAAGTTAGTTACCATGCCTGGCACCCACACATCTAGTTCTATGGGCCTGCATGCTCTTACCTCGTGAGGGCAACAGAGCTGGAACTGCAAGCTCCAGCTGCCTCTTAGCCATTGCTTTCACACTCTGTCCTCCACAGTAAAAATATGACTCAACAATCAATAACTTATCAAACAGGTTTATATGTTAAATTCTCAATCCACAATCCATCCAAACAATAAATTCACTGCCAAAAAGATATAAACCGCCCACCTAGACAAGATAAAACTGATCTAGTTCAACTTGATCTGAACCATCCTCCTCTGCTGCCTCCATCTTGAATCTCCAGCTTTTCCTTCTCTTCCACCTTACCACAACTTTTGTCCCCACCCCACTCTCTACTGTCCAATAATGCATCGCCTTAACATAAACGTACAAGCCTGGCTATTGATAACTTTGAAAAGTATTATGCTCACAGTTGCCTGGTTTATCTGTTATGGTCTTGATTCAAAGTACAAACTTGGGGCTTTCTTAGCTATCTAGTGGGGGAGCTCTTTGATGTCAGGAGGCCAATATCAAATCATCAGATAAGGCTAACACCACCATTTTGAGAAGGTGTATCCAAAAGTGAGCCATAGGCCTACATAGACAGACACTGATTCCTTCAGATCCAAACACATTTCCCAGTGCCTATGTCACCTGCTTCTTACCTGTTAACTATCTCTAAACTCTATCTTTAAGAGGCAAATCTGATCCTCTGCATGTATGGGCACTTTGGAGGCCAAAGGCAAGAGGATCATGAGTTCAGTGCCAGCCTGGCTATAGTGAAGCCTTCTATATAAAAAAAAAAAGTGAAGGCACTGGAAAAAAATTTAAATAAAAAATTAAAAGAAACTTCAGTTGTCTGTAAAATATTCATACAGCTAAAATAATAAATAGCTGGACAGTAGTGGTGCTGATATCTTTAATGCTAGCACTCAAGAGGCAGAGGCAGACAGATCTCTGAGTTTGAAGCCAACCTGATCTACAGAGCAAATTCCAGAACAGCCAGACCAACTCTGTCTCAAATAAACCAAAGGTGGGGCAAAGGTAGGTAGATGATAGATAGTGTGATGGTTTGAATATACTTGGCCCATAGGGAGTGGCCCTGTTGGGGGAAGGGTGTCACTGTGGGGTGGGGTTGAATATTCTCCTTCTAGGTCCTTGGAAGATGGTCTTCTCCTGTTTGCCTTAGGAATGGAACAAGATGTGGAACTCTCAGCACCTCCAGTACGATGCTTGCTCGGATGCTGTCATGCTTTCTGCCATGATGATAATAGACTGAACCTCAGAACCTATAAGCCAGCCCCAATTAAGTATTGTCCCTTATAAGAGTTGCCTTGGTCATTGTGTTTCTTCTCAGCAATGAAAATCCTAACTAGGACAGACAGGCAGACAGACCAATAGAAATAAAAAACAAAACAAAGAAATGACATTATCTACCCCCAAAAGTACTGTTAGAACTAGACACCTAGAGTCTCCATTAGAAGAGAACATTTATCTTATTCAGGGTTTCTACTCCTGCACAAAACATCATGATCAAGAAGCAGTTTGGGGAAGAAGAGGTTTATTCAGTGTACACTTTTCACATTGCTGTTCATCATCAAAGAAAGTCAGGACTGGAACTCTAGCAGATCAGGAAGCAAGAGCTCATGCAGAGGCCATGGAGGGATGTTACTAACTGCCTTGCTTTCTTATAGAACCCGGGTCTACAAGCCCAGGGATGGCACCACCCACAATGGGCTGGGCCCTCCCCCCTTGATCACTAGTTGAGAAAATGCTTTCCAGCTGGATCTCATGAACACTGAGATCCTCCTCAACTGAGGCTCCTTTCTCTGTGATTAACTCCAGCCTGTGTCAAGTTGACACACAAAACCAGCCAATTGACCCCTTGTCAACTTGACACACAAACGCATCACTATTAAGCCTCAACCCTTAATTTCTTATTCATCCCCAAGATCTAAATAACCTTAAAATTCCCACAGTCTTTACAAATTCTTACATATTAAAATTGTAATCCCTTTAAAATATCCAATCTCTTTTAAAAATCAGAGTCTTTATTTTACAATTTAAAGTCTCTTACCTGTAGGCTCCACTTCTTCCTTCAAGAGGGAAAAATATCAGGGCACAGTCACAATCAAAAGCAAAATCAAACTCTAACCATCTATTGTCTGGGATCCACTCACAAACTTCTGGACTCCTCCAAGGGCCTGGGTCACTTCTCCAGCTCTGCCCTTTATAGCACACACATTGTCTTCTAGACTCCAGATGCCTGTACTCCATTGCCACTGCTGTTCTTGGTGGTCATCTCAGGGTAGTGGCATCTCCAAAACACTGCTGTCTTCTGCTGTGCTTCACCAATAGCCTGTCATAAGCTTTTTTTGTGGCATCAAGACTCAACTATACTGGGGCATTAATTGCAACTGAGGCTGCATCTTCACTAATGGCCTTCCATGGCCTCTCACAGTGCCAAGCCTCAGCTGTTCTTCATGACTCCTTCATTCCTTCAAAGCCAGTACCACCTGATACACATTACAGAGTCTAGCCACAGCACAAGGTACAACCTTGGCTATCTCTGGAACACAGCCTCTTTGTGCTCTCAGAAAATAGTTCCCAGATGATTCCACCTGAATGATGCTGGTCTCTTCTTAATCACCACTAATTTCTTAGCTCCAGCTGACCAGCATCAATAGTCACAGTAATGCAAAGGTTTCACTTTAGTAGTCCTGGTACCTTGTTAATCACAGCTGATTCTTCAGCCCAACTAACCAAAACCATAGAATCTTTACAATCAAAACAGCAACAGCCATGATAAGAGTCTAATCTATCTTCACTCTGAAATTTCACAAGCCAGGCCTCCATCTTCTGCACTGTTCTCAACATTATCTTCCAAGCTCCTACAGAACATCCCACAGAGCTATTAACATCCCAATGGCTCTTCTAGCTCAAATTTCCACAGTCCTCCCCAAAACATGGGCAGGTTGTCATAGGAATACCCCACTCCTGGTACCAATTTGTCTTATTCAGGGTTTCTGTTCCTGCACAAAACATCATAACCAAAAAACAAGTTGGGGAGGAAAGGGTTTATTCAGCTTACAGGTTCAGAAGTTCAGTCCAGTATCATCACAGTGAGAGCATGGCAGTAACCAGGCAGGCATGGTGCAAGAGGAGCTGAGAGTTCTACCTTTGGAAGCCAGTAATATCCCTCCATAGCCTCTGCATCAGTTTTTGCTCCCTGATCTGCTTGAGTTCCAGTCCTGACTTCCCTTCTCTCCCCAACTTGCTTCTTGGTCATGATGTTTTGTACAGGAATAGAAACCCTAACTAAGACAACACTAAAGATGGATTTTTGGGAATGAAGGCAGGCAAAGAGATTCCTATTTCAAATTTCTGACTCCCAAACCATTGTATTCTATTATTAGGAAAATAGCTCCATTAGAGGTGATTCATTCAAAAGGCCCATGGTGCTCTGAAGGGTAGCATGCCATCTTTATAAGGTGTTCCTTCCATCTGGTGCCTCTAAAGTGGCTCTTGGTGCTACAATATGTGATAAAACCATAGTCCTCGGGTTCATGTGTTTGTTCCTAATACAATATACAATAAATCTGATGAGGGCTAGCAGATATAATGAGATGCTTTTTAGCATCTTCTGTATAATGGATGCCTTCTAATAGGTATGAACATGTGAAACAAACATCTCTACACTATGCCTATGTCTATATTTTTTATGAACCTCTTGTGGGCCTGTGGATACAATATTGATAATTTGAAATCAATCATAATGGAAAACAAATTTTGTTTTCCCATGTGTTATGGTTTGTATATGCTCGGCCCAAAAGTGGCACAATTAGCAGGTGTGGCCCTGTTGGAGTAGTTGTGGCCTTGTTGGAGTAGGCGTGTCACTGTGGGTGTGGGCTCTAAGACCCTCAACCTAGCTGCCTGGGAGTGAGAATTCTGCTAGCAGCCTTCAGATGAAGATGTAGAACACTCAGTTCCTCCTGTAGCATGCCTGCCTGGATGATGACAATGAACTGAACCTCTGAGCCTATAAGCCAGCCCCAATTAAATGTTCTCTCTTATAAGAGTCGCTTTGGTCATGGTATCTGCTCACAGCAGTAAAACACTAAGACACCATGTTCCCACTTCTCTGTTTCTATCTGGACACCACATTGCTCCAAGAACTGTTTTGAAAGGTACATATTTCTCTTTTGCAGTTGGTATGACTTTGATCCAGAATCCACACCACAATTTTCCCATTGGAGTTTGACATAAAACCTACACATCATTTTTTTCTCACTCAGCACCCTTATACTATAGGGTCTTCTGGGTCATGTGGTCTGAGAGGGCAACTTAAAGCTTTGGACCTCCTCTATGCCATACCTATGTGAGCTGGAATACTATTGTAAGAATATACTGTCTCTGAGGGCTGAAGAAGCTGTTTTAGTGACCACTGCATTCTTGTGATGAGAGCTGCAAGGTAGGTTACTTCTCTACTTTGCAGGTATTCCAGGCTGCCTCAGGTCCCTGAAGTCTAGCCAATTATTTGTGTGGTGAACTCCAGGTTCTCTTATGGTAGGTTTCCCTCAATGGTACATGTAGACCACTACATTTTCCAACCTCCTAGGCACACATTCTTCTAAAACTTAATTTATATGGTATGCTTAGACACAGCTTCTCTTTCCATCTCTATATTTTTATATTTGTAGGTATCTTCCTCTTGGGGAATTCCCAGGAAGAGCTCACCATTTCCATGTCCCAGTACTAGTCCAACATCACTGGTCCACATTTGTCCATTGAGGGGGATTAGTAGGCACTATGCTGTCTTGCCTTTTGATTCTTGTTCTTATGAGTCAGCTTGCACACAGGTGGCTGCCATTGACTTTCTTCCCTCTTGATTCCAAGGATATGCTTGGCCAAGAACAGTGTCTGCCCTCTGCACAACAGCAATTCTACTTAATAGTTTTATAGAGCTCAGTACATATGAGTACAATTTTATCAATTATATACATAAATATTTTATAGTCATTAACAAAAGAAAGCTAATTAGTAAATGAGCGTATGAAACAACTCGCACAGTTTTAGGTTTTTATTTATTTATTTATTATTTTTTTAACTTTATTTTAAAAAAAAAAACAAAGATAAAAGAACAAATTTTAAGCATTTTTGCATAAATGTATATGAATACATTTTTGTCAGTGCTTGGATTTTTTTTTTTTAAGGTTTGATATTCTGCATTAAGGTCTTATAGTTACAATGAACAAAAAGTACATGTAAAACAGGATGTAACCCAGAATTAGTCAAAGTATTCTTGTTGTGTAAGGATTGAGTATAATGTTTTATTTTTTCTTGAACTTCACACAGTCTGTGAGTTGTTTCTGGGGTAGGCCGAGCTTTCTGGGGTTAGCATCCCATTATCAGTGACTGCATATTATGTCTGTTCTTTTGTGACTGGGTTATCTCACTCAGGATGATATTCTCTAGATACATCCATTTTCTTAAGAATTTCATAAAGTCATTGTTTCTGATACCACAATTTTTGTATCCACTCATCTACTAAAGGACATCTGGGTTTTTTCCAGCTTCAGGCTATTATAAATAGAGCTGCTACGAACATTGTGGTGCATGTGTCTTTGTTGTATATTGGAGTGTCTCTGGGGTATATGCCCAGAAGTAGAATAACTGGATCTTCAGGTAGTACTATGTCCAATTTTCTGAGGAATCACCAGACTGATTTCCAGAGTGGTTGTATCAATTTACAACCCAACCAACAGTGGAGAAGTGTTCCTCTTTCTCCACATCTTTGTCAGCATCTGCTGTCATCTGAGTTTTGGATCTTGGCCAATCTGAGGTTTTTATTTTTTTAAAGTTGGGTTTTTAACACTTATTTATCGTATGTGGTGGGCACATGCTTTGTGGGACATATGTGGAAATCAGAGAATACCTTTTGAGAGTCAGTTTTCTCCTTTGTTTCTGTTCCTGGGACTGAACACGAGTCTTCAGGCTTGGTAGTCATCATCTTTATAGACTGAACCAACTTAGTACTAGAGTCACAGTCTGTCTCCCAAGATACCAGATTCTGCTACCCACCCAAGCCAACAAACCAGCGAAATTAATAGTAAAAAAGCGAAAAATGAGATTTATTCAAAGTGGCCACATTAGAAGGGACAAAGAGGTCTCATAGCCTACATCACCCACCATTCCACCTTTGGGGTCCTGGATTGAAATTAAAGGCCAGACATACACATCCAACTAAGTAATCCAGTCATGGTGTTGTCCCACGCATCACCACTTGTCATTGTATGACATTTTTCTGGAGACCTCTGCTGAAGCCTCTTTCATCCTCCAGCCTGGCATTCCCTGGGATATTTCCATTTCTTTAGAATGGAAAAGGCAAAGGTATCTTCAGAATATCTTCATTTCTGCCAAGCCTGTTACAAGCTTCTCACATCCCTACAACCTCATCCCTACAACCTCACATCCCTACAACCTCATCCCTACAACCTCACATCCCTACAACCTCATCCCTACAACCTCATATCCCTACAACCTCACATCCCTACAACCTCATCCCTACAACCTCACATCCCTACAACCTCATCCCTACAACCTCATATCCCTACAACCTCACATCCCTACAACCTCATCCCTACAACCTCACATCCCTACAACCTCATCCCTACAACCTCACATCCCTACAACCTCATCCCTACAACCTCACATCCCTACAACCTCATCCCTACAACCTCACATCCCTACAACCTCATCCCTACAACCTCATATCCCTACAACCTCACATCCCTACAACCTCATCCCTACAACCTCACATCCCTACAACCTCATCCCTACAACCTCACATTCCTACAACCTCACATCCCTACAACCTCATCCCTACAACCTCACATCCCTACAACCTCATCCCTACAACCTCACATCCCTACAACCTCACATCCCTACAACCTCATCCCTACAACCTCACATCCCTACAACCTCACATCCCTACAACCTCATCCCTACAACTTCACATCCCTACAACCCTGGCCCTCACATTGTTTTGAGGGGTTTCGTTCATTCGTTTGTTCGTTGATTCAGTTGGTTGGTTGGTTACTTGGGTTTTTTTTTTTTTTTTTTTTTGTTATTTTGTTTTGTTTTGTGTGTATGTGAGATGAGGGGTTAGCAACATTAGAAATCTACTGTCCTAGAGAGAAATCTTTTTGTTTTGTTTTGTTTAATCAGCTGTTTTGTTTCGGGGGGGGGGGAGCATTGTTTTGTTTTTGTTTTTGTTTCTGAGACGATCAGACTCGGGCCAGTACTGAGCTTGTGATCCTCCTGCCTCACCTTCTCATGTACTGGAATTTCAGACATGCACCATTGCGTGCAGTATATTAGAGAACTTAATTTGCTAACATGCTTGGTGAGTAAATCCTGTCAACTGCTCTCATGCTACTAACCATTCTTTCAGCTCATCCTGAATGGCCCTTGCACCTCCTGTAGAACAGGTTTGGTGATGCACTCCCTTGGCTTTTATTTGTCTGAGAACATCCTATCAGCTCTGCATTTCTCAGGGGTGGCTGGGTTGGGCTAAGTCCCCTTGGCTGGCAGTTCTTCCAGCACTTGGCTGAGAAACTCACAGCCAGCCTATGAGAGGGAGACAGGGCTTGCCCTTGTGTGTCACTAGACTCGCCGTTCGTGTTACTTCCAAAGTTCTGTCTTCCATTTTCGTCTGCTTGGCTTTTGGATTCTACATTTCTGTGTAGCTCTGGCTATGCCAGAACTCACTCTGTAGACCAGGCTGTCCTCAAACTCAGAGATCTGCTTGCCTCTGTCTCCTAAGTGCTGGGGTTAAAGGTGTTTACCATGACCACACAGCTCATTTTTCCCTAACTGGAGAATTTCAAGTAAACTAACTTTTATCCAGTTCACAGATGTTTTTACTTGGTTGGGTATGGTGTTGCTATTACTTACTGCGTTTTCCTTTTGGCTCCAGCATTCCCATTTGGTTGTGTTAGACTCTCATCTCCTTGTGCATGTTTATGTCACATGTTGTTTTCTTTCTTTTGAACTGCAGCTTTACCTTCTTTCTTATCTTTTCGTTGCTACAGGATTGAGCCTAGAAAATCAGGTAAACATGTGTTCACACACAAACCCTATCTCTCATCTTAAAAGGAATAAGAGATGGTTTGTTCTGGAGCCATTTTGAGTGGTAATGACTTCCATGTTCCAATGTGGAAGTGGTTGCATGGAGTCAGATAGATTCACAGAACAAAACCAGCCATGAACCACTGCAGTGTAATAACATCTGTGGGTACGCTAGAGAGGCAAAAGACGGGGAAGGCTTTTCTAGAGACCCAGGATGCTACCTAACGACGTTCTTACCTTTCGGTTTGCTGAAAGCTAGTGGTTTGTTTGATTTAATGGATTAAAAAGCTTTTTGGTTTTATTTGGTTTTTTTGTTTGTTTTTTTTTTTGTTTGTTTGTTTTTGTTTTTGAGACTGGGTTTCCCTGTATAACCTTGGCTATCCTGAAACTCACAATGTAGACCAGAGATCTGCTTGTCACTGCCTCTCAAGTGCGGGCTGTTGAAGGTATGTACCACCACTGCTGACATTTTTTTTTTTTTTTTTTGCTGGTGTTTTCCCTGCATGAATGTCTGTGCACCACATGCATGCCTGCTGCCTATGGAGGCCAGGAGAGGGTGGATTCCCTGAGATGCTTGTGAGTTGCCATGTGGGTACCGAGAACTGATTGGGAGTGCTTTCAACAACTGATCCATCTCTCCAGATCATCCATTCTTAGTGTGTACAGTGCAGAAAAATTCAGTACATTTGTATACCTAGGTCCAGAACCTTTGCACCCTGTTAACTGAACTCTATACCCATTCATTAGTGTGTCTGTTTTAATAGACTCCTCATCCACCTTCACTCCTGGAAACCATCATTCCACTTCTGGCTCTAGAATTGACCCTATCTCGATGTTACTAATCTATTATCACAAGATGTTAGTTTTCACACAGATGTGGACAAGGATTGGCTGTTCTTAGGGCTAGAAGTAGACCAAGGTAAGCTCTTAGACCTGCAACATCCCAACCCCTCCACAGAACTGCAGTTCTAACCAATCTGGCTCTGCAGACACAGCTTCCTTCAGAAGTTCTCATACACACTCTACCCAGACCTACACCCCCATGTTACCATTGGATTTTGTGTCTTACTGAGTTCCCCTCAAACACAATTAATTTGTATTTCTTGTCAGGTGATCCACAGACGGCCATTTCTCTGAATCAGATTCTAGAAAAAAAAAATCAGAGTTTCTTTAATAGTGTATTTCTTTAAAATGTTCCTCAAAGTCACGTATTGTCACTTTTCCACTTGAAGAAGTAGTCAGCTACTGTGGTCCTGTTATGGAACTTGCAAGTAACAACTTGTGTCCCAAGACAGGTCTGGTCACCTGTCCTCAGTAAGCCAATTAAACCAAATTAAAAATGGACAAGAAATGTGTGTGGGGGGGTATATTCAATGTAGCCACATTAGAAAGAGGGACAAAGAAACCCAGCTTGGGTTTCTGGGATCCTGAAATTCGGCTGAAGTTTACATAGATGGCTAAGAAGTTGTACATGAAGACGTCTCATTTAAGGTGTGGTTTCACCACCATTCTCCTCCTGTAAGGTGGTCTGTCTAGGTAGAACTGTGTGAAATCTCTCTCGTTTGAAAGAACATGTTTTTCTGAAGCTCGACTGTTGCCTTTCCCTTCCACAAGCATGAGCTTTCCTGAGAAATTGCTTTATCCTTGGGGTCCACTGTTTGAATAGCCTGGACTCCAGAAGAGGCACAGGAGCCTCTGGAAAACACCTTCATTCCTGCAGGCCCATTCCACTCTTAGAAAGTAAACCCTCAGCACTCAAACTTGCCTAGAGATCCTGCGACTCTCTGATACTCTTTCCATTGGTTTTTGTTTGCTTGTTTGTTTGTTTGTTGAGAGGATCTCTGTATGTAGTCCTGCCTGTCCTGGAGCTAGCTTTGTAGACCAGAATGGCCTTAGATTCACAGAACTCCTCCTGCCTCTGCCTCATGAGTGCTGGGATTAAGTGTGTAAACCAGCATGCCTTGCCAATGTTGTTCCTGTGGATACACCTGCTCTACACATCTGTCACCTCCCAGGTAGTGGGTATATGGAAATTTTCTTTCCTTTTTTGATCCTGCAGAGCGATATCATGGATTAACAGCTTCATTTTGGTTTTCCCTAAAGTGGTTTTCTGAAATCATCTACTTAGAGGCTTCTTAAACTTTTTTGTACAGGAATTTTTTCATGTCACACTGGGTATATAAGTGTATAAAATATGCATATGCAGAGATCATTTACTGATAATAAATAATCAAGGAATATATTTCAAATAATTTTGGGGCCTATTTGGGGGCATACATTTAATTTTACCATTTATTAAAGATGAAAGCAAATTTACATACTAGTGAAGTAGATATGCGTATTCATTTTCACATAGAAAATTAAATAGCCAGGAATAGTGTTACATGTCTTTAATCACAACACTTGGTAGACAGAGGCAGAAAGATCTCTTTGAGTTTGAGGCCAACCTGGTCTTCATAACACATTTCAGAACAGCCAAGAGTAAATATAGAGATGCTGTCTTGCAGAGGGGGAAAGAGAATTAATATACCTGCTAGGCAAGATAGATACTGGCATTAACGAAGGGGTAACCAACAACTTTCTGATTGGATTTGAAGCCTGCACCGCAGTAGGAATTTAATGCTTGTCAAAGTCCATCCATTGCTTTAGGAGGTCACAGGACCTAGAGGGGGAAATCTCAGACTGTAAATTTGCTAAATGGACATGTTGTCAAGCTGTCTTTTAAATGTTTACATCTGTACCTGTATTTTTACATCTGGATCTGTTCTCTTAACCTTAGAGAAACTTCTTTTTCCAGTGAGTAGTGGTTAATATAGACTCACAACTGATGAAATTGCTGAGAATATGTGGACTGATGTGTTCAACCCTAAAAGGGACATATATATCAACCTTCCCTAAGTTTCAAGGAATATCTATCTTAAAGAAGATGCAGAGAGAATGTAATAGCCTGAGCATAGAGTGGGGTGCTATGGAATCTTCTGGACATAGAAGCCTGTTGTACTTAGTAATTATGGTTTCCTGAACAAGACCTATACAAGATCAAGCCCAAGTACATTCTAGCATGGATGAGCAAGAAGCTCACATGGCCATCCTCCTAGCTGGGGGACTGTTGGCAGTTCACAGATACTGTGCATTAGGAAAGTAATTTTGCTTCAGGAGGGTGGCCACTGGTACACTGCTCATGCCCCAGTGGATGGCCTTATACTTATTACATTCCCCCAAAAGCTTATGCAGTTGAACCACTTTCTCCAGCATTACTGCCATATAAATGTAGGTCGATGTCAAGACAATATATGATTGGACAGTGGAGAGTAGATGGGGACAAAGTTGGGAAAGCAGAAGAGGAGAGAGGCAGGAGATTCATGGAGGAGGAGGCAACATGGAAGCAGACATGGATGTTTCAGTGCATATCTAGATGGATAAGGTTGTTATGATTATTTCTAAGGGTTTCTATGGGTCTATTTATCTTATTTAGATGGGCAGTTTATATCTTTGTCAACTGACTGTAAGCTTATTGTGTAGAAAGACTGTGGACTGAGAATTTAACATATAAACCTGTTTGATAAGTTAATGATTATGGAGTCATGTTTATACCAGACAGTAGAGGAAAGAGTGAAAACAGCATGCTAGGGTTGTCATAGGCCACCCTGGACAGAAGCACCAGGGACAGGTGGAGTGAATTGTGCCTGAGTTCTTAGAGGAGGCATGGGGCCCTATGAGAGCCAGTACTAGCATGGAAAAAAAGTGATCTCATTTAATATTTACCACAACATATAAAGGCTCCAAAACTTTCTGAAACAGTACTACCAGCAAAGGACAAGTGTTCAGACATGTGAGCCTGTTGGAAACATTCCACATTCAAACATAGCACGCATCCATGTAATTCATATGCAAATTGTATTTATTCTCTAATGTTAAAATTATATCCATACCAGGTATTTTAGTTAGAGCTACTATTACTGAGATGAAGCATCATGACCAGATCAACTTGGGGAGCGAGGAGGGAAGGGTTTATTTGGCTTACATATAAGTATAATATTTAAATTACTGAGGCAGGAGCTTAGGCTGTAGCCTAGTGGTAGTGTACATGTATAAAGGGAATCTGATCGTCGGCACGGAAAGAAATTTCAAGTGAAAAATAGGTTGCAAGTGGAAATTTTTAAAATATTAAGAAGTCCTGACCTCAAGGAGTGGTTCTGTTGGGATTGCCAACAACAGCAGGTCTTAGGTGTGGGAAGAAGTATATCAGCAAGTTAGGGATCCTATAGATAAGTCCGAAATGCCATCATAAGTTTAGGACATGCAAATGTGTAAACAAACTCCACTTTCTTCTCTGTCCCCAGATAAAGCTCCAGTGTAATGACTTAGCAAACATCAGCCAGTGTGTTGACAGGGCTTCCAGACAAAGATCTCTAGTGGGCAGAAGGACCCCTTGGGTTGCAGCCTTGAAGGGTCTGGGTAGGAAATGCCCCTGACCTGAGCACCTGACTTTCTGTTCTTTTTCTTCCTCTGTCTTCTCTCCTCTTCTCCTCCTCCCTCCCTTCCTCCCTTCCTTCCTTTCTTTCTTTGTCAGATTCAAAGACACCCCCCCCAGCCCTATAAAAAGACCTCGAGCAATCTAAAAAGCTACCGCAGAGCCGTGAAACAAGTAACATTAACAATTATGCTTCATTGAAACCATAGTGACTACACTTACATCTGACAGTCTGGAAGTAAAGAAAACAGTTGCTGTCTTTAGCAGGTTCCAGGAGACCACATCCTATGAGCAGTCCTATTTTTTTCTACATTCCAGGTACTGGGTGTTTGGAAAAGATGCCAACTTTTGTTGAAGGACCTTCTAAATCTGTTCCAGTTAACAGATAAAAGGATCTATTCAGCATTGTGGAGGTCCTAACAAATCAATGGATGGGCTTCTGACAGCAGCAGCAACAGTTAGGCCTTCTCCGATACCTAAGTGAATGTTGGACATTAGATAACACCACAAAGGTGCAGATACCAAAACTCAGGCTAAGGGAATGTTCTTGGGAAAACAACCCCTTTTCTTCAGTAAAGAATAGGAGGGAGAAGTCTGTGGATTAAAACAGCCTCAACACTTACCATCGTCATCTCAGTGACAGCTTTAGCTATCAGGAGTTTAGCCAAATAAGCTGTGAAATAACTGGAGAATTAGAACTTAATAAGACATGTCTTCATAGCAGGAATCCCTTAATTTTAAAAATGTGTGATAAATGGGCTGGAGAGATGATGGTCCAATGGCAAAGAGCACTTGATGCTCTTGTAGAGGATTGGGGTTCAGTTCCCAGCACATACACAGTGGATCACAGCTGGCTGTACCGCCACTTTCAAGAGATCAAACACCGTGGGCATTGCATGCATTTAGTGCACATATGTACCACACAGACAAAACATTCATACCCATAACATTAAAACACCTGAATTAAAAATAAAATGCTACTGAACTTTTCACGTATTTCAATGAAGAGCAATGCTCTTCTTAAGAAAGCAGTAGCATCCGTGTTACAATCTGGATAGTTCTCCCTTTCACAAGGTGGGATAAGTCGGACAGTCATTCACAAATCCATACACAAATATCCTAAGCCTGAGTAATAACAACAACAAAAGTTATGTTGACGATGAATAATGAGAGGCCTGTCTTCAGCTGGAAGCTGCAGTGGTAAAAGTCACAGTAACACAGTCAGCGTGGCATAGGCATCAGGGCGGGCCAATCAGTGGAACCAAACAGTGAATCCAAAAATAGGTCTCAGCATATATCATAATTTAATATGTGACAATGGCAGTATTTCAATTCTGTGGGAAAGAATGGTTTATTTAATAAACAGTGCCGGTGTAACCGGCTATTCATCTAGAACAAAATGAACTTGGGTCTCAATTTCACAAGTCTAAAGATTCTAAATGGATTAAAAACTTAAGTGTAAGCAAGAAGCCTTAGAGAAACATTCAGGTAGCTACATTCAGATGTGGGTGACAGAAAACATGTTCTAAAAACGAAAACCAGGAACTTGAGGCATGTGAAATGTGTGGTAGCAAAACTCCAAACCTTTAAGGGGCAGAAGGAGGCAAGACGGTCATGTCAGACTTGCTTAGTAAAGTGTGGGAAGCACAGCCAACACATGAGGGTTAAACATTCCTCACACAGCAAACTCACAGAAATTGATAAAGGAAGGATAAAACATTCCCAGTGACTAAAAATCATGTTAATGGTTTTTAAACTCACCAGCATTTTGGGTGTTGCAATTAGGATAGTAATAACGACTATATAATATATATAAATATAATGCCAGATGGGGCAGCATGTGCCTATAATCTTACACTCAGAAGGCAGAGGCAGGAGGAACAAGGCTGGCCTTAGCTATACAGTAAATCTGAGGTCATCCTGGGCTTTATGGGATTCTGCCTAAAAACACCACAAATAAAAATACTCCCACTAATTATGAGGCATTACATTAAACCCATGAGATTAAAATCATTCAAAAGACTGTTACTATTGCACTGTTTATGAAATTGTGAACCGTCACTGTCTTTTGAGAGAAAATGGCCTTAAAAACATCTATTAAAGAATCCACACAACCTTTGACCCAGTGATTCCACCCCTGGGCATGTAGAAATAATTAACAACAAGCCAATATGGAAGGCTATATGCAAAATGGTAGCAAAAAATTAAAAGCAAAGTAAACGCGTAACCATGAGGGAACAGTTTAATAAATTGCTTTTTGCTGACTTTGCAAACGTGCTGAATAGTGTCTCTGCTTCATAAATTAGTAGGCTTTGACTTCCAAGGTAGAATGGAACTTGTTGTGAATTAGGATTCTCACAAGCACAGGGTGAGACTGGTAAGCCACTGAAGTCTTATGGCTCCTGGAGGCAGACTGATGTACACTAGTGCTTGTGTGTGTGTGTGTGTGTGTGTGTGTGTGTGTGTGTGTGCACTTAAGGACATGTGAAGGTGTGGACTGCATGGGTCTAACTAACAGTGGCTCTGCCACTCTGGGGTAAGATGTGGGTAAGTGCTGAAAGGTGGAAGAAAACACCGATCTAAAGTTTTCTGAGAACTTCTTTCAAATTAAAAAATTAGTGTGAGCTGGGGAGGTGAGGCTGGCTCACATCTTTAATCCCGTCATCTATTAGGCATTGGAAGGTTGATCTCTAGGTCACCCTAGTCTACAGAGGGAGTTCCAGGACAGTCAGGGCTACACAGTGAAGCCATGTCTTTAAAAAAAAAAAAAAAAAAAAAAACAGTTTTTACACAGTTTAGCTATTAATGTATCTGCATCTTTCTTTTTCTTTTTTAATTTATTGGATATTTTTTATATACATTTCAAATGTTATCCCCTTTCTGGATTTCCCCTCTGGAATCCACCTATCCCCTCCCCTGCCTTTATGACTCACCTACTCCTTCCCACCTCACATTCCTCTACACTAGGGCATTGAGCCTTCACAGGGCCAAGGGTCTCTCCTCTCCTCCGTGCCCAACAAAGCCATCCTCTGCTACATATGCAGCTGGAGCCATGGGTCCCTTCATGTGTGCTCTTTGGTTGGTGGTTTAGTACCTGGGAGCTCTAGGGGGTCTGGTGGGTTGATATTGTTCTTCTTATGGGGTCAAAACCCCTTCAGCTCCTTCAGTCCTTTTTCTAACTCCTCCATTGGGGACCCTGTTCTCAGTCCAATGGTTGGTTGAGAGCATCTGACTCTGTATTTCTCAGGCTCTAACGGAGCCTCTCAGTAGTCAGTTCTACCAGGCTCCTGTCAGCGAGCACTTCTTGGCCTCCACAATGTTGTCCGGGTTTGATGACTGTATATAGGATGGATTCCCTGGTGAGGCCCGTCTCTGGATAGCCTTGCCTTCAGTCTCTGCTCCACACAGTCTCTGTATTTCCTCCTGTGAATATTTTGTTTCCCCTTCTAAGCAGTACTGAAGCATTCACTCTTTGGTCTTACATGTTCTTGAGCTTCATGTGGTCTGTGGATTCTATCTTGGGTAATCTGAGCTTTTGGGCTAATATCCACTTATCAGTGAGTACATACCACGTGTGCTCTTTTGTGACTGGGTTACTTCACTCAGGATGATATTTCCTAGTTCTATCCATTTGCCTAAGAATTTCATGAAGTCATTGTTTTTAATATCTGAGTACTACTCCGTTGTGTAAATGGACCACATTTTCCATATCTGTTCCTCTGTTGAAGGACATCTGGGTTCTTTCCAGCTTCTGGCTATTATAAATAAGGCTGCTGTGATCATGGAGGAATATGTGTTCTTGTTATATGTTGGAGCATTTTTTTGGGTATATGCCCAGGAGTGGAATAAAGTACTATATCCAATGTTCTGAAGAACTTCCAGATTGATTTCCAAAGTGGTTGTACCAGTTTGCAATCCCACCAGCGATGGAGGAGTGCTCCTCTTTCTGCATATCCTCGCCAGCATATACTGGCCCTGAATCTTTGATCTCAGCCATTCTTGCTGATGTGAGGTGAAATCTCAGGGTGGTTTTGATTTGCATTTCTCTGATGACTAGGGATGTTGAGCATTTCTTTAGGTGCTTCTCAGCCATTCAGTATTCCTCAGTTGAGAATTCTTTGTTTAGCTCTGTACCCCATATTTAATAGGGTTATTTGATGCTCTGGAGTCTTAACTTTTTGAGTTCTTTGTATATATTGGATATTAGCTCTCTATCAGATGCAAGATTAGTAAAGATCTTTTCCCAATCTGATGGTTGCCATTGTGTCCTAATGTCCTTTGCCTTACAGAAGCTTTGCAATTTTATGAGGTCCCATGAGTTGATTCTTAGAGTACCTTAGAGTATAAGACATTGGTGTTCTGTTCAGGAAATGTTCCCCTGTGCCAATGTGTTCGAGGCTCTTCCCCAGTTTCTCTTTTATTAGTTTTAGTGTATTGGCTTTATGTGGAGGTCCTTGATCCATCTGGACTTGAGCTTTGTACAAGAAGATAAGAATGGATTGGTTTGCATTCTTCTACATGCTGACCACCAGTTGAACCAGGACCATTTGTTGAAAATGCTGTCTTTTTCCCACTGGATGGTTTTAGCTCCTTTGTCAAAGATCTAATGATCACAGGTGTTGTGGGTTCATTTCTGGGTTTTCAGTTCTATCCCATTGGTCTACCTGCCTGTCTCTGTATCAATACCGTGCAGGTTTTTGGGGTTTTTGTTTTGTTTTGTTTTTATCACAATTGCTCTGTAATACACCTTGAGGTTGGGGATCATAATTCCCCCAGAAGTTCTTTTATTATTGAGAATAATTTTCACTATCCTGGGTTTTTTGTTATTCCAAATAAATTTGTAAATTGCTCTTTCTAACTCTATGAAGAATTGAGTTGGAATTTTGATGGGGATTGCATTGAATCTTAGATTGCTTTTGGTAACGTGGCCATCTTTACTCTATTAATCCTGCCAATCCATGGGCATGGGAGGTCCTTCCATCTTCTGAGATCTTCTTCAGTTTCTTTCTTCAGAGACTTGAAGTTCTTATCATACAGATCTTTCACTTGCTTGGTTAGGGTCACCTAACCAAGGTATTTTATATTGCTTGTGACTGTTGTGAAGGGTGTCATGTCCCTAATTTCTTTCTCAACATATCTGCATCTTAATGTGTTTGTTATTTGCCTTTCTTGTTTCTGTCCCCAAAGACCTGACAAGAAGCAACCATGGAAGGAAGGTTTGTTTTGACTGTCACTTGTTTTGGGAGGAGGGCATCATGGCCAGGAAGCCATGGTGTGAGAAGCAGCTTTAGTTGTAATGACTGGGTCTCTTGAACCTGCTTGCTCACATCCAGATGTAACACAAAGCAGAGAGGAGACAGGAAGTGGAGTGGATGCTGAACTTCAAGTCCACCAGCCCTCTCTCAGACGGCTGCTTCCTCCAGATAAGTCCTACTCAAATGGTCGACAACTTCCACAAACTGAAACATAATTAGAGACCAAATATTCAAACACTTGTTTCTATGGGAGAGACTTTGCATCCAGACCACAACTGTATGTTTAAGCACTGTATGTATGTGCATGTATGCATACATATGTATATTTCCTATGTATATGCATAGAATAACATAATCTATATTAGCAGAACAAGATGAAATTGACTATACCCAAGTATTGAGAATGTGATTGCTAAACTATTAAAAATTTTTAAAAATGGTAACATGTGATAAGACTGTTTTTTGACAAAGTGGACATATGCAAGAAGGTCCGCAGAGCTGAGCTATATAAATGCGTGTGATACTCCTGAGCCATGCCAACCATAGGAAGGGACAAATGCCATGTTGTTAACGTGATACCCCTAAGGGAGTGGAGACAGATGCAACAATGGATTGTTTCTTTTATATATATATATATAACTGTGCTGTTTTACTTGCTCAACCAGTCTGAATGCTTTGTAATTTGAAATGCTAAAAAAAAAAAAATTAAAAATCTAGTCTTTCACCTAAGGATATGGTAGCTTCCATTCTGTGTTGAATTCTTTTTCCCCCCTTTCCCTAGTTTCTTGGTCCCTCTAGCTTCCTCTTGATATTGCTCTTTTGAAGTCATGAATGAGTGAGGTTTAAGGCATGTTTTGGCCTCTCCTAAGAGAGTCTGTTTGCTCTCCCTTCTTACCTGTTTGTCTCTTCCTTGTCTGCACTCTCCAGTGTGACTGCCTTCTCCAGTCTCAGGCCTTTAAAAGCTACACTTGTATTTACAGTGCCCTGAGACTGTATCTCAACTCAGTTCTCCTGGGCTCATGCTGGAACCTGACCACTGACAGCCACACTTGCACATCTGTTTAGACCTATCTCAGGATGACCCCAGATGGAGCTGTTGACCAGCAGCCCTCTCCCTCTTCCCATCTTCTCCAAACTTTGTGTGACCTCAGAGGGAGTCAGTTTGTGAGGATACACATGGGTTATCTGTAATCTTCTTGGAAATTTCTGTTCCCACGACTTTCAAAAACTGTTCTGAACTTTTATCACTCACCACTCCCAGCCTGAACAGTAAAACTGCCTTCCCTTGCTGGATCCCTGGTTTCCCCAGGCCTCTTCTTGTCCCTCTTATAGTTGTCCCTCTTATAGACAGTCCTCCGAAGTCACCTTTGACTTGGTATGTACTTAGCTCCATCCCTCCCTCACTTAGGACTCTGAACCCTCCATACACTCCTCCCTCTGCCTTCATGTCTGTTACCGTCCAAAGTCCACGTTGGGAATCTACACACCCTCAATTCCTGTGACCGTCAGCCTCCGCCCTTCCAGTCTGTCAGCTTACTCTCACAGGCCACCGTGGCTTCCCTGAATTTCTCCCAACCTGTCGGGCATGCTCCATCCCACCCTTGTGCCTCTTCACACCGTTTCTTAGAATGCTCTTTCCCCCAGACCATCCCCAGTGCCTTACTCAGTCAGGCTCCACCCTTCTACCCTGACACATTTCATGTTCCATACCTCTCAACCCTTCTCTCATCTACCAAAATGTTCATGTTCTGCTTTGGTTTTCTGAGATAAAGCCTAACGTAAAATAGGATGGCCTCAAACTGGCCATGTAAAATTCGCATCTTGTTCTGCCTCCGAAGTGTGATCTCAAGGGATTGCAGGTGTTACACATGTGACACTAAGTCTATCCTTCATTGTTTATCTTCTCATAGAGAAAGCTCTGAGAGGTCTGGCATGATATTGCAAGTCTTTAATCCCAGCACTTGGGAGGCAGAGATAGGCAAATGTCTGTGAATTCCAGGACAGTCTAGTCTACTGAACAATTTCCAGGCCAGCCAGGCCTTCATAGTGAGACAACCACAAACAAAGAAACAAAACAAACAGAAACAGAAAAAGAAAGCTGCTAGAGGCAAACATGTCATCCTAATTGTTGATGTTATTTAGATGCCAAGAACAGTGCCTGGGGGGTGGCACTTACTGTCTACCCAGCCTAGCGTACTTGTTAAGTTTTGCAATACTGAGAGACCCTTCACAAACAAAACAAAACAAGGCAGACAGGGCTAGAGAGACAGCTCAGTAATTAGGAACACTTGCTGCTCTTCCAAAGGCTCAGCCTTTAATTCCCAGGACCTGTTTGGTGATTCGTGGTAATCTAACTCCAATTCTCGGGGCACTGATACCATCTTTTGGCCTCTGCAGACCCCAGGTACCACATGAGGCACACAGACAAAACATCCATACACATAAGACAAATAATAAATAAGTAAACATGTTTTAAAAGAGGGCTAGAGATCCCATGGTCCATGGGAAAGAGTGCTTGCTGCTCTTCCAGAGGACTCTGGTTCAATTCCCAGCACTCACATGACAGCTCAGAACTGTCTGTCTGTAACTCCAGCCAGTCCTGGGAAGTCTGATATCTTCTTCTGTCCTCTGAGGGTACTACACATACAAGGTGCACAGTCATACATGTAGAAAAGTATACACACACATAAAAATTTTAAAATCCAAGACAGACAGTACTTCTGGAATGACTACTAAGTTGTCTTCCTTGTTCCACATGTAGACACTTAACCCCCCCCCAGCTCCATGAGCAATAAAAAGACAAGTTTGCGCACTGTCTCAGCTCTTCACATGGAATGCTGAGCCAAACCAGTCCTTCTAAGCACTTTAATTTCTCATTTATTATTTTATGTGTATGCGCACATGTGCAAACACACACACGCGCGCGCACACACACACACACACATTATGATGCTGATGCACAGGTAAGGTAGTTGATTCTCACCTTTCCCATGTTCTCCCCAGGAATGAAGTCAGAAGGCACCAGGCACCTGCTGAGCCTCCTCACTGGCCCATCCCTCCCTGCTTTAAGCAATGGTTTTCTGGAAGATTTAAAGTCTTTTTGCTCTTGACTTTAAATTCTGGTGCTTTCTCACTCCCATGAATGATTCTGTTTGCAGCTCGCTGTAGGAACTTTCTGTTGTCCTTCCCTTCGCTGTAACAGACCAGTTCTTACTCAAAGTAACTCTCAGTGCTTGCCTAGGCTTTGTCTCTCTTCCAGGTCACTCAGCCTTGAAAGTCGGCTTGTTTGTGAGTCAGTCGTCCTCACACCTGCAAGAATCTGATGCATCGATGTCCTGGTGGCCTCGGTGGTCACCCTTCCTTTTAGTTTTGCACAGCCCGCCTGGGCTGCCAGCCTAACCCTAACCCTGTCTCTGCACAGCTGCAGTCTGTTAACCGTACCCTCGCCCCGTACTAACCGAGACATTGTGAAGGACGCTTCGGATTCAGAGAGGAAGCGATTGGCACAAATGTGAGATAATACGAAATGTGTTCCTAAGGCCTGAAGCTTCTTTCCCTTCCCACGAACCAAAGATAGCCACCCACATCCTTAGGGGACTCACTGAAAATCTCAGGCAGCTGGAGAACTTTCTAATCTCCTTTTACCATGGCTCTAGTAGTCAAATTAATGATGGCTCGAAATTCAAATATACATCTTTATGTCTGTTTTCAAGATCACCAAAAGACCAGCTTTTGACCATTGACTTCTGTGCTGAATATGCTTCTGCTACCCACCCCCCAAATGTTAATTTGAGAGTTTGGGAACACAAGCTATTTTTATCTAACTTACCATAGCATTTCCTGTCCACGTAGTATTTCTCAGCCACAGAAAAATGTCCTTTAAAAACATTCTTCTTTCAGAAAATGATATTCTCAATGCTCTGGTTGCTTAATATAATTCTGTAACATGTTGGATTTGAGGGACAAACTGGTCTCTGTTCACTCACCTGTCTAAGGCCAAATATGAATTAGTAAAGATCCCAAAGTCACACAGTCACCCAAATTGGGATTATCTACTCCCTCCTTTTGTATTGAATGCATAAGCCTGCATCCACAGCACACTACATACATGCTTGCTGCCCTCAGAGGGCAGAAGAGACTGTCAGATCAAAAGCCACTATGAGGGTGCTGGGAATTGAACTGTGAACAGTGAAGGGTGGCCAGTGTTCTTAACCATCTATAGACCCTGGCTAGCTCTCTCTCCCCCACACTCCTTTATTTTCCTTTTGTTTATCTTGCTTTGTGTGTGTGTGTGTGTGTGTGTGTGTGTGTGTGTGTGTGTGTGTGTGTGTAGTACTGGTGATGGGACCCAAGGCCTTGTGCACATGAGCTCTGTTGCTGTGCTTTGTCCTGGTCCATTATTATTATAAGATACTGAGGCAACATCTCTCTCTACTGATATTACATGTGTGTGTCTGTGTGTCTGTGTGTTGTATGCTCTGAATCACTGAGCCATCTCTCTAGCTCCTCTCATGCTTTTTTTTTCCCCCACACTGAGTACTCCAGTTTGACCTGCACACTTTGGCACAATTTCTTGTCTCTACTGTAGGAGTGCTCGAATTACAGGTATGTGCCATTACATTTGGATTTTTAAAAATGATTTATTTATTTTTGTTTTCTGTGCAGTAGTGTTTTGCCTGCATGCATGTCTGTGTGAGGGTGTCAGATCCCCTGGAACTGGACTTACAGACAGTTGTGATCTGCCCTGTGGGCACTGGGAATTGAACCTGGGTCCTCTGAAAGAACAGCCAGTGCTCTAACCACTGAGACATCTCTCCAGCCCCCACTGGCTTTTTATGTGGGGTCTGAGAATGGAACTCAGCTCATCAGACTTATATGTCTAGTTCTTTTTGCCCATTCACCATGCCAGATCACCGAAACTGGTATCTTTAAGAAAGTCACTTGCACTTGGACTACTGATATCAGGTGATGCAGAGGAGAGATCCTGAGTTCTCCATGGGGTAGGAACAACTCCTAAGGACAGAGGACAGAACAGACCTATTTATCCCAGTCATCCCGCTTAGCCTGAGCTGGTGCTGAGTCCTACCTTTTCCCTTTCCTCCTGTCTGCAAGTTACTCCAAAGAACTCCTCCACCTCTGTAGGAGAGGTCAGATTTCAGATAGGAGTACATGTGAGATTCTCCAAAGAAACCCTTCTGTCTCAGTTCTAAACTGGTTACAGAGCATTGAGATATACCATGAAGAATAGGATGTATGAGGCAGGGCCTTCACCTTGGTTGAAAGTTTATCCCATTAGTCTAATACCACGGCAGTACATAAGTTCTTCCTTGTGCTCATTAAAACCTTTTTGAAAATTTGCTCTTCACATGTTTTTCCTCTCCACCCAGATGAAGGGATGTGGATGATTATTGCTCATCATCTTCTGTATTATCCGCAGGGACAATGCACAAGTTCTCTTTTTAATCTGTTCTATTTTCACTTTTACTTGTGAAAAAAATGAAAACCTACTTTTCATTCCTTGTGCTGTTTTGGCTGCTGTTCAGAACTTCCACGTGGCTGTTAGAATGTGGCTGAAATGAGGATGTATCGACTAGATCTTTGTAGCGATGGTAGCTTTCAAAAAACAAAACAATGGGAGAAATTAAACAGGAAGTGACAAATTTAACTGTAAAGTTCTTGCATTTCTGTGCTATAGAAATTAATAACGCTAGCTGAAAAAATACACAGCTAAGACTTATGTGTATACATGCATATATGATATCTAACAAATTCAATTATGTTCATGAAGATACGCTTACGTATTGTACCTGCTATTGATGAATATTTACTTGGGGTATTTTTAATTAGAAAAATCTTTTTGAATACATCAAGTTTCCAGTAGTCCTATTGGTAACACTTTCTTTTCCTCAAAATCCAGTTAATCATGTTTTGGAAGCCCCCACCCCCCAAATCCTTAGCTAAGTAAACCTTTCTTCAAACTCTGTGAGCCAACATTTATAACACAGCCTATCACCCCATCCAGGAGTTGCTTCAGTTATGAACTGTTTCACAGCTGAGCCCCACACCCCAAACAATCATCTCATAAGACGCAGAGCAAGGACTATGCTTTGCATCATTCTTTCTGTATTGTCTAAGGTATAGTCCCAGCACCTGGGAGGCAGAGGCAGGCAGACCTCTGTGAGCTCAAGGTCGTATCGGTCTACCTATCAGTAACATTCGGACAAAAATAAAAGCTAAACGAGAAACAAAAAAAAAATCCCTTGCTGTTCTTTATACACAAAAGTCTGAGCCTTTGAACACATGAAAAGTTCATAACAACTCACATAGGAAAAACCAAAGGAGCCAAAGAGAAATGGACAATGGAGAGGAAGGCAAAGCTCACAGGAGAGAGTTAACTGGCTTATCCATCTATGTAGAGGTAATCATGTTACATTCTAAAGCCTGCCCAGTAGTCATAATGTTCCGGGTTATTCTTCAACAGAGGCTTCTTTAAGAACTATGACAAGGGGCTGGTTGAAGACCACTGATTGCTCTTCCAGGAGAACTAGGTTCAATGTTCAGCACCCAAATAACCGCTCACGACTTTCTGTAACTCTAGTTACAAAGGGACTGCATGCAAGTGGTTCCATCAAAACACTTACTTATTCAACCTTCATTTATTTTTATTATTTTTAAAAGGGTTGTTTATTTTATGTATATGAACGTGCTGTCACTAACACCCCAGGAAAGGGCATTGGATCCAATTACAGATGGTTGTGAGCCACCATGTTGTTGCTGGGAATTGAACTCATGACCTCTGAAAGAGCAGCCAGTGCTCCTAACTGCTGAGCCATCTCTCCAGCCCCTCAACCTGCTTTCTTATGCAACACAAGTAAACCAGCCCAGGGAGGGCACCGCTGTCATGGATTGGGCCCTTATACATCAATCACTAATCAAGAAAATATTCATAGACATGCCTACACATCAGTCTGATGGGCGCAATCCTTCAACTGAAGGTCCCTCTTTCCAGGTGACTCTAGTTTGTATAGGGTTGACCAATAAATGACCAAATACACCCCAAACAAGACAAATTCTCTAACCCTCATTCTGGATTCCAGAAGTAACACCAGCCATGCCCCATAACCTTCCCCTTAGAGATCAAGGAGCAGACTGCAACGAGTACCTGGGGTTCTCCTGTCTTTTCTACACTTCCAGCAAGGTCCCCATGTAGGATGGGGAGACCTCTAATTTACCCCTGGATTTTCTCTTTCCTATCACTCCCCACACCTTTCAGCTTTTCTTTGCCTCAGTTACCTTTCTCCTCTCCCTTTCCAGTTTAAACCATTTCTCCAGCTCCAAACTCACTTCACTACTGAGCTCTCTCAGTGCTAGCTACTCAGAAGGGTGACAGCCCCAGTGCCTGTTGACAGTTGAATACACCAAGGCCAGGTGAATGTGGAAGAGGACACCAGCAACACTAGCCAGGCAGGATTATGGCGTGTGTGTGTGTGTGTGTGTGTGTGTGTGTGTGTGTGTGTCCTCATCAAATCCCAGCCTAGCCAACAAGGAGCATGTTATCACCACCGTACAGACAGGAGATAAAGGCTTTGAGAGGTGACACCATCTGCTCTTAAGCATTTTATATCTTCAAATGCAAATGTTCTGGGAGCCCGTGCTAAATAGAAATGGTGATTTCTGAATTAAATTTAGACAGGTTGCAGGAGGCAAGAGAGGAAATAAAATCATAAAGGAGTGGGCAGTGGGAGCAGTAAAAATTTAACAGAGAGTTGCTTATACAATAAGTAAAATATTCCTACCAGTACATTCAAGATCCTCCGAAAGCTTTCGGACTTCCCACAAATTTCACACTCAGCTCTCCTGAAAGGTGCAGGTAGGGAGTGTGTGTGCACGCGTGCACACACACACACACACACACAACTGTGCACGTGTGAAAATATTGATTCAAAGAAAGTGTAAGAAGCAACCAGGCCTGGGGTAACTGTCTGAAGCCAGTCCCTAGAGACCGACTACCCCCAAACAAGTTCTACTCTTTAAGGCAGTACAGACTCCTTAAAGGGGGCCACCAGCCCATGGAGGACAAGTCAGGCTGTAAGCACAACAGAATTCATATCTGGTTCTTCCTCTGAGGTCAATTTTACTTGAGAATGAAAGTATTTTCCTATGTGGTATTGCCACATTTGATGAGATCAATTATTTCCTACTGTTAAAACTATGTTAGTGACTTACAAGTACCTCAGAAATGGATGAAGTTGAGCTTGGAGAGATGGCTTTGTGGATAACAGCACTCGGTGCACACACGTAAGGACCCTCTCGAGTCCTAATCCTCAGCACCCACAACTCCCATTGCTGTTGGGAGTGGAGACTGGAGATCGCTTGGATTTCCTTTTTGCAAGCCTAACTCTGACCTCTGACCTCTTTCTCCATCTGTCCCATGTGCTTGTACACACCACACATGTGAAACAATCAAACATAAAGCATTTTTGTTTTGTTTTGTGTGTTTGACTTTGGTAGGTACTAAGGTCTCTTTTTGTTCTTTTTGTAGCTCCAAGGCTCCTATGGAAGAATTTATTTTCAAGTTAGTTATGCTGGTGTATAATTCATATGCAGTAATATTTACCCATTTTTATTTGAGTTTTGACGAATACACGTACCAACACAGTCCATATAGAGAGCATCTGAAAGCCTTTGTCAAGCTTACCAGGGCTCCACACAGCCGGCCAGAGTCTCCAGCCCTGGCTGCAACACCCACTAACAGCATCCCAAGTGTTGCATACAGGATCATATAACATGTATCCTTTCTAGTCTGCCTTCTTTTTCTTACATTAAGTCTGTAGCTATAAATATTAAAGAAGATAGCCTTTTATCCTCTGCTAGTGCCGGCTCCTGTAGGGCCACATGGCACTGTGGGTCATCCTTATCTTAGCAGTTCCACACCACCTGAAGTACTCACAGAACCCGGCTCCTTTTGACCCAGGCATGGTCTACTCCACCCACCCCAGCTGCTTCTGTCTTGGGTGATCCACGACCACCCCAGCGTTTGTTTTTTGTTTTCACACACTGTCCTCCACAGCCCCATAAAGTCACAACTCAACAATTAATAACATCAAACAGGTTTATATGCTAAATTCTCAACCCACAATCCCTCTATACAATAAGCTTACAACCAATTGACAAAGATATAAACTATATAGAAATGTGCCAAGAGAAACTGTTTCTATGTTGCCTCCTCCTGAATCTCCCCGCTCCTCTCCTTCTTCTGCCTTCCCAAAACTTGCTCCCAACCACTCTCTACTGTCCAATCATGAATCTCCTTGACATCAACCTACATAAGTCATTTGAGACATATCCACACTGTGCTTGTATTAACACAGCATGCTCTATATAACATCGTAGCTCAATGGTTCTCAGCCTTTCAAATGCAGTGACCCTTTAATACAATTCCTTATGTTATGATAACCCCCAATCATAAAGTTATTTTTGTTGCTACCTTATAACTGTAATTTTGTTACTGTTATGAATCATAAGTAAATATCTACTATGCAGGAACCAAAGGGGTTAAGACCCAAAGGCTGAAAACCCCTGTGTTAGATCATGATACACTTCATATATAATGGTAGTCCCATAGATTTTTTTTTTTAGAAGCTACTTTGTTTATGTTTCTAAGACTGTTTTTGTTTGTTTGTTTTTTTAAAGATTTATTTATGTATATATCTGAGTACACTGACATTGTCTTCAGACACACCGGAAGAGGGCATCAGATCCCATTACAGATGGTTGTGAGCCACCATGTGGTTGCTGGGAATTGAACTCAGGACCTCTGGAAGAGCAGTCAGTGCTCTTAACCACTGAGCCATCTCTCCAGCCCCAGTCCCATAAATTTTAATGGAACTGAAAAATGTCTGCCATCTAGTGTCAGCAGTCTTTGTAAAGCCATAGTATCTTGTACTTGGGATGAAAGTGAGGGAAACATGCCACTGTTCATAAGACACTCTGCAACACAGTTACACACAGCGCAGAACCCTTGCTAATGACAAGAAACAATGGTGTCACCGGACTGTATGTGTACTTTGTTTCACTACTAACAAAAGAAGAGACCAACTGTAATACAGTAAGCCATGGCAGACCAGCAGCAGTCTCATTTATCATGTGTTAGTTGAGTCTCTCTGTGACCTCCCAGAGGCTGTGTGGAGTGGGTAACCTGTGCCATCTCTATTTGTGTGAAAAGACCTTGTATTGTGGCACAATGGCAAAGCTTTCTGGAATCCGTTTCTCAGAGTGTTTCCCCATCACTAAGATGTTAGCCTGCCCTTTCTGTTTGCGAAGTGCTATTCCATAGTACAATGGTCCCATGGTCTGTTTAGCCATTCACCAGCTATAGGATACTGGGATTGCTCCTAGTTTGGAGCAATTAGGAGCAGAGTTCTTACACAAACCTACCTGTAGAGTTTTGTATAAACCAAGGTTTTTGTTTTCTTGGGTACATTCTATGAATTGCTTTCTTTGCTTCCCCTACTCTTGAGGCACCCCTGTTTGGTTATCACCCTCAAACTGACCAACATGGGAGCTGAGTATTATTTCCCCAGGATACAAAGCAGTGCATACGTTCCAGATCTAGAGATACTGTCGTTTTTCTGGGTCTTTTGACGATAACGTGCTGTCCCGTCAATGGACACAGGCACAAATGGAGCAGTGCTGGGAGCAGTTGAGGGGGGAGGAGAGCACAGGCAAGCAAGGGTGGGGGCGGGGCGTCTGTGGCAGGTGGTGTGATTGAGGGCATCTTAATTAGCAGCCCAGCTGCCTATAAAAGATGAACTGTGCTTCTCTGCTTATAAACTGGAATGGTGACTCACTGAGTTATGATTTGCGTCAGTCCACAGTTACCATTTGTGCATCTGAACCGATATACCACAGCGGATATTTGGACTCAAGTGAGGTGATTAGATGGTCCCTGGCCATCAGAGATCTCTATGAGAAATGAGAATTAAACAGCGGTCCTAGTGGACTTGCCATGATGCACGCTAACTCATTCGATCATCATGGTTACCTCGGAGCTGGCAGTGGTTTTTCCCACTTTGAAGATGTTACAGGGTCTGGGACGTGAGATGAGACACGAGCTAGCAAGGGGCAGAGCTGGAACATAGACAGCCTTGCAAGCCTTATCCTCAGCCACCAGACTAGCCTGCCCTATGCTGTCACCACTGTGACTCACACGTCTGGTATCTCTTCTTTAACACTCTCTCTCTCTCTCTCTCTCTCTCTCTCTCTCTCTCTCTCTCTCTCTCTCTCTCTCTCTCTGTGTGTGTGTGTGTGTGTGTTCTGTTTCATGTACTTCCTGTGTAACTGAATTCAGCTCCTCCTTTGTCACCCCAAGTGCTGAGGTTACAGTACAAACCACCATGCCCAGCAAGGTGACTTATTATCCATTTTCATCGATGAGGGAATAAAGACTCAGAGAAATGAAGGAGCTAAGTCAAGGTCTCCACGCCTGTGGTCCTGGAGTCAGGAATGAAGCCTGAGTGCCCACGCTCCCCACTGCCTACCTCTAATAAAATCACTTGGTTTTCCTTGGACTTGACCTAAGTTGAGAGGCTGTCGAGGACATGAAATGAAGATGAATTTGCCCGAGTCTCCGTTAACCTTGCTGCCTGCGTGTTTCTATGGGGAGCTGGCTTTACGCAGCCTGCTACCCCAGAGAGGATCTCTGTGGGGACCAGGAGGGACATTGTGAAAACATTCTTGTTTTTACCTTTTCTGAAACAATAAACTCCCCTAGGAAAGCTCGGAAAGAACAGAAATAAATACTTGTTAAGAGCAGATTTACAATAAATGTCCTTTGCATTCTTTTGGCTCACATTCTCTTAATAGGCCGCTTATTCTGGGCACCACGCTTGCTCTAATTAGTTTTTGCATCATGTGCTGGTTAGCCTCCTGAGAGAGAGGGAGCCTGAAAGCAGGAGCCACAGCAAGGCTATGAAACAGCCAGAGCCGCCCTTCATTGCTCTGACCACGTTTCTGCCTAGAGCAGGAGAAGGCTGGCCCTGTTCTGGTCCATCTTGTCAGTTCACAGATGCCCTGATTCAGGGGATGTTTGCGGTTCATCATCAGCTCTATCAGTACCTTGCTTTCCGCTAGCTTCTCGCTCAGCACTCTCGGATGCTTAGTATCTCCAGACCCCACTGCAGGCTTTACGTGGCTGTCAGTCTCCCTGTTGAATTGTATGTTCCTGAATATGGAGAAATAGATCATGCAGGATGAATGGGATCAGATTTCCCGTCACCCAGGAGCTGCTAGTTATATAGGAGAACCTGGTAGATATATAAACAATCAGACTCCAGGGCATGCTCTGACTGTGCCACAGTGACAGCAGTGACAAGAGACGTTCAAGGAGGGCGGACCCTGGTCTTGGCGCCAGGACAAGTTCTGTGCATTTATATGCTTCCGTCTGCAGTGAAAGCATTACTGTAACACTTACCTATCACTGAGACTGGGTACCAGCCATAAACTCTCAGCAGAGAACATTTATTTTTGCTCCCTCATTCATGATTGGCTGCTTCCAGGGCAGCTGCCTGTTGGCTGTGGGCATCTGGGCTGCTTCGGGGCGGGGGTGGCAGCTCTGGAAAGTTCTCTGCTGAAACAATTTACCCGTTTTAGAATCTGGTCTTCTCCAGTACATTAGCTCTAGCTGGTCCTCCTGGCAGGGGCCGGGCCAGGAGAGCCATTCCAAGGATGCCATACCTAAACCCTGGGGGCTGGGACTGGAGTCAGGCACACTCATTTCTGATGCATTTTTCACTTGACCAAGGAAAATTTCCAAGGGTAACCGAGACCGAGGGAATGACGAGATAGATTTTAATTCTTGCTGTGAAGAGTTCCAAGACTTCCACTGTGAGGGGAACAGATTCCAGAAGGAGTAGAAATTGCAGCCACTTCTTAGAACTTCTGCTGGGCTCCATTACTACCTCTGCAGATGATAGAACTATGGTGCACGGATAATAATGACAACATACACAAAAGGGATATAGCATCACCAACAGAACGCTTTCAAATCCCTTCACATGATTCGAAAGCTGCTTTAGCTCAGAGTTGAGCTCACACTGCAGTCCTGCTGCAGAGATCTGCCTGACTTGCCCAGAATGGACCACCTTCGAGATCGCTGTTGTAACTGACAGTTCCCACGGGTCTCCCAGGACTCTGCTCTTCTGCTTGAAGCTGTCTCCAGTGCCAGGATGCACCCCTCACAAACTAGAACACATTCCTATTGTAAAAGTTAATTGACCTTTCTCTCCATGCACTTAGCCTTCTCCGTATTCTCTGAGCATCTACTTTTTTCTTAGCTTTTCTATTCCAGCTGTCTTATCCTGACTTAAACTCCCCCCCCACTCACAAACTTCCCAATTCACCCTAGTTGCCCCTCCTACTGATCAAAGTCAACCTTCTTTCCACAAGTGTTCAAGCAAGTCACAGACAGCTATGCAACCTGTGAGACGGGAGTGTGCAAGAGGGGAAGGTCCAGATGATCGGTGGCCCTTGGTGGGGGAATGAAATAAACACGGGGAAAACTTGAGCATGAGCCTCTCAACTTTCTGCTCCCTGAAACATCACCCCTCAGCCTCCAATTTTTTGCTTTGCTCTGGCAGACCCTGCGAGCTTTTCAGTTCTCGATAATTCTCTATTAAAATGCAAATACCTACTGGGAGTTGTTAAGCCTTATCAGCTAATGGTTGACTGTGGAGTGAACACAAGATCCTGCTTTAATAAAGCACAGGACAGCAGAGGGACAGGGCCATGGTGTGGAAGATTCAGGAAGGAGAGAGGGTATTTATGGAAGGGTCATTTTCTGGTCTTTCTTCTATTTTGGTCCAAGTGAACTTTGCTCACCATTACCCACAGCCACCTCCTTTGCCTTCTCAACAGCAGTGGATTTAAAATGGTTGGTTCATTTCTCCTTGACCTGAACATCCGCTGAATTAAGGAGGGATGCTGGCATAGCTCTGCTTCGCCTAAATTAGGCAGAGTAAGAGCAATACTAACAAACAGCTATCACACCCCCTCAGGTCTATATTTAGCTGTACTTGATTGCATGAGTCCCCTGGTGCACATGTGGCCTTGGTGGCCCAGTGAGTCACACAGCAAAGCCAGGATGTGGACAAGGAGTCGGTGAGCTTCTTCTGAGGCAGGAAGTAAGCTCCTGGCCGTGGACTTCCCACGCGTGCCCACCAGAAGGGACCAAAGGGGCACAGCTGCAGGCTGCCCAATTCATTCCAATTCCTCAGAAAACTTCCACAGGAGAGGACGGCTGTCCCAGCCTCCTGGTAGGGGCAGGTCTCCATCCACCCATGGCTCTGAACACGCATCTTCTCTGTCCTACTGCACCCGTACCCCGAGCTCTACAGCAGGAGCCCAGGGTGTTTCAAACCTGAGCGCACATCCAAACTGCTTCTAGAATAAAGGTGCCCACAAAGAGTTGGCAACAAGGCGGCTGCGTTTTCTGAGTAGGTTTAAATCAGCGTGTGATATTCAGAACACTTAATATCCAGTAAAGTACCGTCACTAGCCAATCAGAAACGAAGCAGTTTGCTCGCTCTGAAGCAGGATTTTAGGGCTGCCTGGCACAAAGCACCAAGTTCCTGGAGCATCAGGCTCTCCCGGGTGATGCAAGAAGACCGGATGGCAAAGCCACCCCACCACCCTCCCCCCGCAAGAGGGCTCAGGAGAAAACTCACTTCTCCCATTTTGTTTGCTTTATTAACCTCGCTGTCATAGTATATCCACTCTGAGTGCTCTGTCCTTGGCCCTCAGCTCCAACTCTAAAGCTCTGGAGAACCTTGGCTAGAAAGTTCTCCTTGCAAACAAGGCTCTTAGTGTTCTCTCTCTCTCTCTCTCTCTCTCTCTCTCTCTCTCTCTCTCTCTCTTTCTCTCTCTCACACACAATATATATATATATATATATATATACATATATATGTACATACATATATATATATACATATTTATGTAGTTTTCTTGTGACCTTGAAACATCAACTTCCTGTTTCTTCCATTTTCCCCCCTTCAGCTGTTACCCACCATTAAGAAAAAATGTTTCCATTCAGATAGGAACAGTGATCCACAGCCCACTCACGACCCAGAGCCAGAGGATTCAGAATTCGAGGCTGTCAAGGTTACAGAAGCTGGGCTACATAGTAAGACTTGTCTTCAAAATAAAACAAAGCATGTATGTGTGTGCACATATATATACAAGCACAGACATATCTATCTGTCTACCTATCCATCATCTATAAAAGAAGAACAAAAACCAAAGAAACTGATCTGTCCACAAGCAGCTGTTTGTGCTTTGCCCTGGTGGAGGATGGGGAGGGTGGGCCCACTCACTTGACAGCTCTCAGGATTTAGTTCGGCTTCCACAGTCTCCAGTCAAGCCTCATGGTTCTTGGTCTCTTGCTGAACAGGCAGCTGGGGCTCACAGGTCCCGCCATGGTAGTCAAGGACTTGCTGGAGGAGGGCGAGGGGAGGAGGCGCTGAGCAGAAAGAAAGCAAGCTATTTTCAGATAGTCAGAAATCCTAATGGAAATTATAGATTAACTGAGTACTCTTGTGCGCAACTGAGGAATTTAACTTCAGCCGGCTTAGAGGAAAACAGCAGTGCTAATTGGCTCACGAAATCAATCCACAGGAAGAACTGAAGTGAGTTGAGCTTCAGGGACAGCTGGCGCCAAGGCCTTAAATGTCACCAAGACATTCTCTCCTCACCTGTCCCCTCTGACCTCTTTTCTGAATGTAAGCTTCATGCTCTACACTAGGGCTCCTCGCCTTTTCTGGGCACTATCAGCATCTGGAGGGAAGATGTATGAGCATTCAGCGCACAGAGGCAGAATGGAGAAAAATCTCACCCTACAGGCTCATAGTTTTGAACATTTGGTTCCCAGGTTGTTGGTAGTGTGTGGGGATGTTTAAGAGGTGTGGCCTTCCTGGAGGAAGTACATCACTGGGGGGCGGGGCGGGGCGGGGTTGACATTTTATAGCCATATACTTCTAGTACACACTCCGTACTTCCTGCATGGTGATTTCTTAGCCCTCGCCTGCCTGCTTCTCTGCCATCACGGGCTCTTATCCCTCTGGACACATAAGCCCACACAGACCCTTCCTTCTAGAGTTTGGGCCACGGTGTTTTATTGCAGCAAAAAAAAAAAAAAAGTAACAGCACACCATCCCGAGTGATGCAGTGCAGACCCCGTAAAGATAACAACTTCAACCTAGATGTCAGGAGTGCCATCGAAGTCTGATGCTGTCAGAACATGTTACCAAAGAGACTCCAGAATGGGAAGTTGTGGGGAACCACGTCCCAGAAATTGGAAAGGGCTGCATCTGTCAAGAGCCTTTCTACTTCTTCTGGTACTACCCAATGGTAGAAGATGTCCCATGACTGAAGAACCAGAGAGAGAAAAAGAGAGAAAGAGATAGAGGGAGAGTGAGAGACAAACAGAGACAGAGAGAGACAGGAAGAGATAAAAGACAGAGAGATACAAAGAGAGCCTGAGAGACAGACAGACAGAGAGGGAGACCACAGAACCATCTTTTTATGAGGCACCCATTTTTGTAATAATGGCATCAATCTGATGTTAAGTATGGGGACTCTCTTAAAGTTCCCCTCTCCTGCTATAACCACTTGGGGGTAAAGTTCCCAGCCTGTGAATTTTGGGAGACACATTCTAATCAAAGCTATCTCCCTGTGGTGGAACAAAAGGCTGCTGGCAGAATTCAGATTCAAATCTAATAGCTTTGGTGGCCACCTTTCCTCTTCCTTGTCCTGGACTGGACTTGCTGACTCTAATGCCATTGCCAAAACCTCCAGGGATGTTCGTGATGGCTGAGGTTGGTCTAAGATATTTACTAATAAACTAACTATTAGAAACAAGAAGGCGGTATTTCAGAAGATTCTGAAGGCTCTTTCTAGAATGCCAGTGGCTGGAGTAAGGGGAAGCGTTGTTTGGCAAGAGGGAAAGACAGGCCAGTAAACATGAGGCTAAAGCTAAAGATGGAGCTGCATAATTGATGTCTAAGAGACCATGTGCTTTCTCTCTCTCAGTCTTTCTCTCTCTCAGTCTCTCTCTCTCTCTCTCTCTCTCTCTCTCTCTCTGTGTGTGTGTGTGTGTGATGTATAAGTGCATGTGTCCACACCTACACATTTATAGAGGCTAAAGGTAGGACATTAGGTGTCCTATTCTGTTAGTTCTTGCTTTGTTCTGTTAAGACAGGATCTTTCCCTGGGTCTGGAGGTAGGCTGGTGGGCAGTAAGTCTAAGCCATCCTTCTGCCTCTGCTTCTCCTCCCTGCTCCTGTCTCTCGGTTTTTAGTGGGTGCTGGGAATTTGACCCAGGTCCATGCTTGGAAAGCAACAAGTACTCTTACCCACTGAACAGTATTCCTAGGCAGCAAAACAGACAATGCTTTTGAAAAACTTAGGCTACAGGGGAGCAAAGAAAGACCGATGGTCATCAACAGGGCAAAGGTTTGACATCCCATTGCTCTACTACACTATGGCATAGGCCAAGCCAGCATTCCATGCCAAGACCCTTTTTTTACCCCACTTCACTCCTGGGGACCATCCCTGGGGGACTAATTCTCTATTCAGAATCAATGGGTGGTGAGCGGCTATTTAGATAAACTAATTACTGCTAATGTTTAGCTAGCTAATGAGTTATTCCTTCTAGCTGACATACTGCCTAACCCCATTATAACTGCATATCCCTTAGAAGGCCTTTAGAGTAGGAAACCATAGTACTTGCTGCCAGAGGGAACTTGGGAGTAAGGTACTTGTGGTGCAGAGGCTTCGAGGCTCAGGACTTTCCTATTTATGGAGAACATTTTCTGAGGTCTGTGCTATGGAACACAGAGTCCCTGGGTTAGTGGTGTTACTGAGAGTAACTCTTCTAGAATTTGCTTGGGATGCACTAGCCTGAGTGACATGAGTCAGTTTGTGCCCTAGAAGAACCTTTAGCCAAATGGGTGTGTGGCTCTCAAAACGACAAGCGATAAAACAGGATATTTAGCATTATTCTCCTTTAGAAAGTGTCTTTCTGTTGCCTTCTGGATTTATGGAGAGCAACCTTTAGCCCCGTAGAAGCAAGATTTTACTTTTCCTCTGTCTAATTCCCAAGCATTTGCTATTTGGGTACCAACCTTGAAGACAGAGCCAATCTTAGCAATTTCTAGAGGAGATCAGAATAAAGATTACCAGAAGCTATGGCTTTTCATTGTCCTATGAAACTCTTCTATATTGATTTTTCAAACCAAAGCCTAGACAATCTTTTTTTTTTTTAAGTTATAAATAGTAGGGCTAGAGAGCTAGCCCAGGTGTTAACAGCTCTTTCTGAGGACCCAAGTGCAGTTGCTAATACTCATGTTGGGAAGCTGACAACAACCTATAACTGCAGCTCCAGAGGATCCAACATCTTTTGGTTTCCATGGGCACCTGCACTTCGGGACTTATGCTTGTACACAGACACATGAAGACATGTAATTACAGAACAAAATAATGCTTTAAAAATTAGGAAAAAGGGTGAATGAGGTGACTCAGTGTGCAAAAGCACTTTTAGCCAACCCTGATGATCTGCTTATAACCCTCAGGACCCACATGGTGGAAAGAGAAAGCGATTACCCGAAGGTTGTCCTCTGGCTTCCACATACATGTCATGAGTATGTTTATACACACAGAGAGAAACAGATAGACGTGCCCACATAGACCAGAAAGAAAAAGAAAAATAATAATTCAGGGGAGAAACTCCTTAGCTTCAGAAACTAGAGCACCCTTGGGTGCCACAGGAGTGTTTCTTTGCGTTTCTCCAATTCTTTTCAGTTGTAGCAAACATCTTCCTGTCCCCAAGCATCTTTCCCTCGGCTCCTGCTGCCTCCACAGATGATGGATTCATCTACAGGCCAAAATATGCATCCTTCAGTAATTCATGGTTCTGATTCAAAAACACAGCTTTCACCAAAAAAGGAGTAAGAGGTAGCTTATGGTGGGATCAACTATGAGTGACATGGCCTGAGAACATGGATTCAGGTCACTCTTCCAGCATGGTAGTAGTTTATTGATGTTTTCATAGCAGTAGAATAAAAGGAAGTCACAAATTAAGGCATCTTTAAAGTGGTGGGAATGTCGGGTAGATGGGGAGAGCAGAGCATAGGAACTTCTGCTACAAGCCTGAGATGTTTCCAATGACTTTCTAAGCGTTGAGTTTGGTGGAAGCAAATGGTGTGCCAGTGCACCCCAGAGATCACAGAGATAGGTTAGACACAGATTTGGATAATGAATAGGCTATTAAAGGGGATAAAAACATCTCAAGATGACTTGAGCTGGACTTTTGATATTCCAGCACTCCATGATCATAAACCTACTTGGTCAACAGCCTTGTAGAATCTTCAGTACCAGCTCAACTACTTTCCTTGGGACTTCAATTCACAGTGGCCTCCACTGGCCAAGCATCACATCTGATGGGAATGGAGGCCAAATATCAATTTATGTCCCATGGTGCTAAGAATGTTTATTTCTAGGAGCTGATAAAGATGGAGTTGAGGAGGCAGGAAGTCACTCTTCAGGAGACATATAGTTGGCAAAGTCATTAAGGAAGTAATCCCTGGATCATTTTAAACTATCAGCCACAATGATCTAAGTTTGACTTTCTCCCTCCCTCTTTATCAGAGCTAACATTTAATATGGCATTTAAATATACAGAAGTATTAGAAAAATAATCAAGAACACAGCAGAGCCTACAGAAGAAAAGGTAGCAGTTGAAGAAAACAGGAATTTCACCAAACAGCAATCCTGTTTTTTAACTACACTGATTACATGTGTCCCCTGTATCTATAGTGATTTGTGCTTTATACGTGTTTTATTTGCATTTGGATAATTTGAAAGAAATTAAATTACCCTTTGATTTCAGTGTTCTCTAGGAAAGATTGTTCTTTAATATCTAAATGACTATACATTTTATTTAGAACTAGTAATTTCATTTGTCTTACTGTTTTAGAAATGTATTAGATTTGAATTTGGGAAACTAAGTGGGAAAAAAAGATCAAATGATAGCACCTTAAACCCCTTCCAACAAAATCTTTTCTTTTGCACCAAATATTAATGACAGTGATAGGAAGACATCAAAAAGTAAGTAGAGGCTGGGGGAGTGTGTGTTTGTTTGTTTGTGTGTGTGTGTGTGTTTAGGGATGGCTCAGCAGTTAAGATGGCTGTTCTTCCAGAGGTCCTAGTTCAATTCCCAGCACCCATAGGGTGTCTCACAACCCTGTATAATGGGATCCAGTGCCCTCTCCTGGCTTGTAGGCAAATAAATACCTAAATACATAAATAAATAATCTTAAAGAGAAAAGACAAAAGGAAGTTGGAGTCTGGGGAAGTGGCTCAGCTGTTAAGAGTACTGACTGCTTTCCCAGAGGACCAGGGTTCAATTCCCAGCACCTACACAGTGGCTCACACTCATCTGTAACTCCAGTTGTGTGCTCCAGTGTGATGCTCTGGCTTCCCTAAGCAACAAGTATGCAAGTGATGCACTGACAACCATGCAGCAGATAAACTCATAGGCACAGAATAAGGATTAGTCTTAAAAAAGAAAGGCAGGTTTGGGGGAAGTCAGGATTCTATAGAGTCTTGTGGATATAGCTCAAATCTTAGTTTTATTTTATGTCTAGAAAGGAAAACAGGACCCCAGTAAGTCACTTCCTAATGTTTTCCATTTGTTTTTTATTAACAAAACATAAATGTTCTTTAATTTTTCTTAATCTTAGGCAACTATACCATAGATCACCTTAAATACTCATTAAAGTGTAAATAAAGATATATCTGTTTTGTGTGTGTTTGTGGCTGGGTGGGGGCATCTTGCAGGACTTGACTCTCTTCTTCCCCGTGTGGGTTCCTAGCTTGTACGCGGGTTGGCAATAAGCACCTCTACCCACTGGGACATCTTACAGATCCTCGGATACTATGGAATCAAGAAGCATGATTTATTGTTATTATTATTTTGTTTTTTGAGACAGGGTATCACTTTTAGGCACTGGCTGGCCTGGAACATCCCAAACCATTACATCCGGATCCTGTGGAAGAGCCGCCAGTGCTCTTAATTTCTAAGCCATTCTTCAGCTCTGTCTGTTTGCTTGCTTTTTAAATGACTGTGTTTTCCCCACCCCAGTCTCAGGCTTTTCCAGTTGCATGTTGTCTTGGTCCATCCAAGATAAGGATCTTGAAAAAGTTCTTGCTTCCTACCTTCTCTTTTTTTCTCTTCCTCTTCCTATCCTCCTTCAGAGATAGTAGCCTAAAGATGTTTATATTCATATGCATGTATGTGAGAATATAATACAGAAATACTTTAAAACTTTTTTATGTGCATTAATACACTTTCTGCATGTATATCTGTGTGAGGATGTTGCATTTTCTGGAACTGAAGTTACAGACATTTGTTAGCTGTCATATTGGTGATGGGACTTGAACCTCAGTCCCTTGATACAGCAGCCAGTACTGTTAACTGTTGAGCCATCTTTCTCGTCTCTTCATTCATACCTCCTAAATTAGCTATTCTGAGAATTTCAATTTTAGTTCACAATAAGTTAAAATATGAATCCAAGCGGCTTTATGTTTTGCTATTCTGTTATGTTCATGAATTTCAAGGGCATAGGGAATTTTGCCCCATGCTGTTTTAGACTCAAAATGATACATAAAAAACAATTATCCTGAGTTTGTGTAACACAATTACATTAACTTAGAGTGAACTTGCTTCTCAGTTAAAACAAAAATGTGAACTTTGCATCTCTGTATGTTTTTGATGTAAGAAAGACCCAGAAACAGTAAGATTAAATGAAGCTTGTTATGCAGATTTAGGTTACTATATTTCCCAGTTTAAGAGCTAACCAGGGGGCTGGAGAGATGGCTCAGTGGTTAAGAGAGCTTACTGTCCTGCTGTGAGGATGCAAATGTAAATCCCAGTGTCCCATCATGAGCTCATAATGTCCATGGCTCAAAAATGCCTGTAACTTCAGCTCAAAGGGAGCTGATGCCCTCTTCTGGCATATGTGGTCACCTGCACCCATGTGCATATACACATACACCCCCCCACACACATAGAAATAATTAATTAAGTATTTCAGGAAGCACTCATCACCAGAGGCAGACTTCCTTACAGATGGAAGCTTTGAAATAGATGAGATATTCACATAGGACCCCCTCCTCCCTATAGTTTTATTCTAAAGCCAACTGTAACAATCTTTCTCTTTGATACAGAATTTTGTATCCCCTTTAGTGATAAATATGGAAGATGGAAGGGGACAAGGTGAAAGAGTGAGGATTAGGGGAAGGAATTGAGAACACATAAACAGAGTCTAAAATTTGTCTCTAGTTCTAATACAACCTGTAGAGCTTCTTTATTAAGTTTAATAGATTTTAGCATTTTTTAAACACAGATATGGTTTCTTTGAAATATTAATTTTCAAAAAAATTGTGATTTTATCTTGTATTTTCTGAGGTGCTTTAAAACTTTAACTATAGTAGGCTGACATTCGTGAGCTTTATTTCTACTGCCTAGAGTTGATTTGGTATGAGCTAAATATTCCCCAATTGAGAGACTCATAAGCTAAGTGATCTTTGTCTGTTTCTCTAGATACTTGTAAGTTTGAGTTAACACAATTTTCAAAGATAAAAACATCTGGAGTAGCAGATGGCAGCTCCCCCACCCCCAAATTCCCTTCTTTCTTGAATCTCTATTTTCCATTTATTCGGGGGGAATTGCAGAGCAGGCTTTTCCTGTAGTTCAGGTAATTCTGTAAGCTACACAGAAGATGTGTGTTTTAGAGGAGCTTCCTGTGCTGCATGGGAAGCAGCTCCTTGTGCTCTCATACCTGCTGAGTCTCAGGTTCGTCCTGCACATGACAGAGATATTCGGAGGGGGATACTCAAGACTCAGTGATCAACCTGTGCTTGTGTGTGTATTCCCAACAGGGTTCCTTCTCACCTAGGAATAGGGTTTATTTCATTGGGTCCCTAGATTATGTATTCTGGGATGTCTTCCTTGACAGCTCCATATTGCTGGGCTGGGGGGGGTGGGGGTCCATTATGTCTTATCTTTGATATCACCTTTATTTGCTTTGTTTTATTGTCTTTTCTGTTGCTGTGGTGAAACACCATGACCATGAGCAAGTTAAGGAAGAGTCTGTTTTGGCTTATGACTCCAAAGAGCTGGGTATCTTAATGATATGAAGGTCCATGAAGCATTGAATGCCTGCCCTGATCATAATGATGATATCAAAGATGAGAGTACTTGTTCCCTCTCTTCCAGCAATATGCAACTTACTGTCAAGGAGAGTACCCCAGAATCCATGATGTAGGGATCAAGTGAAATTACCTTTATTTCTTCCTATCAATTTATTCATATATTCATTTATTTATTTACTTACTTTACGTTCCAATCACAGTCCCTCTCCTAGTCCACCCCCCTTGCATGGACCTTCCCTCTGAGATGGGGGAGGTCCCTCCCAAGGAACCAACCCATCCTGTCACGTCAAGTCACTGCAGGACTAAGGTACATTCTCTTCCACTGATGCTAGACAAGACAGCCCAGTTAGGGGAGTAGGATTGACAGCCCAGCTCTGGTTGTTGG
Source organism: Micromys minutus (assembly GCF_963924665.1). Lineage (NCBI taxonomy): Eukaryota > Metazoa > Chordata > Mammalia > Rodentia > Muridae > Micromys > Micromys minutus. The sequence goes on along the minus strand of NC_137969.1, from coordinate 9,812,714 downwards.
GGACCAGAATGAAGACCAAGCTGCACTTCTGCTGGGTATGTATAGGGGTCCTATGTGTGATCTGTGGTTGGTGGTTCAGCCTCTGGGAGCCCCCAAGAGTCCTGGTTAGTTGACTCTGTTGGTTTTCTTGTGGAGTCTCTTTCTCCCCCGGGTTTCTCTATCCTTCCACCAACTCTCCACAAGACTTCCCAAGCTCCGTCTAATGTTTGGCTGTGAGTCTCTGTATCTGTTTCAGTCAGTTGCTGGGTAGGAGCCTCTCAGAGGACAGTTAGGATAGGCTCTTGTATGTGAATCCAGGATGAAAGGGAAAAAAAACATAGCCCGAGGCTCCAAGGTACTTGAAGGACGAAGGCAGACTGGCAATGTGTTCATATAGATCTTCCAAGGACAGCTCAGCACATCATACCCCTCCCCCCCATACACATGCATACACACTGACAGGGGTTGTTACTACAGTCATTTATCTGGCTCACACAGGCCACCTGGGTGTCCAGGCCAGCAGTGACAAATATAGCTGCTGACATTGTCTCCACATGTTGCATCACTGTGACAAGGTTCTGACCAACAAAGGGGCATCAAGGCCTCACAGTGTGTCCCTGTGAATCCAGTATCTGTCTGGTCTCAGCAGTTGTTTCTTCCATCCACACACAGATCTCCATGGAGACCTGGCTGACTGGCACACTCATCAAAGTTGAGTTCACAGTGGTCTCCAAGGAATCCAGGTGCATAGTCACAGAAGTACACCCCAAGGGCATGCAGACATCAGCCCCATGTAGACACGTCTGGGATTTTTGGAATGAACTTGGATGGCTAGGCCAGGAACACACACAATAATGGTTGATCACCCAGTAGTATAGTAACAAAACAGTAGAAAATTCTAAACCTTTTCAAATGCATTGCCAAAGGACTTCAGGTATGTAGGGAACCCTCTGTGATACACCTTAGATATTATGTGATAATATTGGGGTTGGTGGAAGTTAGTGGTCTGTTAAAGTATTCCCAAAGAAGAATCAAAGGGGTATTAGGTTAGACACAGAGTTAAGGCAGCTAAAGATAGCTAAACATAACTTGACTCTGGGCCTGTAACATTCCAACCCTCCACAATCACTAAAGGTCTGGTATTTAATCAGCCTTGTAAGATTTTTAACAGAAGTTGGTCTTTTCCCCTGGTAACATCTCAAAACAATAGGTATTAGACAAAACAAGCAAATATTTTAAAATTCACAAAAAGCAAAAGTGACAAGGAATCCAGAGTAGCTTAATGAAAAGAGTTGTCCAGAACGTTTGTTTGTTTTGGGTGTTGTATTGTGATTGTTGTTATTTTAAGAATCAAGGTGAATAAAATCGAAAGAATTATGTCACCTTTGAGGTTCTATGCTCAAGGTTTTACCTGATGTGCTGCCTGTAAAACCTACAATGCATTTTCTTAATTAGTTATTGATGGGTGAGAGCCCAGCCCATTGGGGAAGGGGCTACCCCTGGACAGGTAGTTCTGGGGTGCTATAAGAAAGCAGACTGAGCAAGCCATGAGGAGCAAGCTAGTGAGCAGTATCCCCCCATGGCCTCTGCTTCAGTTCCTGCTTTCAGGTTCCTGTCTTGTGTTCTTGCTTTGATTTCCCTGCATGATGGTCTGTGATCTCTAAGATGATATAACCCTTTCCTTCTCACGATGGCTTCTGGTCCTGGTGCTTTATCCCAGAAGCAGACCCTAAGACTATGAGGAGCCTGCTTGGCCTGGAATGGGCTGAAGTGGGACACAGAGTTAGACAAAGAGGTAGCTTTAAAAGACTGGTGGTCTCTGGGGTAGCTTTGAAGATTGATTGTCTCTGGCTTTTTAACTCTCTAACTATACTGAATGCTTGCTGATAACTTTTTAACAATTCTAAAAACATTTTTGATTATTTCTGGTTAAAAACCACTGGTGTGGTCAATTAACACCTGTAACCTAAGAGTAGGGAATTAAGTAAAAATTTTATTGCTGTCACTCCTTTCTCTGTCCAAGGAGCCAGGACCCTCTCAGGCTAGGCCGGTTAACTCTTTGTGAACCAGGGAGGAAGGAAAAGAAAAGAACTAAAATGTTTTATACAGGCAAATATTCGCAGACACATAGACATTCATATACCCACATTCTGGTTGGGCCTGACTGTCTGTTACAATAAACTCCACAAGTGTTCATGCATGCTTACATACATACACATATACTTACACACGTACATGCATACAAAATATACATTTGGATGGACAGACAGATGGATGGATGGATAGACAGATTGACAGACGGACAGACAGATAGATGGCACAGAGTTCCCCCAAGCCAATCCATCTAACCAACAACTTTATTTCTTTCCTCTGGCTTTTTCAAACCTTCTTAGACAAAAATTTCTTTAGAAAATTACCTCAGATAAAATGCTACATTAAAATGGAAGTTAAAGAAGGATGGTGATATTAAGTTTAATGTGGTGCTTCATTCTAATATGCTCATTTTAAGTTCACAGCAACAGTTTTTACTTATCATAGTGCACACCTGTGAGTATATCCCTAGACCTAAATATTTTTCATTGAACACAGATTTGTCCCAAGTCTATTTCTCTTTTTAGTGTGATTATGAAAGCCCATTGTATGTCTTATTATACAAACTTTACTTATTTTATGAGGAGTGGGCACGTTCTAATTTTGATTATAACTTTATTACATCTTTCTAGCAAAGCAGTTAAGACCATCTCCTAAAACCATCTTCCTAAAATTATTCTAATCAAATTAGGAATTCTATATAATCACTAATTCACCTAAACAGCATTAATTCATAAAAGTCCATCTTTATGTTGATCTGTAGGAAATCTAATCAATAGGGTGGGCTAATGCTCAGGAATTACTATATTAATTTAATAATGACAGGAAAGGCATATCAGCTGAAAGATGCAATTCTGAGATTAAGTCTCTATAGGACCTTGCCATTGAGCTCACCCACTGAAGGCCATGCAAAAAAGATGGGTCACCTTTTAGGAAAGCCACTTGCCCCTTTAGCCTATCCTAGATGGCTCCTGACATAAGACAGCTCTCAAGAAGTACAACAACAGAGGTTAATAGTATATGATATTTGTGTTCTCCAATACACACGTTCTTAGGGTTTCATTGCTGTGAAGGGACACCATAATCAAAGTAACTCTTATAAAGACAATTATTACAATTGGGGCTGGCTTACAGTTTCAGAGGTTCAGTCCATTATCATCATAGTAGGAAGCATGGCAGTGTATATGCAGACAGAGTGCCAGAGGAGCCGAGAGTTCCACATCTTGATCCAAAGGTAGCCAGGAGAAGGAGGAGGAGGAGGAGGAGGAGGAGGAGGAGGAGGAGGAGGAGGAGGAGGAGGAGGAGGAGGAGGAGGAAGAGGAGGAGGAGGAGGAGGAGGAGGAGGAAGAGGAGGAGGAGGAGGAGGAGGAGGAGGGTCTCTCCTGCACTGGGTGGAGCCTGAGCATAGGACTTCAAAGTCCACCTAAACAGTGATACACTTCCTTCAACAAAGCTGCACCAACTCCAGCAAGGCCAGCCTCAGGCTCCAACCTAGGCGTGGTTCCTGGAGGAGTCTGCGCATGACTCATGACTGGTTATTTGCTTTTCCCTTTGGTTTCTCTCTAATATGTACTCTCCTCACCCCCTAAACCTGCCTGGTAGGCAGAATAAGACTGCAGAGAAACAAAACAAAACCCACAAAGCCAGTGAGTAGATTTAATGGAGCCTTGGCACTCCCACAGATCAGGACCTTTTCTTCAGTCTCCCTTCATTATATATAAAATGGGAGCACTGTGAAGCTATACTCTTGTGTCTGTGACGTACTGAGAGGGCTAATTCAGAATGCACACCAAACCCAGACAGCAGCGTCAGGCACCCATATGCACTGTGGCTGCCTCTAGAAAGATGTCTATTGCAAAATCAAATGGGTCTCTGCTCCCTGGGGAACTTGGTTAGCTTTTCCTCCCTTGCTTCACTTCTGTCTACCCTAGGCTTCCCTGTTTCTCTGCTTTCCTTTTGATCCATCTTAATGCTGGTGTGGTCCTCATGGAGATGAAGCATCTTTGATTGTCTTTTGATCCCATTTCTCCTTCCTTGTCCTCTCTCCATTCTGTTTTCCTTCAAATGCTCATTTTTAAAATTTTATTTTTAGTTTCTTTTCTTAAGACAGAGTGTCTCTATGTTGCCCTGGCTGGACTGGTGTCTACTCTGTAGACCAGATTGGCACTGAACTCAAGGTCTGCCGGCCTCTGTCTTGAGAATGCAGCACCATCACCTTTTTCTTCTAATGCCAGAGTTATGTAAGATGGAAACAGAAATGCTGTTTTTATTTATTTAAAGTTAAATTTAAAAAGCTCAAAATTTGTTTATAAGTCTAATTCTGACATGCATTATTTCTAAAGATTCCTTAAGTCTGTCTCTCGTACATTATTTTTAAAAAGTCTGTTTTTTGCAAGTTGGCTATGTGTGCTTCTTCTGGTGCACACCACCAGGCCCAGCTTCTAACATCTAAAAATTTCAATACTTACTATCTATCTATCTATCTATCTATCTATCTATCTATCTATCTATCTATCATCTATCTATTCATCCCTATCTATCTATCTATCTATCTATCATCTATCTATTTATCCCTATCTATCTATCTATCTATCTATCTATAGTCTGTCTGTCTGTCTGTCTGTCTGTCTATCTATCTATCCATCCATCCATCCATCTGTTATCTATTTATTAGTGGGGTCAGACCATGATGCACATGTGGAGGTCAGAAGAAAACTAGCCAAGTTGATATTCTCCTTTCACCTCAAGCCACAGTTCTCAGGTGTAGTGCCAAGTGCTTTCATCTAGCCGCCCCTTGATGTTTTTATCAGTAAATATTAATTACGTATAATAACTTTCATTATGACATTTTCATGAATGTACACAATATACTTTGATTCTATTCAGCCCCTGTTACCCTGTCTTGTACCCCACCTTCTCTGACGGACTCTCTTTTCTTCCACAATGACCTATCTTCCTTTCTTCTACTTTGAATTCATTCAACAAATACTTTATCAAGGGATTCTGTTTTGCACGTGCATAATTCCAGGTCCTGGGTATACCTGAAAACAAATCAGCACATCTCATGGCTTATGTTCTCATGAGCTTCCTTCCTTGGGGGAGGAGGCTACAAAGGAAAGGGTGTGCAGTTTCCTTTACTCCTGCTTCCCTGTTCATATCCCTATGTCTGATCTTCCCTTCTCCTGCCTTGTCTTGCCTATATCTCATTTCTTGGGCTGCCTTCTTATTAGAAAGGTTTGTCCTTCTGGTTGATTTGTAAATACCCTGGTTGGCTCCACATAGGATGTAGGCAGCTAGCCCCCTTCCTGGTAGAAGCTGTATAGTTTTCCTAGGTGCCTTTGGCCTTCTCCAGGCTGGCTGCATCTTCTGCCTGGTCCCCTGCAAGTCCCTATCTGTGGTGGAAACTGCAGCTCCCAAATTCGCACTACACTGATGACAATCAGTTCATGCTTTCTTCCAGATCCTCAGTGGAGATGTTGAATGAGGCCAGAATGAAAGTGCGTCCTCACAACTCCACACTCCCATTGCTGTCTTACTTCCCTTGGTTTACCTTGCCAGCTTGTGCCCTTGCTTTTGCAACAGGCAAAAGTCTTGGTATTTCTGCTGCTGTAGAGCCTCGCTTAAGGGTGGGGAAGTTAAAGCCTGGAAGATTGTAAATGCGTCCTTTTGAGCCCGAATTCCATATGGATCAGGAATAGAGCATTGTCAGTAAGTACTTGGCTGCACTCCCTCCTCTCAGTGCCTTTGTTTTCTCTTGACTTTCCCCAGCTGCTCTGTCTTTCTGAGAGCAGGGAAGGATGGATGTTTGTATACTGGGTGCAGGGACGTTCCTTGGATCAGCTCAACTGTGACTGAGGTTCCTCTGTGGCCTGTGAAATCCCAGGCAATGGATTGCATAGCAGCCCAGCCCTTTCTCTTTCCTGAAATAAGACCCTTTTCAAGTTAGCCTCAGTCTCCTCTACCTGGACTCTGGCCCAGACACATGGCTTTTTGATTTTTTTTTCCTGAATGGAATTTGAGAAGATATGGTGTGAACCTAGGCTTGGGGACAAGCACTTGTGTCTCAGCTTGTGCCCCTGTCTCTACAGCTTGCATAAGAATATGCTTGGGATAGCATGGACATCAGAGCAGAGCCTGGTCACTCCAGGACCATTCTAAGCTTTCTGACCATGGGGTGACTTCCAGGTATGAACTAGTCCAGTTTACAGTAGCAGAACCTCCAAGTCAACCTGCAAAGGTAAGAACAGTTAAGTATGACAAAAGATCTTGTTTAGCCAGGAGGTGGTGACCCATGCCTTCAATCCCAGCACTTGGGAGGCAGAGGCAGGCAGATCTCTGTGAACTCAAGGTCAACCTGGTCTACAGAAGAGAGTTTCAGGACATCCAGTGCTATACAGAAAAACCCTGTCTCAAAAAACAAAAACAAAATAGAAACTGTTGTTTGTTTCACAGTTTTGGTTCATAGAATAGCATGTGTCTGGAGTCTGAGGGTACCTTAGTTAAGGTTTCATTGCTGTGAAGAGATACTGTGACCAAGACAACTCTTACAAAGGCAAACATTTAATTGGGGCTACCTTACAGTCTCGGAGATTCAATTTATTATCATCATAATGGGAATCATGGCAGTAGTTCTGAAGATCCAAGAGTTCTACATCTTGATCCAGAAGCAGCCAGAAGGAGGGCCTCTTCCACACTGGGTAGATCTTGAGACCTCAAAGCCCACCTACACCTACGAATTGATATACTTCCTCTAACAAGGCCACATCTATTCTAATAATGCCACTTCCCATAGGCCAAGCATATTCAAACACTTGAATCTATGGGGCTAAAGCTATTCAAAACATCACAGGACTGAGAAGTCACTGGCTTTACAAAGGTTCCCATAAAGTGGGTTCCTGATACATGGCTTTATAAAAAAGGAATGGAAGGGCTGGAGAGATAGCATAGTGGAAAGGTGCTTCCTTAGCACACAAGACGTTTTGAGTTAAATCTGCAGCACCCACCGCAACACACACACAGAGATTCTTCTAAATAGATATTCAAAAGTATAAAGTAGGAAAACAAGCCCCCTATTAAATTGAGTAAAAATGTAGCTCAGTGATATAATATGTGCTTAGTGTGTGTGAATTCCACCCCAACACAAACACACACACACACACACACACACATGAGGAGGGGAGGTAAAAATAAAAGCTTGTTACCAGAATCTAGCTTCAGGCTTTGACTGGGTCCAGTGGCACAAGCCTTTAAAACCAGCTCTGAGGATTCAGAGAGGCATGCGGATATCTGTGAGTTGGAAGCCAGCCTGGTCTATATAGTGAGTTCCAGACCAGCCAAGGTTACATAATCAGACCCCACAACAACAGCAACAAGAAATCTAGAGTGTTGGGAGTTATACCCAACCCCCACCTGACTAAGGGTTAGCTGAACTGCCTGCTTGCATGCCTAGACTTCGGGAAATACACCATTCTTTGTAATACTAATGCCCAGTCACAAGCCTACTCCACACCTGCTTCTACCTCAGGATATAGACTTCACCCCAGGGGTGAGGCCTCCACCTGGCAGCTAGGGAATTTGCATACTGCCTTTGTAACTGCCTTTGCAAGTGGATATACTGGAGAGCTGCTGTCGGTGCAGTTCAGTTGGACTTGGAGTTGGAGATGGAGTAAAACATTTCTGGTAACACGAATAATTGAGTTGTGTTTTTCTTTCAAACCCTTAGGCCTTCACCCGATTCAGAGTAGCTGTTCGTGGTGCTGGCACCACAAAGAGTATGTGTTTCTGCTCAAGACTGTTGAAGCACTTACTGAGTATCTTTTGTGTGTGGAAAGCCTTAAGAATTCTTACCAGTGCAGCAAACTGTAAGGGAGGAGTGAGAAGGGCCTCCTTGGAGAACAATAGAAGTTGTGGTGCACACACAGATACCTTTTCCCAAGGACAACAGCAAAGAGAAAGGAAGACAGTTCTAGTTGTCATTCTACTGCTAAGATAAACAACATGAACAATAGTAATTTAAGGATGAAAGTTTCATTTCATTTTGCACTTCCAGGTCACAGGTCATCACTGAAGGAAGTCAAGGTAGGAACCTGGAGGCAAGCTCTAAAGCAGAGAGCATGGAGGAATGCTGCTTATTAGATAGCTCCTTCTGGTGCATGCTCAGCAGACTTTCTTACATAGCCCAGATGTGCCTGCCTAGGGATTGTGCTGCCCACAGTGGACTGGACCCTCCAACACCAACTAGCAATCAGGTGCTCCATGGACCTGCTCATAAAGCCAATCTATTCTAGACCGTTCTTCCATGGAGATTCCCTCTTCCCAGGTGACTTTAATTTGTGTCAAGGAAACACTAGAAATCACTTAGTACAATGTCCAAAGAGCAGTTATTAGGATCCCTTGGTCCATTCCGGTATCCTTTCTAACTGAACAGTGAATGCTCCTCTGGTTTGTGCCGACACAATAGCAGGCCTTACTGTGAGGGCAAAGCCTGGAAAAAGGACTGTCTATACTACTACTGAACTGAAGTTTCAGAAGCATGGGCTTCTGCTGTGGAGAGAAAGCTGCCTCTAATTGTTCCCCAGGGCTTCTCTCAGCACCCTCCAGGCTTCCTCTTCCTGGCTGACACCCACCCCAAGGACTGTACTGACTCAAGTGTGGCCCTAGGCCAGCAGTGTAGGCTCACCTGGGGACTTGTTAGATTTGCAAGCTCTGGGACCCAACCCTACAAGGACTGCACTGAAGCGGACACTCTTACCAGGACTCCAGAGAATTCTGGCATGCACTCAGATTCCCTATGATCTTCAGGTGATCAGCTCTAACAGGGGAAGTCACTTATACAGGGGACAGTAGACTCCTCTAGGGACTGAGCTCTAGGAGGCTAAGCGAATCTGAGGGAATCTGTAAACCCCCAGGGCTCAGTGCTGAGCTTGGGCGTAGGAAGAGCTCAAAAGAAAATTTGTCAAATGGTGGTGAACAGATGCAATTGAGCAGCCAAGTCCACCAGGGGTCACAGTGCTAACAGAGAGACCTTTGTTCTTCCCAAGAGTCCCTGTGGCAAATCCTACCGTGAGCAAGTAAATTAAGAGAGGCAAACTTTGCCAGGGGCTCCGTGCAACACCGCGCATTCCAGAGCTTCCGGTTTGAACGCTGATGTGGAGCTCAACACGAAGTGCATGTGAATAAGCAACTTCGGGCTGGCGCCCTGCATAAATCTGAATATCTATGTTGGAGCCAAATTAATACTTTGCTCAGCCTTTAGCAGCGCTTTCTGCGGTTCACCAGTAGGGTGGAAGGGTGGGAGTCAGGGGAGGGGACCGGAAGGAGACTAACCCTGAGCAGAGGGGCATCCAGGGGAAGAAAGGGGAAAGAGGGTTGGTGCTTCTGAGGCCTGCATTTTGCCTTCTGCTTTTTAGTGGGACCCAAAGTTTTTCTTCCATATCTCAGTATCATTGATGTTAAATGCTTAATTTTCTTGGGCCCACATCAACTTGAGTTTTATATACTCTAGGCAAGAGTGGCTCCTTCTCAACACGTCCTCCTGACAAGTTCGTGGAAAGAATGCTCACACCTCAAACGACTACTGAGGTTTTATGGCTGATTCATTTTGTGGCATACTCTGGCTTTTGCACCACCCCAGATGCCGCGTGCTTCCTTGAAATGGTAGCCAGGGATAAAAAGGGGTGTTGAGAGGGATGGAATTTTGACTTTCTATAAATCACTAATTTCATTGTAGTGAGTAGTGGTCACCTCTTGGAACGTCGGTAGCCTGCCCTCCACCGGTGTCAACCAAAAGGAAAGACAGTGGGGCAGCGAAGGGATGCTCTTACTGTGCACGAGTCCATGACAATGTGGACAGCACATCCATACATGTGCATACTGTGTCTTCATCATACTCACCCCCAGTTCTCTGACTCTTCCCACTCCCTCTGGTCCCTTCTTCCTTCCAACACGTTTCCTTTCTACTCTCCAGTCTGACCATACTCCTCTGAAGAAAAATAACTCTACCTCCCTTAACCGTCCACAGTTTCTCAAGGCACAAGTGGGAACTCATGTGCCCTCTAACACCCTGCTAAAAATGAGAACAGATGGATCCTACGTGGGTTTTATGCAGATAGTCCTGGTCGCGGTTGGTTCATGACTGCAGTGGCTGTGTCATGTCCAAAGATGGCAGTTCACAACATTCCCCATCTCTGGATTTTCGGCAGGTAGCAGACAGTATCTGTGGTCCAGGCTGGCTTCAAACTCATGGTTCTCCTGCCTCAGCCTCCTATCCCTATCTTTCAAAGTGATTTTGAATAGATGAATCGGTGACTTCCTGTCACTTCTTTGGGCATGATGTGAACTGTCCCAGCCTCGATGTGAGCAGAAGCTGGGGACTAAGACTGGAGTAGATCAGTTGGGTGCAGGGGACCTCAGCCATCCATTTCTACCTGAAAGGTCTCTACTGCAAGAGAGACACCCCAAAGCATACTCCAGTGCTATTCGGGGCTCAGGCGAGACTAGCAGCAGGTGTGGTACACACTGGCAGAGGAAGTGCGCCCCAGTACTTGCCCAGATCATGGGTGGATGGCAGTTTTGACTTGAGAGATTCTGTAAGCAGAGATATTTTAGTCTGAATCCTTCAACCTTTCTAACTCTTTTCTTTCCTTAGTCTTGGAGGTAATAAGACAGTAGTCAACTCTCTAAAGCAGTGTTTCTCAACCTTCCGGATGCTGTGACCTTTTAATACAGCTCCTTATGTTGTGGCGACCCGCAACCATAAGATTCTTTTTGTTGTTACTTCATAACAGTAATTTTGCTACTGTTCTTAACCATAACGTAAATACCTGTGTTTGTCCTATGGTCTTCGGCAGCGCTGGCAAAGGGTTGTTTGTCTCCTCAGAGGTTGAGAACCATTACCCTGGACCAACCTGAAGTAAAGTCTCTCAGAGGCTCACTTCTGACCTTGAAGGCATTAGTGAAGAGACTTTCTCTCATATATACAAGGGCAGAGTCTTGCTAGAAGAGATTTTGCCCTTTGTCCTCCTCCCTTCCCCCCCTCCCTTTTCTCTGCTTGAAGCACAATGGCTTAGCCAGATGTGCAGCAGCCATCTTGAGATCATGAGGAGAGAATGCCACGTGCTGAAGACAGCAAAGTGTCAAGCTAGAGAAGTCAAGATCTGAGGTGGCATTGCTCAGTCCTGCTTCGACCCTTTGACTTGCGGCTCCTGGAGAAACCTCTGACTTAAACTGTGGTCAAGTTCCTGTCACCCTCATAGTCAGACACTGCCCCCATCGGACACTGTAGGAATGTCATCCTGGTGTTCAGATTTTCTGTTTTCAAAAGAGTTTGGGAGCACAGCAATCTGAAGTCCAGTAGAGTGACAGCAACCATCTCCTCATCTCTTCCAGTTGTCCTCCCTTTTCCCAGCCCACCAACACCAGCTCCTAGCCTGCCTACTATCACCTCATCTTTTACCTCAGCACACTGACTTCTGCTTCCTGTGCACACCTGGCCTTCCTGCCTACAGGTTTTCCTGATTGGCTTCTGGGGCGTTATCGGTGTGTTGGAATTGCCTGAGAGTCGGTGCCTCTGGAAATGGACCACAGTCAAAGATACGAAACCTAGGGGATACATACCTAGCTGCCTGCTGGCAGAGAGTGAGCTCTGTTGGGATCTCTGCACACCTGGCTGTCTAGGCTTCCCTCTAGTAGGACTGCAACCAAGTGGCTACCAATGGTAACCTGCAGACAATGTCCCCGGTCGACTGGCTTTCCTTGCCTCACTCCAGTGTCCTGTGGAGCAGTCTGTGCTCACACAGACTGCACTTGTGCCTTTGCTCAGTGTTTGATTCTGGAGGAACTCAAATTAGGAAATTTAGGTGTTGTATCTCGATGTCTGTCCTCTCCCACCTATCTAGATCTATCATCTTTGTCCCTATGTGTCATCTACCTGTCATTAGTCATATATCTCTGCTTATCTCTCTATGTTGTGCATACTTATAAATGGATGCCATATATAAATGTATATCTTTGTAGTCATATATCTAGAGTGTCTATGTACATATATATATGTATATATATACATGAATTTTACATAAATTGTAATATTCTGCATCTTGCTTTTCCCTTTATGTATCTTGATATGCTCTCCTTATCTGTAAAATGATTTATCTTTTATGTCAATATTGTATTTTTTGTATAAAAAATAAACATAAATAGTGATACTTTTCAGTTTCCTGTGTTTGTCAGTGTTGAAAAGGTACCAGGTGCATGCACACACACATACACACACACACACACACACACACAGAGAGAGAGAGAGAGAGAGAGAGAGAGAGAGAGAGAGAAAGAGAGAGAGAGAATCATTCCCGTGCAAATCCAGATATGTAGAGCCATTCCTGGTTAAATGTGGTAGACAACCAATGTTTTTAGCTCCCCAAAATTGAAGTTTCCATATAAGACTCAACAGTGAGATGATGTTGAGGGCATTTTCTTTGCTCAAATCTTCTTCACTTTAATAGTCGATGTATTTTCTGAGAGTTTGCCATGTGTCTGAGACAGAGCTGCATATTTCCCTATATTTCTGACCCCTCCCCCACTACATTTTATAATGAAAATGATTGTGATGGTTTGAATGAGAATGGTCCCTATAGGCTCATATATTTGAATAGCTGTTTGTCAGCTGATAGACCTGTTTGGAAGGATAAGGAGGTGTGGCCCTGTTGGAGAGTACATGCCACCCAGTTGGCTCTCTCTGCCATTGAGTTCCAGGATAGCCAGATCGACATAGTGAGAGCCGGTCTGGAAAGAACAACGATGACGAAACAAAAATAAAGATGAACAAATAAAACCTAAAATTAAAGCTTAAATTTTAATAAAGCTTTAAAAATGCATAAAACAGAGTTTTACTTCAGAAGTTCTCCATAGGCATTTAAAACCGTTACTGGGTCTGTCATCTTCCCTCAGTGCCCTGGCTAGTGGGTCTGTAGGGTAGGGTGGGCTATTGTGCCCTTAGTGTGGTGATTATACAGAAGTCTGCACTGACCCTGATACTCCTCTGCAGAAAACCAGGCTGTCTAATTTGATGCTCACCATCTGGCAGCTTGAGAAGAAGAAGCAACAGCCATGTAGTAGAAATGTAATTTCTAAGATAAGTTATGCAGTCGTTTCGTTTCATGTAATCTGAGCCAAATTTAAACATGCCAACATCCCATCTTGCTGATTTTTCAAGTGCCATAGGGTACATCTGGTAGATGCTCACTGAATGTTCAATGGCGGTGACATAAATGTATTTACTAAAATGCAGTATTGAGAACGCAAGCAGCACGCTGTGGCATCCTTTCGTTTGCAGTCACACAAATTGGGGCTCTCTGAAGTCTGTGGATTAAGATGTAAAATAACACAACTATGTCTTTAAATACTCTAAGGATTATAATTACGGCGCTTTCAAGTCACCAAGTCTGTTTCCCTCTCATTAAATATAAGGAAATAGCTCAAGGTTAGTTTTAAAAAATACATCAACAGAATTTAAAGATTCACTTTTTTTATATTTTATTCATTTGCATGTGTTTGTGTGAGCGTATGCCTTGATGTGTGCATCCCAGCGATTAGAGCATGTCACATCCCCTGTAGGTGGGGTAATAGATGTTTTGGAGCCACCTGATGCAGGTGCTAGGAACAGAGCTCAGGTCCTCTGCAGGGACAAGTAAGTGTTCTTAAGCACTGAGCCACCTCTCCAGCCTCCTAAGGGAGGTAAATTAATGAAAGAAGAGGAGTCAAACAAGGGAGAGAATCTGCGCGTTGGACCGCTCGGGCTCCGGAACACTAAGAAACCAGCATCCTTTTCCCTCCTCTCTTCCAACCAGCCTCCTTCCTCCTTCTCTCTACTGACTTCTGGGAGAGGTAGCAGGACTGTGACCTATATATCTCTTTTCCTTCTCCCAGGAGTTTGCTTTGACTAAGGCTCACTAGGAAAAGGCTTTTGGGTTCAAGCCTGTAGGAAAGAAGGGGCAGCACTAATTACCCTAATTACCCTAATTACCTTTTTTTCTTTTAAATTCCTGTGACAAAATACCCAGCCAACTCAACTTAAGGCAGGAAGTTTCATTCCTGGATCACAGTTGGAGGGTTCAGCCCGTCATACTGGGGAAGGCATGGCAGCATCAGTGTGAGGAGCTGATCGCTCTATGTCTGCAGTAAGGAGGCAGAAGATGGATGCTGCTACTGTTTGATGCCCCCTTAGTGCAGTCTGGGGCTCTAGAGCACGGGATGCTACTGCCCACATTTAGGTGTGTCTTCCGACCTCGTTAACCTTATCTAGAGACTTTCTCTCTGGTAGTGAACAAAGAGAAAAGCCTAGCAGTGATGTGGTCTCCATGGAAGCTAAGATGTCCCTGAGGCATTGTCCCAAACTGAGACAAGGGAAGGAGTGTTTACTTAACACTAATGGTCTTCAGAAGCCTGGAGCCCCAGGCCAGGCAGTTCCCTTCAGCCCAGGTGGTTGCTAAACTGGGCTGGTCCCAGTGAGCTGGCTGCAGGCGGCACTCCTGGCACTCTCGGAAGCCAGAGGCTTTGCTTGGAAAGTATCCCCCCCAAGTGTTTGTCAAAGCAGAAAAGTGCCTGGAATACTGTGAGCTTTGGTGAGTGTTTCATGGATGAATTCCTTTCAGAACCCCGGGACAGACATATAAAGACAGAAAACAGGTTGTGACTTTTCTGTTGTAGTTTAGTGGTGGGAGATCCCTTTACTCACCATAAAATAAAGCTCCACCCTACCTGTCTCAGTGCCATCTGAGACGTCTCAGTGGGACTTGTCATCTTAGGCGTCCCTAGACAAATATCATGTAGATCACAGAAGTGCACTTAGAAGCCGTGCAGGTCTGAGATGTAGCCCTGGGCTTGACGATGAGGATTGCTGCTCACATCTCTTTTTTGTCAGGGTATTTTGAGAACATAAGCTAAACTTGCCAGCTCTCCCAGCTAAAATGCCGAGGTTCTTTAGGCTTCCCAAACCATGTGCTAAGCTAGGCATGGTAGCTGTGATCCCAGCACTTGGGAGACTGAGGCAGGAGGATCATAAATTAAAGGCCAGTCTGGGATCTCTAGTGAGACCCAGTATCAACAAACAAACAACCACTAAAGCAAATATGAGTGATTGTTTCTTCCCCTCAGCTCCCCAAAGAGCATCCATTCCAATGCGTTCTTCCCTTGACACTGTATCTTAACACTTACTGATGTTTCCTGTTTCACTTTTACATTTCAAGTTACCCCCTCCCCCGTCTTGGTGAGATGAGACCAAGTGTGAACACACACATAACGTATGTTTATTATCTTCTCTGAACACTCAGTGTTTTGGGACCAAATCTCACCGACAGTGTCTCTCTTCTGCTATGACATCGAGAGTGATGTGTGAGACCCACAGGATTACCCTGGGATCTTTGACAGTGTGTCTTCACCTTAGAACTATTACATCAGATTTTAACAAATCTCTAGTACTCAGAGCTTCAGGCTCTAGAGAGCATTCATAATGCTCACAGCAAATAGTTGTATCGGCTTTCATGTAATGCAGCGCTATGCCTTGGATTTAGTTATATATTAAACATAAGCTTGAAAAGTCTTTGAAGCCAGAAAAACCTGTTCCCTTCCCCTAATCTCCCTAGGCAGACCTTGCTAACCTTTGTAGGGTTCCCAGGTAACCCTGTTGCTATGGCTTCCATGTGGTTTGCCCTCAACACAAGGTGAAAGAATCTTCAAGAAGTAGGGCCTTCTGAAAAGTAATGAGGTTACATAGGCCATCCTCACATGTTAATGAATGCTGTCCCTCCAGTGAGTAATACAAGGCCAGCACAAACGCATGGCCTCTGCATGCACACAGGATTTCCCCGCCTGGTTCTGGTTCTCATTGTAAATGCAGCTGGCAACCCCCCCTCAGGATGCCAGTACCATAGTGCTTGGCCCCTTTGGTCATCAGTACCATTAGCCAAAGGGATCCTGACACAAAGAAGTGACTCAGCTATGGGAGACTTTTGTCATAGCAACCCAGAGCAGATTCAGACACTTGATCCAGGCTGACTTCTTGTTCTTAACAAACTTGCAGAAGAGATTATTACTACCCGACTCTGGTCTGCGGCTGCAGTGGAAATGGGCACACCCCCCTCCCCGACCTTTGGACTGAAAACTAGGCAAAACCAGATTACCAGGATGCAGCGCCCACGGCCCCCATTACTCATGGGTCAGACCGAACCTTATGGAACATAGGAATGTGGGGCATGAGAATCCAGGATTCCCAGAACACCCCACCTCCCAATTTCTTGAATTTCTTTAAATTTGTCCGAGGTATCTCCCTCACCTGCATTGATTTCTATTGTTAGCTGGCTGTCTTCTGAACAGTGGTAAATCAGGGCCCTCAGGAAGCAGGCTAAGTTGTCGCCAGTCTCAGCCCTTAATCAGATGCTTAACAAGAAAGCAGGCTAACCGAGATCTCACATGCACATTGGCTTCTAAACAGCAAAGACTGGGTCACAGGGCTGAAGGTGGCACGCATTGGCCTTCTTGGGATAGAAGTAGCCTCAGAGCCTGAGGATTTCCCTGCTTTAGACATACTTCCTGAGCATTTACTGTGTGAAGGCAGCACGAAAGGCTAATCCTTCATGCTACTGTCCGTATTACTGATCTTGCTGATCTCTCTTTTGACTCTCCCTTCGTGAGAGACAAGTTGGGGGTTTTGCTATGCTCTGACATGAGTTTCGGACCTTTCCAGAAGTCTTTCTGGGGCATCCTGCAGCCCATCTTACCACGTAGCTCCCACTACAGACTGTGGCGTAAGCCCAGGGTAAGCTGCAGGTGGATGGCTTAGTGGCCATTCCGACTCTGGTAAGTTGATTGACTTACCAGACCTCAGTGATCTTGTATGTAAGAATGAGGGTGCCATTCGGTTGAAGGTTAGAAATCACCATTTCTGTAAGCCAAAATGGCCAGACAGTAATGGTTTCGTGCATTTTAATTTTCTATAACAGGACTCATGACATGCATATGTTAATATTTATTTATATATTATATAAACATATAATTTATACATCACATATAAAATACATTTAATCATATATTAATGTTTTACTCCCCTATTACAAGAGAAGGAGCCCTCTCAATTTTCTTTCTCTAGCTACAAGAAGGTGCTAATATTAACAATAATGAGAAATTAGAATTATTGCTGAGATCTCAGTAAGACTTTGGACACTCCACCATTTCCCTGAAGCATTCCTGGTCTTGTCACACTCTTCGTTCTTCCTATAGGGAGATGAGGTGAGGATCTGGCTGGTGGCTGGCCATCATAGTCCACATTCTAGACTAAGTACATCTAGAACACTAAAGGGAAGTCTATGTGTGCATGCCTCTCTTGGACCTCTTCTAGCCCTACCATCCTGAATCAATGCAGGCGGCAAACCTAGATGAGAATCTCACTGTCACAGGTTCCCAGCCTTGCTGGTGCATGCTGGTGGTAAGACAAGGAAGATCGCCCCAGCATCTGAGCCACACCCTCCAGTGGAGGTTTTAATTGCAATACAGCAGATACTTTGATACCAACCTCCTCACTCACAGTTCTCTCACCCAGATTAGGATTTGAGCACACAGAAAATAATAGAGTTAATTTGCTCTCTCTGTGCCCTAGGAAGGGCTGGGCCAACTGGCTCAGAGCAGGTGCTGTGGCAGAGAACTCAGCTTTATTTGCCGGGTAAAAATCTGAATTGGCAGGGTAAGGGGAGTGGGGCACCTCGGGGCAACAAGGAGTCATTTTAGGCCATGGGCTGCGACTGGGGGAGCAAGATCAGACACAAGGAGTCCTAGCAATGGTGGTGGTGATGTGTGTGTGTGTGTGTGTGTGTGTGTGTGTGCGTGTGTGTGTAATGGGATGAGAGTTGTGGCATGTATTGGTAGGAGTAGTAGAGGGGAATAGAGTGAGGGAGGGAGGGAGGGGGCAGAGGTGGAGTAATGTTTTGTTGGCCATTCCATCAAGAGACCACCCTCACACACACACATACACACACACACACACATAAACACACACACACACACACACACACACACACTTTAACTGAGACTTGTTTGACTTTGGTTTCTTCCATTCTAGAACTTTCTTTTCCTATATCCGGAGCTTTGTTACTTTCATATCTATAACACTTTAGCTTCAGACCCCCAGCTTGAAGTCCATCTTCAGCCAACCCGTATCTCATCTTGCTTTTCTAAGGCCAGAACACGACTACTCTCCTGAGAAGAGTGTGTGAGGGAGACTCTTGGAGTTTCTGAGGTTGACATAGTCTTCTGCAAGCCTGGAAGGGAAAGCAATCCACACAGAAAACCCCCTTGTCCTTGTTTTTGCTAGCTGGTAACTGAGATTTAGCATTTCCTTTCAGTATGAACGTAGGCAACAGACTAGGGGTATTTATGAATTCATCATTGCTGGAAATCACAAATCTCTTTATAACACATCACGATTGTTACGATGAATGTCTTAAATATTTATACTCCTCACAACTTTGAAATTATAGTACTTATAAGGCCTGCTGCTAGAGCCTGCTGGATATTATCAAATCATAGTTTAACTAAATGGCTTGGTAACTGTTGCCACACAACTGGTTTCGTTTGTAATTCTATAGTTTCGCTTGTTTTGCCCTGGGAAATGTTATTTTTTTGGAACTATATGTTTTGACACATTGCCACAAGAATCCAGGGTACAATAAAGATTATAGAATTCCAGATGGGCTTGGTGGCGTACAGTTCTAATTCTCGGATCTGGGAGGCAGAGGCAGGAAGATTCTGAATCAAGGCTAGCCTGGGCTGTATAATCAGACCCCGTGTCAAGAAGCCAAAGTGAATAAACTAGCACAGATGCTACACACAACGCGGATTTATAACCCTGCTTTGGCTGGGAAAAGGCAAGCTGACGCTCTGTGAGCAGTGAGGACCAGCTGCCAGGGGGGATGTCACTCTGCACGTCGCGGAGAACCGACATCGGAGGGCTGCCTAGTGCACGGGTGCCCCTGCACACAGAGGATGCCAGCCCCTCTGAATGCTGAGTGTGAGCGAGGCTACTGTTCCCTCCAGGATGACCCCTCGTTCATGCCCCACCTGCCACAGGAAAGGGCAACGCTTTCCATGCAGAGCCCAGCCCCAGGCACAATCTGCCTCTACACGGAGACCCCTAGCAACCATGCCTCGCTCCGCCCTGGCCACAGGACTTAGGGAGATGGTAAAGACCGTGACTCTGGGTGGACTGTCCCACAGGAACAACAGAAGACCAGTGTCCAAGGCGGGTCCCTGTACTCCTGTTGTACGCCAGCGTTTGCAATGTGGCTACTGTACAAAAGACAACTTCAGCCCAAACGTGAACATTTATAGTATGAAGGAGTTTTATAAGTTTGTTCCTACTCCAGAACAGTAGGCTCCATTAGGGGAAAAAAAGGTTGTACAGTTTGGGGTTGATGACAATGTTCTCAGCTTGTAAGATTCATATCCCTCAGCAAGAATAACCGAATTAATGCCAACAAAATAACTGACTAAACAGACTGAACAACGCTGACAATGTGGCTGCCAGGGTTTGTGTGGGCTACTGTGACCAAGTACCTGTGTGTGAAGGGGTGTCTCTTGAAGGAATGGCCAAAAAAAAAAAAAAAAAAAAATTACCCTACTCCACCTCTGGACTTAGGGGAGAAAGGGCTTATTTATATCACAGAGCAGGTGCTCTGCTTTTATGTTCTGGATAAAAATCTAGATTGGCAGAGAAAAGAGAGTGGGCCACTGCAGGGCAACAAGGAGCCACTTCAGGCCATGGGCTGAGGCTGGGGGAGCAAGATCAGACGCAAGGAGTTCCAGTGCTGCTGACACTGTGGTGCTGGTGCTGTGGTGCTGGTGCTGCGGTGCTGATGCTGTGGTACTGATGCTGAGGTGCTGACACTGTGGTGCTG
Source organism: Micromys minutus (assembly GCF_963924665.1). Classification (NCBI taxonomy): domain Eukaryota; kingdom Metazoa; phylum Chordata; class Mammalia; order Rodentia; family Muridae; genus Micromys; species Micromys minutus. Next base: position 9,792,705 of record NC_137969.1, on the reverse strand, counting down.
GTGCTGTGGTGCTGATGCTGCGGTGCTGATGCTGTGGTGCTGATGCTGCGGTGCTGATGCTGTGGTGCTGGTGCTGTGGTGCTGATGCTGCGGTGCTGATGCTGCAGTGCTGGTGCTGAGGTACTGATGCTGAGGTGCTGACACTGAGGTGCTGATGCTGAGGTACTGATGCTGAGGTACTGATGCTGTGGTGCTGATGCTGTGGTGCTGATGCTGAGGTGCTGGTGCTGCGGTGCTGGTGCTGTGGTGCTGATGCTGCGGTGCTGATGCTGTGGTGCTGATGCTGCGGTGCTGATGCTGTGGTGCTGGTGCTGTGGTGCTGATGCTGCGGTGCTGATGCTGCGGTGCTGGTGCTGATGCTGCGGTGCTGGTGCTGAGGTGCTGGTGCTGAGGTGCTGATGCTGAGGTGCTGGTGCTGTGGTGCTGGTGCTGCAGTGCTGATGCTGAGGTGCTGGTGCTGTGGTGCTGGTGCTGAGGTGCTGATGCTGAGGTGCTGATGCTGAGGTGCTGGTGCTGTGGTGCTGGTGCTGCAGTGCTGATGCTGAGGTGCTGGTGCTGAGGTGCTGGTGCTGTGGTGCTGGTGCTGCAGTGCTGATGCTGAGGTGCTGGTGCTGCGGTGCTGGTGCTGAGGTGCTGATGCTGAGGTGCTGGTGCTGCGGTGCTGGTGCTGCGGTGCTGGTGCTGCGGTGCTGATGCTCAGGTGCTGGTGCTGAGGTGCTGGTGCTGAGGTGCTGGTGCTGTGGTGCTGATGCTGGTGCTGTGGTGCTGGTGCTGAGGTACTGATGCTGAGGTGCTGGTGCTGCGGTGCTGATGCTGCGGTGCTGGTGCTGCGGTGCTGATGCTGTGGTACTGATGCTGTGGTGCTGACACTGTGGTGCTGATGCTGTGATGCTCAGGTGCTGATGCTGAGGTGCTGATGCTGATGCTGATGCTGAGGTGCTGACACTGTGGTGCTGATGCTGTGGTGCTGATGCTGTGGTGCTGAGGTGCTGGTGCTGAGGTACTGATGCTGCGGTACTGATGCTGTGGTGCTGAGGTGCTGGTGCTGAGGTGCTGATGCTGCGGTGCTGATGCTGCGGTGCTGATGCTGCGGTGCTGATGCTGTGGTGCTGATGCTGTGGTGCTGGTGCTGTGGTGCTGGTGCTGCGGTGCTGATGCTGAGGTGCTGGTGCTGTGGTGCTGATGCTGAGGTGCTGGTGCTGTGGTGCTGGTGCTGCAGTGCTGATGCTGAGGTGCTGGTGCTGTGGTGCTGATGCTGATGATGAGGTGCTGATGCTGCGGTGCTGATGCTGAGGTGCTGATGCTGTGTGAATCAAAAGCAATTTAAATTAAAAGAGCTTATTAGTTCACCATCTGGTTTCCAGTCCATCCTAAAATGGAAGTTACCGTGGCAGCAGCTTGTCCTGTGGCACATATACACATAGTCATATAAATACATTTTTTAAAGTCAGAAGGAGGAGGAGGCAAAGTGAGGTTTGAATTGGACCTTTTCTGGAACCTCTTGAAAGAAAATCACAGAGGCAGTGATCGATGCAAAAGCAAGAGAAGTTTAATCATTCCAACATCTCAGGGCCATCCCACTTCAAGGGGGAGACGACTCTGAGCAGATTCTAACAGGGGGTTTTATACCTTATAAACAGTTGGGGCAGAACGTGAACAGTGGTAACTAGGCAGGCACTACACACATTTGATGGAGTGAAACAACTTTCAAACTGATTCAGTGTACCATACAGAACTTTCCCAAGGGGGGGTGGGTTGGGAGTTGCAGGTGGCTTTGTTTGACAGTTTGTCTTGTAGCTGTTCCAGGAGCTAAGTTAGCTTTTTTCTTTCTGGAAGAGATGGGTCTTTGTGCTCAGAGGTTTGTGGTGGAATTTTCCCATTGGCCTTAGATTGACCCCAACTCTGGTTCTTTCACAAGTAAACAGCAGGACCTAATGACATAAGCCTATAACCTCAGTTCTGAGGGAAACTAAGGCAGGAGAGCTGTTGCAAGTTTGAGATCAGTTGATCCAGGCTACAGTATGAAGGGACTCTGGTAGCTCAAACATGGTAGGCATGACTCTGGCAGGCCTTGACCTTTTTCCCAATTCCCTCTGCCTTGCTAAAAATTGTTAGATTACATTCCTTCACCCCACCCCAAATTTTTTATTGGAAATTCTCTGCATTTTTACATTTCAGATGTTATCCCTTTCCCACAACTCTATACCCCTCTCCCTCCCACTGCCTCCATGAAGGTGCTCCCTCTCCCAACCACCCTCTTCTACCTCAACACCTTGGTGTTCCCCTACACTGAGAAAATGAGCCTTCACTGCACCAAAGGCCTCTTTTCCCACTGATGTTAGAAAATGCCACCCTCTGCTGCATATGCACCTGGAGCCATGGGTCTCTCCATGGGAACTTATTTGTTGGTGTTTTAGTCCCTAGGAGCTGTGGTGGGTTTGGATAGTTGATAATTTTGTTTTTCCCATGGGTTACATTACATTCCTAAAGCCAGCCATCAATATCTATGCCTTTATTTGATAGCCAACCTCCAGCTATCAAAGTATTGACGTTCATCAATCAAAAGTCCCTTTTCACACAATTAACATGCCCAATTAAAACCAAACACCCCATTCTAACACAGGGTTTCTTATTTCACTTTTAAAAACCTATAATCTCCATCTGACTCTTTTATATCCAGAGAGATATGTCCTTTACGAGAAATACTTCTTCCTCCCCTCGTTTGCCCCCTTTTCCTCCTTTCTTGACCTCTGTCCCCGTCTTTATCTCTTATCATTGTCTTCTATTCCTCTGGGCAAATAAATCCCCTTTGTGCTGAGAACTTGGTCTTGGGTGTCCTGAGCCAACTCTGAGGTTCCTTATACAGTGTGAGACCCTTATTGGACAACATAGCACTATTTCAGGTGTGTGTTGGTTTGTATATACTTGTCCTCAGGGAGTGGCATTATTAAGAGATGTGTCCTTGTTGAAGTAAGTGTGTCACTATGGGGTTGGTCTTAAATACCCTCAGCCTAGCTGCCTGGAAGCAAGTCTTCTATTAGCAGTCTTCAGAAAAAGGAGGAAAGAAACACAGCTTGGTGTGTGTGTGTGTGTGTGTGTGTGTGTGTGTGTGTTTATAATACATAAATGTTGATGGAAGCCAGGTGATGATGTTGATAAGGGTCCCTTCTGCAATCCTTAGTCTCCTTAATAAAGGAATTTAGAAGCAGATCAAAGAGGAAATTTGAGGGCAATTTTATTAGAGTTTAGAGAAAAATAGCTGAGTGATCTTGGCAGCTGCTAGGAGAGGGATGTGAGGATCCTTGTTCCCCCATCAAAGGTAGTTAGCATGTGGTGGTGGCCCACATCTTTAATCCCAGCACTCCAGGAGGCAGGCAGATCTCCAGTATGAGGCTAGCCAGGTCTACACAGAGGGTAAGTTCAAGAACAGATGGGGATAAACAGAGAAACAAAACAAACAAACAAACAAAAAACAAAGTAAGACAGCCTGACAAGGACCAGGGCCCATATTCCTCGAACTTTCCTTGTTCCATCATCCTGATTAGCCAATCACAGAGGATTGTAACGTTGAGCTCTCACAAGTGGGAGGAGACCTAGACAAAGGAGCAGACCTGTGCTAGAGATAAAAGAGAGGCCACATTGGCCATGTATCTTCTCCAGCTTGGTGTGGGTTCTGGTGCACTCTTTACAAAAATAACTTTTTGTAAAAATAAATTTCCTTGACAAGTTGTTTTCACTTTGTTTCTGTGTTCCTCTGTGTAACTTCAAGATTGTTCTTTTCCAACAGAAAGATCAAGAAGGGAGAGAGAGAAACCCAGGCTGTCTTCACTGGAGAACAAGCAGTCACACCGAGGAAAGAGACAGGGTTCAGGAAGTGTAAAGGCCGGAGTGCCAGAGGAAGCATGCCTATCCCAACAAAGCGATGAAGAAAGGTAGAAGAAAACATGCTTTTCTGAGTCTTAACTCAGGCACATGGCGGAGACTCCATGAGCTGCACAGGGAAAGCAAGCACAAGTCTGCCCTGAGAAGAGGCCCTTGGTGTTCGACTGGGGAATTTACAGTACACCCCAACCACAACCTATCCTCCCTCCTCTCACCTTCCCTTTCCCCCAGACCCACTGAGTCTGTTTCCCTTCAGAAACGAGTGGGCGTCTCAAGGATAGCACCAGAGCACCGCACAAACTTTAAGATCATAGCCGGATGAAGCCACCCAGTAGGACGAAAAGGTTTCCAAGAGAAGGTAAAAGAGTCAAAGATATCTCCACTGCCACTGTTAGGAGTCCAACAAAACCCCCAAGCTAAACAACCACAGCGTAGATGCAGAGGATCTAACAGAGATCCAGGCAGACCCCATGACGGCCACTTCAGTCTTTGTGAGCCCCCTCCTTAGTTGATTCTGTGGGCCACGTTCTTTTGGTGTCCTCTACCTCTTTGGCTTCTACATTCTTCCTCCTTTCTTCTGAGGGGTTCCCTGAGCTCCTCCTAACATTCGGATGCTGGGCTCTGCATCTGCTCTGCTCAGCTGCCCCAGGAAGCCTCTCTGATGGTGACTACCTCCTTTGTCATTTTGGGCAGCTTAGAATGTCAGGTCTGTAACCCAGGGACAGAGATGGAACTTAGAACAAAGCCTTCTCATATGGTAATTTAAATTATAAAACATGGCACAACTGATGCTTACGTTTCTAGTGTTACCAGGGAAACAGGAGGTGGGATCCTATACTTCAGGTACCTGAAGCTGCTGTAGCAATGTTGAGCGTCTTTTTCTACTAGTCTTCAATTTTCTCTCCTCCTCCGATTCTGTCTTTTTTTTTTTAAAGATTTATTTATTTATTTTATATATATTTATTTTATATATAAGTACAATGTAGCTATCTTCAGACACACCAGAAAAGCGCATCAGATCCCATTACAGATGGTTGTGAGCCACCATGTGGGTTGCTGGGAATTGAACTCAGGACCTCTGGAAGAGCAGTCAGTGCTCTTAACCACTGAGCCATCTCTCCAGCCACTGATTCTGTCTTTTGAGACAGAGTCTGGAGCTCAAAAATCCTGCAAGTGGGATATTATTCCAGAAGATATAATGTCAATTCCCAGCACCTATATGGTCCTCACAGTCACCTCCGACTCCAGTTTCAGAGGACCGAAGGCTCTCTTTTGGCCCCTGTGGGAATCTGCATCCACAAAATACACATAGACACATGCAGCTAAAACACGCATAAACATAAAGAAATAATTAATATTAATATTAATTTTAATTTAATCCCAATGAACTCCAAGGATCCTCCTGTCTCTGCATCTGCAGCACTGACATTACAGATTCATGTCACTGAGCTTGACCTTTTTGTGGGAGCTGGGGATTTGAACTGATGTCCCCGTGCTTCAGCAGCTGGCATGTTGCTGGTTGAGGCCTCTCCCCAGGCCAGGCCATGTTGTAGTTTTGGATTGTTGTTCATTTTTGTTTTTGTTCTCATCTTAAAGAGGGAGTTTAATGACGCAGTGGCTTACAAAATATTGTCCCCACAGGCTCCCACATTTGAATACTTGATCCTCGGTCAGTGGTGCTGTTTGGAGTGATTTTGAAGGTGTGGCGTGGTCGGAGGAAGTATGTCACGGGGTAGGATCTGCGAGCCTGAAGCCTCTGCTTTATGCTTAAGATATAAACTCTCAGCTTCCTGTTTCTGTTGCCATACCTGCCACCCGTCCCCAACACGATGGTCTCCTGTCCCTCTGGAACTGTTAGCAAAAATCAACTCTTTCTTTCGTAAACTGTTCTGGGTAATGGTGCTTTGTCACAGCAACCGAAAAGTGACTCACACAACGGGGTTTCAAAACATGTCAGGACCAGAAAATTAGAAGTGAGGGCACGGACTATTCAAGTTCTCAAGGATTCCGAATGAGCGTGCCTGGCGTTCGCAAGGAAAATACTGTGTCTCCATGGATGCTGACAAACCACAGAAGCCAACAGAGAGCACAGTGGTTCCAGGAAGACAGTCTGCCCGGTCAACTCAGTAAATTGTACCATTAGTAATGGGTGCATGAGATAACCGAGAACCGGACCCTGTGAAAGGCTTAGAAGAGTTTTTCCCGAGGAGCATCCACACACCCCTCCCCTCCTCTCCTCGAATATGTAAGTCTTTGCGCGACAAACCTTTATTTTATTCACAGGAGAAAAGTCCATTTCAGGCTGGTCTGAATTCTCCAGAATATCACAAAGTCCAAAGGACGAAACGCTTGCACAGTGAAACAGGGGAGAAGAAACAAAGGGTACCCGGGAAAGGATGTGGATATTCATGATGTGTACTGAGTGGCATGTGCTCATTAAGGTGGCAAGGACAGTTGGGATGTCTGCAGCCTCTCATGTTTAAACCAGTGACTAACAGGAAGAAACAATGCTAGCCACGTATGAGTTCAGGGCTAGGAATTTTATTCCTCCAAGGCTGATTAAAAACAAGCAAGCCATTAAACCAATGCTGCTGCTGGTGGTGGCTCACACCTTTGATCTCAGCACTCAGGAGGCAGAGGCAGGTGGATCTCTGGGACTTTGAGCCCAGCCTGGACTGCTGAGTGAGTTCCAGGACAGCCAAAGCTACAGAGAGTAACCCTGTCTCCGATTACCTCCCAAAATGCTTCCAAATTCTGGGCCCTTATGCAAAATTAAAAACAAACAAACCAAAACTCCTCTACCTTTCTAAACATTCTAAAAAAAATGACTATTAAAAACAATGTAGCTCTTTGTAGGAAAAAAATAAAGAAGTAAAAGGTAGTAAGATGCTCCTATGATTTTAGTATTTAAAAAATAACATTAAAATTTTTCTCATAGAAAATCCCTGTGGGCTTTTACATGAATATTGTGTGTTTATTGGCCAAATATATTTTGACATACTGTTTATAGCCTGGTTTTCCTTGTCTCCTTCTACCCGGTCCCCTCCTCCTCCTTCTCCTCCTTTCTTCTTGTTTTGTTTTTGTGTTTGTTGTTTCTCTCTGTAGCCCTAGATGTCCTCCTGCCTCTGCCTCGTCAGGGTTGGGATTAAAGGTGTGCACTGTAGGCTGGTTTTCTCTCTATAATAATCAATCACGTTTCCATGGTAATAGAGTAACAACCACACGGTCATTTTTACTGTCAACATTACAGTGAGTATATTCGACCAGCTTCTGTTATGAGACTTAATTTTCTTTCTCTCTCTCTTTTGTTTCACCAAAAACCAAGATGTATCCTAGTCCTCATCTGTGCCTTTAAAAGCATCTTGAAGTCGAGTATCTTGAAGTCCTTCCACAGGAAACAACAGGAATAGATAAAAGAGCATCACATACATTTGTAAGAAAATACTTCTTGGTTTGAATTCAAAACAAGTAAACAGCGTGAGAGCTTAAATTTGGTAGGAGCAGGGGCTAGGAATGGGGTCAGTTAAATTAGGGAGAGGGAGGCCAGAAATGAGCAATTCTCACTCTTGTCCATAGCCAGAAACAAGAAATAGCTTTAGTCCTGTCTTCCCGGAGGCCAGGGACACCAGAAGGGAGCTCTGGTTTCTCATCTCTCTTCTAAAGGAGCATCCCTGCCTGAAGGCTGTACCTGAGGGTGTGACAGAAACTCCAGTCCACACACTGATTCCTTCTGGTGAACAGCTTTGGAACCAGACCTCCAGATTTTCAGAGGAGTAATGAGTTACTCCCCAATTTCAGCTTATCTCCTAAGTGATGCTATGGCCTCAGCTTTTGAGGGATGATGTTAGGGCAGCCTCAAAGGCCAGTGAGGATGGACTGACTTCAGGGGTCTGTGAAGTCCCGCTGAAGGAAATCTATTTCCTCCCATCCAAAGAATGCTATCTACTTCGGGCCCATTGCTGAGATATGAAATTCTAATCTGCTTCAAAGATTAGTTCATTGCCCGTGGGGTGGGGAGTTCTTGGTTACTACTTGATGTGGGGAGGTCCAGGCTACTGTGGCTCTCACTATTCTTCACGTATGGTCCTGGATTATATAAAATAGTGAGTAGACAAGAGTCACAAAAACAAGCCAATAAGCAGCTTTCCTCACTAGCCTATTTGAGTTCCCGCCTCCAGGTTGCTGCCCTGACTTCCCTCCGTAAAGCCAAACTCTTTCGTCCACGACTTGCTTTTGGTCATGATCTATATCATAGCAATGGAAAGCAAAAACTAAGAAAATGTTTCCATGCGACTTCTTGTTCGTGAACGCGCGAACTTGGACAAGACGTTGGGTGCCCACCAGACTTTGATATCTCCTTTAACTCTCAGAACCTTCGCTGATCTTACAAGTATATGGGAGACGAGAGACAAGAAAAGGAGGGGGGAAATGAAGGAGGAAGAGAAATGAAGGAAGGAGTAAGGATGAGAACAGAGACAAAGGGAGCAAGGGAGGGAAGAACGGAAAGTAGGGCGGCTCGGAACCAGCCAGCACAAACTGCGCATGCCTCATCTCCAGGGGAGGAAGGAAGCTTTAGAGAAGGGAGAAGGCGGCTCAGCGCAGACAGTGCAAGCTGCGCATGTCTCTTCTTGGGAGCAGGCTCTTGGCACCTTTTATGCCTTTTTATATGTTTATCTCCGCCAGCCCTGCATGGAAGCTGCACGGCGCATCACTTTAATATTTCAGTCTGCTCTCTGAGCAGCAGGAAGAGTTAAAACCCCCACACCAGGGCAAAGTGAAGCTTGTTTACTGTAAGATTCATGCCTGGTCTTGAAAGGTATCCCCTGCCTCGCCCCACAGCCCTGATGAAAGCGAAGACAGATGCCACACCAAAGGCAATGCCACTGCGATGCATGCAAATTGGTTTGTGTGGGGGCAGGTTGTGTCTGGAAGGCCTGCTTCTTTACCCCCACACACATCTGGCTCCTGCCCGCCCAGGCGACAATCAGACAAGCTCTCTTTCTGCCATTTCTTCCTAGCCTAGGTCTCCAGAGCCTCTTTTCCAGGCAAAGGTCTCAAAGGAGTGCCTTCTACGTCACATCACATTTCAGTCAAGCGCCGCCTGTCCCAGGGGCGCCTGTATTTCAGGATGCAGATCTGTCTGTGGAATACAGGGTTGTCAGGGTTAAAATGGTTACAGTCATTCAGATAGTCTTGTTCCCTTCTCCACCCATCTTTTCCACAGTCATTTATTAAAACTCTCTCTTCTGGGGTGGTCACATTCCACAACCACTGGGAACAAGACAGACAAGTGCTCTGCCCTCTTAGAGCGTACTGGTTGGAAAGGAAGACAAAACCTAAGCGTGCAAATTCACAGCCCATGATGCACTTACCAGAAGTGGTTCCTTGGGATAGGTGGTTGAGAAAGAGCCTCTGGTGGCTTAGAGACAAGGGGACAAATTAGGGTAATGGAAAAGCAGGTGCAACATTACAATACCCCCTGCGTATAAAAAGATGGACGTCATCCACCGTTCTCTCTTTTTCTTCGACTTGGATTAGACAGGGCACGAAGGCCTCTCCTTAATGCTGGTGCTATTTTCTGGGCTTCCCAGCCTCCAATACTGTGCACCAAGTGATTTATGGTTTATAAATTACCCAGCCTGTGGTATTTGGCTATACACCAGGAAGTGGCTTACCATAGAAAATTTGATATACAGAAGTGCCGATGTCGCTGTGAGAAAGAACTACGTGAAAAAATGGAGACTTGGCTTTGGAACTTAGGGGACAGTGGAGGTGGATGAGTTCGAAGGGACAAACTAGAAAGAGCCACGGATTAAAAGGCCGCCTCTGTCGTGGATTTGTGTGCATGCCTCGCGGCTCTGTGAAAGCTGGGACTGAACAGAACTGAGCCAGGATACTTGGTGGATGGAAAAGGCATGCTACAGAATTCGAGCTCAGTGTGTGCGTGTGGTATGTGCATGCTTTTTTACACAAGCACTGAAGATTTGAACTCAGTCCTCACGACTGCACAGCAGGTCCTCTTACCCACTGAACCATCTTCCCAGCTCCCCCTCATTTTCTGAGTCAGTCTTTCACTGGACCTGGAGTGCACTGGTTATTCACACTGACCAAGTCCCCATGATCCTTCCGCCTGCCCGAGTTGACCTCACAGGTGCACACTGCTGTGCCTGGATTTTCATCGTGGTGCTGAGGAATCCAAATTCGGATCTTCGTGACCCCTTTATAACTGGTGCCTTTCTGTAATACTGCACCACATCCTTTCCTAAGCGCTAAGAACTCTGCTTGTGGTTCAAGTGCCCTTCAAATTATGGCTCCACAGAAGGTAAGCATTCACTTTAGAATTCTCCCAGATCCCATGCAAATGACAGAGACTTCTGTGTTGCCCCCCAAGGAAGAGTTCATAAGCCTTAAATTACTTCCTTTCTTTATTCTGTTTGCCTCCAGTTCTGACTAACCCTTCCCCTTGGAGGAAATAATCCAGTTGGATCAACTGATGTTCCTCCGTTAGTGCTGGCTGAGACATCCCCGTCTGGTGTGAGGCCGCATGGCGTCTCCCTGTTGCCCCGTTGCCGCTCTGTTCCTTCCTTTCCTGCCTGTAAATTGGTTTGAATCTCATTGACATAACCAGCTCATGTTTGCATATTCCTCCTGATCCTGGAGCCTGCTGTCATTACAGATTCACACACTCCCTGTTTTCTGCTTCCCCGAGAGGGTTCTTACTGGAAGTATTGACAAGAGCGACCACTAGGGCAAAGGGACAGGGGCCAGAAAGCAAAGGCTTAGCAGGCAAGTTCCTGGTATTTCACAACTAGAAATCTGTTCAGGGTTTTCTCCTCTAATGCAGATGCCCTTTGAGGAGAAATGCCTTGAGCATTTCCAGTTAATAATGTAAAGAGGATTAATATGAATAGCATTTACGTTTGCAAGGCAGGTCCCAAAGTACTATGATTCCTGTTAAATCCTGTGGCCTTCCAAAGGGGGGATGGGCCACAGGCCATTGTTTCCACTACTGTCAAAGGGACAGGTTTTACCTGTCTGCACCACAGATAAAAGCACCTGGGTCCTAGTCACCTAGATGCTAATTGGTGCAGCTGTGGCTGAGGGCAAGCACTTTCTGCAGAAGAAGTTTAACTCTACAGAGCAATATAGCCCTCCATGTTTCTTTGCATCCTTGTGGGGGTTATCTGGATGGAAGGACTCAAAGGAAACTGGACATGAGCTACACCTGAGGGGGAACTGGGCCGATGACACAGCCACTAGAGTGTCTGCCGTGCACAAGGACAAGGACCCGAGTTTGGATCCCCAGAACCTACTCTAAAAAGCCCAGTGTGGTGTGTCCTACAGAGAGTGATCAGAGAAGGTGTTGTCGACTTCTTCTTGTGTGTACAAACACACATTGCATGCGTGTACGCATTTGAACATTAGGATGTCCGGTTGGATTGGTTGACTGGGTGATTCATTCATTCATAGTGATTCATTCATTCATTCGCCCATCTAATAAACATGTGTCAGACTCTGTTGCCCACAGTGTGATGAAGCACATAGTATGCACACAAATAGCCAGTTCTTTCTCTTACCTGGCCACACATTTCTTTGCAAACAATCAGAAGCAGAAGCTTCTTTGGCCTCCCTTCATCCCCGTGATGAGCCCTGGGGAGAGCTCTTAGCACCACCTCATAGAAGAGGCTAGGTGTTGAAGGGACCCCCACCCACCCTGCTTAAGTCAAGGGCTGAGGCAGAGTCTAAAGCACTCTGGCTCACACCATTATAAAACAGCAGCATGGCCAAACTCACAATTCTCTTTAAGGTTTCTAAACCAGAGAGCCCAGGGCCATTTCTATTGTCCAGAACAAAGAGAAGCCTTCTGTTCTGTAGAGAGAAGATGGTTTCTCCCCAGCCACGTTGATTGAGGCTTTGGACATCCTTGAAGCGATATTTTCAGAATGTCTCCACCCTGGGTCTGTTTATGGGAAACTAAGCCAGTCATGAAAAAAAAAAAAAGTACAGGAGAGTATTAGTAGAAAAGGAAGCACCAGCTACACTGTGACTTTAAGAAAGGGGTACTAATTTATAAGGAGTTTGGAAGATGTGATTGGAAGAGCAAAGGATTGTTAGTTTACAAAGAGAATTAGGTTAACTAACGACCATCTTTAAAAGCTTAATTAAGTCTCTCAGCCCTCGAGTAAGGCAAGGAAATAGTTGATTTCTGCACTGCCGTTGGGGAAAGTGAGGAGGGGAGGTAATTTGCTTTTGGCCAACAAGGGAGCCAGCATCTGTCCTGGGATTAAAAAAAAATCTAAGAATTTTTTTAAGCTCTTGGTCTTTTGTTTTGTTTTTGACTCTGGAATATTCAAGGCCCAGAAGAATTTTGGGAACCCCAGAGCAGGACTGTCAACCAAGATATTGCATGCAAATGAGACCAAATAATTAAGGATTTATTTCTTAGTCATTTCCTGTCCTTCAAAGAAGTAACACAAACAATTCATCAGTTTCGAGTCAAGGCAGCTCGGGCATATTTTAATAAGTGCTGGCATTTCCCACGGTTAGTCTTGCCCGTTCCTCAGAGGAATTGCTTGTGGTGCCAGAGGAAATGTTGGAAATCTCAACATTTAAAACAATCAATGTCATGAACAGAGAGAGACAGTGGCAAGGGGGTAAAAGGGAGGAAGGAGTGAGTGGGAGGAAGGAGAAGGGGGAAGGAGAAAGATGAAAGAGGGCTGAAGAGGAGAAGTCAAGGTTTGGAAAACCTTGCAAAAGAGCGACCAATTGCTAACTGTTCTTTGTGAGTAAGAAACTTTTAAAAGGATTCCTTATAAGAACCCCGTGTGGCAGATGCTAAATTATTAATTCTTTTTTATTGTGTGTGCCTGTGATACTTATGGGGGTCAGAGGACAATATGTGGACCTTGTTAGGGGAAGGATGAAGAGAGTGGGGGGCATATGGCCCATGGAGGTGCAGAGAGACTTGGGGGCAAGGGAGATGCCTCTTGGGGGTCCATGTTGGGAATCCCTTCCCCCTGAGGGACCAGCCACACAACGGTATAGTACAGAATAGAGTTTATTCAGGTCATGGGAGAGTTAAGAGGGCAGTAGAGGCAGAGAGAGAGAGAGAGAGAGAGAGAAGTAGAGGAGTAGAGGCCGGCCATGAGCATGTGGGAGAGAGGGGGGAAGGAAAAGGGAAGAGGAGGGGTAGGGGTGGGAGAGCAAGGCTGCAAGAGCACAAGAGCAAGAGAGAGAGGAGGAGTCAAGTAGCTCCTTTTATAGTGTCAGGTCACTGGGGAGAAGCATACCTGACCACTGCTGGGTAATTGAGGGGTGGGGTATACCTGGCTGTTGCTAGGTAACTGAGGGGTGGGGTTTACAGAATCCCAACAGACCTTGATTCTCTTCTTCCACCATGTAGGTCCCAGTAGTTGAACTCATGTCATCAAGCATGGCCGTAAGCATCTTCACATGCTGAAGTTGGCATTTGGTTCCTCTATGCGAGCATAAAGGGAGAGAAAAAAGAAGTGTCTGTCTCCAGGCAAGCAGGAGCAGTTCCAGCATTTGAATCCGTGTCTGCCCAGTAGCCTGCAGCCTTTGCTATGACCAGGTCGGCCATCTGCATAAACCCAACTAGGGGAGAGAGAGGAAGGGATTTACTGTAACTTCTGTGTTCCTCTGATGGGCTGAAAGTTCCTTCACAGTCAACTCAACCCTTAGTATGTTTGTCTCCCCAGAGCCTATGTTTGGGAAGGCAGGACATGGTGAATGTTTGGAGACAGAAGAATGTTGAATGAGATCTACAGCTAGCCAACTCCACGAACCACATCTCCCCTTCTGATCTCCTTGGTACCCATGGTCTCCTAGGCTGTCAAAGCATGGGTACAGCCAGCTTAACTCATTATGTCACCCAGTTTTCCCAATTGAGGAATAAGTTCAAAGCCCCATGTGAAATACTAGGGAATCCCTGGGATGATGACCGCTGTGTTCTTAGCGCTCCAACCTAGTATTGTGGGGCGGTGCTCTCAGTACGTCCACAAACAAACGTGGTTTCCAGCTCTTGCTCACTGGCCTTGGTCACGTTGCTTTTGGGATTACAGACCCAGTTTCTTCCTCTACAAAATGACTATGTCATTAAAGACAAGATAAGGATGGTAGAACAATCATCAGTAAGGCCGAGACAGCACAAAAGAAACATGGCGCGGATAGGTGGTCTGAAGGGTAAGGGGTAGGGATGGAACGGTAGTTTTGTAGCGACAGAGCTAGTTCTGACAGCCCGAGAGGTTCTGTATCTCAGCATGGCCAGTTAGAGAGCTGAGAAATGTTAAAAGGCAGAGAGAGAAGAATGAGTCCCTGAGTCAGAACACACACTGGGAAGAGCAGATGAAGGGTATAGTGACCCACACAAGTGTCGTGAGGGCACTGATTTGAGATTTAGGATGACACAGGGAGATTTGTGACAAGAGGCAAGGAATATGCCTAAGTAAGTAGTCCTGGTTGGGTTCGCCATTGTCTCTTTCCAAGCTCAAGTTTCTCAAATCTTAAAGTTTACCCCCCCTCAGAAACACAAAATGAGCCAAACTTAACAAATTTATGTGGGACTGCAGCCGCTGTCCCTGACAGCACAGTCTCTGCCTTAGCCACATCTACTTACAGACATCCTTCCCACCTCGGAGACCACGCAGCCCTGGTGGTAGATCATCCCTTCAATCCAGATGGCTTTGCTCTTGGCGCTATTTCTGGTTCGGTTTAAGCAGAGTGGACGAGGGTTTGAGTATATCCGTGTTTATAAACACCCCAGAAAATTCCATATGCTGTCCTCCAAGTGAAGCTGGCTCAAAGTGAGAACACCAAATGCATGCAGGCAACTGCAGTCCTGTCTGTTTTGCAGATCAGTGCAATTTGTCAGTGGCAGGACAGGAGGGGAGTTCTGTGAAGCGCAGCTGCTGTGACCAGCAAGCCTGGTGCTGGCAGCACACGCTGCCCCCCCCCCCCACGGATGGCTGCTCCGCTTTGCATGTGTGCACACATACATGTGCACAAGCACCCCACCTCCATCTACACTCCTGGTTCAGTTTGCTGCTGTTATTACAGCTGTACCCAAATGATGAAGGTGTCCTTTATACCAACGATGTGAGGCTGCTCAAACCTAGTTAGTTATTTTTAGGTATTGTTTGATTGAGATAGGGTCTCAGGCTGACTTGGAACTTGTTATGTAGACCAGGTTGGCCTGGTCACTCATGGTGACTGGCCTTCCTCTGTCTGTCTGTTCAGTACCGGGATTAAAGATGTGAGCCCCCACCCCTGACTTTCCCCAGGTATCTTGACTGCCTGGCAGCTCTGATGAGGCAGAGATGCATAGCTTCTCTGTCATTAACATGAACCAGAGCTTGGACAGTTTCCCTGCTCTTTCTCTGGGAAATAATGGATAATAACTTGGATGCACTGCTGACTTTCAGGAATATTTGGTTCCCACGAGGCAAGCGAAGGGACTCATTCCTGTCCTCTAGGTAAGGATTCTGCATCAGGTCAAACACTGCACTGCACTGGACTTCTGTTTGCTTGTGTCAGCCACTCTGGATGCCTATGGCAGGTGGAGAGAATTCTCAGGGTAGCTTGTCATTATCTCATTGCTATGATCAAATATCTGACACAGAGCACTGTAAGGATGGAAAGGTTTATTTGGCTTACGGTTTCAGTGGACGCAGTCCATCATGATGAGCAAGACGCAGCAGCAAGTGTAGGATGCAGATGATTACATTGTATCTACAGTTGTGAAGCAGAGAAACACATTGCCTGTGCTTAGCTTCTGCTTTCTCCATTTTTGTTTTGTTTTTGGAATGGTGCCAACCCACATTTAAGTGGCTCTTCTTCAATTAACCTAATCTAGAAATTCCTTCATAGACACCCCCAGATGTTTGTTTCTCTGGTGACTCCTTTTCCCACCAACTGAGCTGAGCCATTCATAGCAAGGTTGCCAGATATTGATGTCATGAAGTTAGGAAGAGAATGCCCCAATCTTGGTTTAGACCTGCTGGTTGCTACCCCATACCTTTTACCAGAGCCCTTCAAAGGTGCTGGCTTCATAAAGGCAGAAGAAAAATAAAATAAAATTATGAATAGGGGGAAAAAGGAATTGAAGAAGCACAACATAGCAAAATAGCAAGAGATCTTATTCCAAAGCAAAGCAAAAGTATAGGTCAGTTGTTTACTTGAGCTGGGCTACTGCTCGGAGACCCCTTTGCTTGGGCCCAGGAGGAGTAAGAGTCAGTTACTAGATGCTGAACATGGGTGGTTTTCTGATTTGATTAACAGGCTTGAGTAGACAAGCTTTTCTTCATTGTCCATGGCTTTTCCCAGGATGTATCCAGTTTCAATCACGTGCAAGCCCAGTCATGCATAGGCACAAGATGTCAACTAGGAGTTTTTCCATAAAAATTCACCCAGATTATAGTTTGTCTCATTGCACCAAAACCCAGGTGAGCCTGGACGGGCCCCCTTCCTCTAGACCTAGATATATTCGGAAACCTGTTTGAATGGACACAGGAAATCACTAAAGGACTGTTAGGAGGACATTATTGCAACCATCTGGAGTGGGGTGTACATGCATCTCCATGCTGGTGCATGCCCAGTTCCCAGGCTGTTACTTGCATTGCCAGGAAACAGGTTGTGTGTGGTTTAAGGCAAACAGTATCCTGGGTTCCTGTTTTCCATATCCTTGCCTGCCTCAATTTCTTCACGTCGTATCAGATCATTTCTCTTACTGAAACAGGATGCCTGCCACACTTCCAGGGATTTTTATCTTTACACGCCAATGCCTCATCCACGTGTTTATATGTAAAGATAACTTTCTAATCACACCTTTTCAAAAGGCCTCATAAGTGGCCACATTGGCCACAAATTCTTTGGGAGCAAGTAAACTACACTGGTGGATTTGGAGCTTAACAGCTCAAGTTCACTGTAGACCAAGAAGTGGTTCTGCCCTCTTCTGGAGGTGCAAGAAACCCCACACTAGAGCAAAGCCACAATTCTTAGTTCATGAAAAGACAGGTGATTTAGCTGTTAGCAAGACCACTGTGTGTCTTTACCACTCCCCAGCAGAAGCTGGGGGAATCATGAGGGGAGGGGCAGAGGGAGAGTCAGGGGACAAGGAGGAAGGGCAGAGGCTCTGGAGTCAGACTTGGGTTTCATTCCCATCTCTGTTAATCATCAGTTGTGTGTTCTTGGTTGATCCCATCCTAGCTTGGCTGTCTTCATGTGTAAAGTAGATAAAGCTTGGGGTTTGGGGGAGTTTCAATAAGAAAACACTGGAAGGAGCTAGTCAGAGGGTGCAGGAAACTGCTCAACTAAGGCTAGGGGGAAGAAGAATATGAGGGCTCCACGGTTTGTAAAGCGCTTTCTTAAGTGTCATGCCCTTGGGTCTGACAGCACACTAGTGAGGTCAGCAAAGCAAGCACTTTGTTGTTTAGAGACAGGGTCTCATCATGTAGGCTTGGCTGGTTTGGAATTTACTATGTGCACTCACTTGGCCTCAGCCTCACAAGGATCTGCCTGCTTTTTCCTCCCGAGTCTTGGAATTAAAACCATGTCACTCTCAGTCCATCTTTTTTATTTTGAGAGAGAGAGAGAGAGAGAGAGAGAGAGAGAGAGAGAGAGAGAGAGAGAGAGAGAGAGAGAGAATGTGTGTGTGTGTGTCTGTGTAACCGGATTTAAGGATGGTTCTATGCCACCACATGGATGCTGGGAACTAAAGCTAGGTCCTATGCAAGATCAGTAAGTGCTCTTGACCACTGAGCCATGGCTCCAGCTCATGAATATAGGTTCCAGAACCCTAGCAACACTCAAACCATAGCACAGGCATGTTACAGGGGCAGAGTGCATGTTGCTATATTTCATATTGTTTTAGCAGGAGGAGGAAACCATACAATGAAAAAGCTGAATTATGGAGATTACCCTCATCTTCCGAACTCCATCTTTCTGTCTGTGTATCTAGGCTAATCAGATTCACTTTCATAAGGACCCTGAGTACTAATCAGGCAGACCAGCTTGTCTCTAAAATACAGAGAGGGCTAGAATAAACTCTGTACTCCAGCAGCCCGGTTCAAAGGGGATCACTGACCAACCTTACCAATGCATATCTTTCAAGGCATAAAGAACGGAGCTAGCATTTCATTTCTCAGCACACCCTTCATTGAAGCTGCTGGTCTGAGAACCAAGGTTATATTAGACCCTGTGCTAGTGGGAGGTGGAGGAAGTATCACATTGAGGCTGGTTTTGATACTCTCTTGGACTCCTCAAGATAGAATGTTCTGGTAGAGAGGCTCTGTTTTACCAGAAAGGGATCCCTGAGTAGGGTCTAGCCATGGTCTCCGGGAAGGTATTGTCTCCTCTGTACCTTATGTTTGTCTCTTCTGTCTCTCCTCTCCTTCCCTAGCTGGGACAGGTCCAAGCAGGCATTTTGCATCGAATGGTGGAGGCCATACTTGACCCAAGCCTCAAGCCATCTGGGGTTGGATTTCATGAGGGTAGAGTGAGAAGGGCACCCTGGGGGACTGATTCAGAGATTCCAGACACCCAGATGCACTCTCTATATCCTCTAGAACATCCTCCTGTAGAGGACTCCCAGTCCCTTTCTAAATGGTCCCTCAAGCTCCCTGACCAGTCCCAAACAGAACTGACCTAGTGATCCATTCTCCTCCGACTTGAGAGATGATGGAGTCGCCCAACTAGAACCCATATTGGCTAGTCTTGTCAGGGAGGCTAGAGATGTTGTTTTACCCACAGGAAAATCCAAACACTTGGAATCCCTTCTGTTGGAGCACTAGTTAAGATAATGTGAATATTAACAGATATTACAGTTACATAGTAGTAGCAATGTTAAAAAAAGTTTTGTTTCCCCTTATGTAGCCTTGAAGAACAGCTGGCTTTCCTCAAAGCAGGAGGTCAGGGTCCCAGCTCTTTCTGCATTTTGGCTCTGTTCTTCTTCAGCACTTGGCATCCAAAGTCCTTATGTTTATCGACATAAACCCAGTGATAGTGAAGCAGATTGCATGGAGGCCTGTATGGGCCGGGCCAGGCCAGGCAGATGTGAGCATGACACATACAGAGGTCAGAGGTCAGTCTGTAGCCATACCAAACCACTTGAAGGCTGGGAAACATGTGCCAGCCTAGGTTTGGGGACGCTATGGACGCTATGGCATTGTCTTTTTGATCATGAAATAGTTTTTACACCTTCTTCCCATGTATAAATGACCTTCCTTCGTGAACACAACTCAAATTCCCAGTTTTTTTTTTTTTTTTTAAGTTGGGTAGTGTTCCATCTGACTCTGTTTTTTGAAATACTTTGGAGAGTATTGGTATTAGGTCATCAATAAATGTCTGATAGAATTCTTCATTGAATCCATCTGGTCCTGGGCTTTTTATGGTTGGAAGGCTTTTAATGACTGCTTCTACTTCTTTCCATATTCTGGGATTATTTAGATGATTTACCTGGTCCTGGTTTAACTTTAGTATCTGGCATTTGTCTAGGAATTCATCCATTTCCTCCAGATTTTTCAGATTTGTTGAGTATAGGCTTTTATAGTAGGATCTGATAATTTCTTGAATTTCCTGAGTTTCAGTTGTTTTTTTAAACTTTATTTTACAAAATAAAGATAAAAGGAAAAAAATTTTAAACATTTTTGCATAAATGTATACAAATACATTTTTGTCAGTGCTTGCCTTTTTTCTTTTCTTTTTTTTTTTTAGGGTTTGATACTCTGCATTAAGGTCTTACTAGTTACAATGAGCAAAAAGTACATGTAAAACAGGATGTAACCCGGAATTAGTCAACGTTTTCTTGCTGTGTAAGGATTGAGCATAATGTCTTTTGTTTATTTGTTTGTTTTGTTTTGTTTTTTTTCCTTGAACTTCACACAGTCTGTGAGTTGTTTCTGGGGCCGTCTGAGCCTCTGGGGTTAGCATCCCACTATCAATGACTGCATATTATGTCTGTTCTTTTATGACTGGGCTATCTCACTCAGGATGATATTCTCTAGATGCAACCATTTTCTTAAGAATTTCGTTAAGTCATTGTTTCTGATAGCTGAGTAGTACTCAATTGTGTAAATGTACCACAGTTTTTGTATCCATTCATCTACTGAAGGACATCTGGGTTCTTTCCAGTTTCTGGCTATTATAAATAGAGCTGTATGAACATTGTGGTGCATGTATCTTTGTTGTATATTGGAGTGTCTCTGGGGTATATGGCCAGAAGTGGAATAGCTGGATCTTCAGGTAGTACTATGTCCAATTTTTCTGAGGAATTGCCAGACTGATTTCCAGAGTGGTTGTATCAGTTTACAACCCAACCAACAGTGGAGAAGTGTTCCTCTTTCTCCACAACCTCTTCAGCATCTGCTGTCATCTGAGTTTTGGATCTTGGCCAATCTTACTGGTGTGAGGTGGAATCTCAGGGTTGTTTTGATTTGCATTTCCCTGATGACTAAGGATGTCGAGCACTTCCTCAGATGTTTCTCAGCCATTCGATGTTCCTCAACTGAGAACATTTTGTTTAGCTCTGTACCCCATTTTTTAATAGGGTTATTTGATTCTCTGGTGTCTAGCTTTTTGAGTTCTTTGTATACCTTGGATATTAGGCCTCTATCTGATGTGGAGTTGGTAAAAATCTTTTCCCATTTTGTTGACTGCCGTTTTGTTTTCTTGACAATGTCCTTAGACTTACAGAAACTTTGCAATCTCATTAAGTCCCATCTGTTAATCTTTGACCTTTGAGCTTGAGCCATTGGTGTTTTGTTCAGAAAATTTTCTCCTGTGCCTATGTGTTCTAAGGTTTTCCCTACTTTTTCATCTAATAGTTTCAGTGTATCTGGTTTAATGTGGAGATCTTTGATCCATTTACACGTGAGCTTTGTACAAGGAGATAAGAAAGGGTCTATTTTCATTCTTCTGCATGCTGAGTGCCAGTTGGACCAACATCATTTGTTGAATAAGCTGTCCTTTTTCCATTGAATGTTTACAGCTCCTTTATCAAAAATAAGGTGACCATATACATGAGGGCTCAATTCTGGATCTTCTATTCTAGTCCATTGATTTACGTGCCTATTTCTGTACCAGTACCATGCTGTTTTCAGCACAATTGCCTTGTAATATAGCTTGAGGTCAGGGATAGTGATTCCCACAGATGTTTTCTTGTTGTTGAAGATGGATTTCGCTATTATAGGTCTTTTGTTATTCCATATGAAATTGCACATTGATCTTTCCAACTCAATGAAGAACTGGGTTGGAATTTTAATGGGGATTGCATTGAATCTGTAGATTGCTTTTGGTAGGATGGCCATTTTTAAAATGTTGATCCTTCCAATCCATGAGCATGGGAGATCTTTCCATTTTCTGAGATCTTCCTCAATTTTCTTCTTTAGACTTTGGAGTTCTTGTCATACAGGTCCTTCACTTACTTAGTTAGAGTCACACCAAGGTATTTCATAGTTTTTTGTGACTATTGTGAAGGGTATCTTTCCCCTAATTTCTTTCTCCACGTGTTTGTCCTTTGAATATAGGAAGGCTACTGATTTGTTTGAGTTAATTTTGTATCCAGTCACTTTGCTGAACTTGTTTATTAGCTGTAAGAGTTCTCTGGTGGAATTTGTGGGCTCACTTAAGTACACTATCATGTCATCTGCAAAGAGTGATGTTTTTACTTCTTCCTTTTCGATTTGTATCCCTTTGATTTCCTTTTGCTGTCTAATTGCTCCAGCCAGGACTTCCAGTACTATGTTGAATAGGTAGGGGGAAGAGTGGGCAGCCTTGTCGAGTCCCTGATTTTAGTGGGAATGCTTCAAGTTTCCCACCGTTAAGTTTGATGTTGGCTGTTGGTTTGCTGTATATTGCTTTTATTATGTTTAAATATGGGCCTTGGATTCCTGTTCTTTCCAGGACTTTTAACATGAAGGGGTGTTGGATTTTGTCGAATGCTTTCTCAGCATCTAGTGAGATGACCATGTGATTTTGGTCTTTAAGTTTGTTTATATGGTGGATTACATTGATGGATTTCCTTATGTTAAACCATCCCTGCATCCCAGGGATGAAGCCTACTTGGTCATGGTGAATGATCATTTTGATGTGTTCTTGGATTCGGTTTGCAAGGATTTTGTTGAGTATTTTTGCATCAATGTTCATAAGTGAGATTGGTCTGAAGTTCTCTTTCCTTGTAGGGTCTTTGTGTGGTTTAGGAACGAGGGTTATTGTAGCTTCAAAAAATGAGTTAGGTAGTATTTCATCTGATTCTATCTTGTGGAATAGTTTGGAGAGTATTGGTGTTATGTCTGCAATAAAAGTCTGATAAAATTCTGCACTGAACTCGTCTGGACCTGGGCTTTTTTTGGTTGGGAGGCTTTTGATGTCTTCTTCTATTTCTTTAGGTGTTATGGGATTATTTAGATGGTTTACCTGGTCCTGGTTTAGCTTTAGAATCTTGTATCTGTCTAGGAATTCATCCATTTCCTCCAGATTTTCCAACTTTGTGGAGTATAGGCTTTTGTAGTAGGATCTGATGATTTCTTGAATTTCCTCAGTTTCAGTTGTTATGTCTCCACTTTCCTTTCTGCTTTTGTTAATTTGTATACTCTCTCTTTGCCCTCTAGTTAGTCTGGCTAGGGGTTTATCAATCTTGCTGATTTTCTCAAAGAACCAGCTCTTGGTTTTGTTGATTCTTTCGATTGTTCTTTTTGTTTCTATTTGGTCTATTTCTGCCCTAAGTTTGATTATTTCTTGCCTCTACTCCTCTTGGGTGTATCTGCTTCCTTTTGTTCTAGAGCTTATAGCTGTGTTGTCAAGTTGCTGATGTATGATTTCTCCAGTTTCTTTTTAGAAGCACTCAGAGCTATGAGTTTTTCTCTCAGTACTGCTTTCATTGCATCCCATAGGTTTGGGTATGTTGTGTTTTCATTTTCATTGAATTCTAGAAAATCCTTGATTTATTTTTTTATTTCTTTTTTGACCCTGCTATCGTTTAACAGAGCGTTGTTTAGTTTCCATCTGTATGTGGGCTTTTTGTTGTCTTTGTTGTTGTTAAAGACCAGCCTTAGACCATGATGATCTGAGAGGATGCATGGGAGTATTTCAATCTTCTTATATCGATTGAGGCTCATTCTGTGTCCAATTATGTGGTCAATTTTCGAGAAGGTGCCATGGGGTGCTGAGAAGAAGGTGTATTTTTTTACTTTAGGATGATATGTTCTGTAGATATCTATTCATTCCAGTTGGTTCAAAGTCTCTGCTAGTTTTGCAGTTTCCTTGTTCAGTTTCTGTTTCCATGATCTGTGCATTGGTGAGAGTGGGGTATTAAAGTCTCCCATTATTATTGTGTGGGGTGAAATGTATTTTTTGAGCTTTAGTAGGGTTTCTTTTATGAATATGGGTGCTTTTTTATTTGGAGCATATATGTTAAGGATTGAGAGTTCCTCCTGACAGATTGCCCCTGTAATGAGTAAAAAGTGTCCTTCCTTATCTTTTTTGATAACTTTTGGTTGGAAATTTACTTTATTTGATATTAGAATAGCCACTCCAGCTTGCTTCTTGGGGCCATTTGCTTGGAAGTTTTTTTCCCAACCTTTTACTCTGAGATAGTGTCTGTCTTTGTCTCTGAGATGAGTTTCCTGTATGAAGCAAAATGCTGGATTTTGTTTATGTATCCAGTCTGATAGCCTATGTCTCTTTATTAGGGAGTTGAGTCCATTTATGTTTATAGCTATCAAGGAATAGTGGTTGCTGTTTCCTGCTATTATTGCTTTTGTAGGTTGAGTTGTGTCTGTGTCTCTTTCTTTTTTTGGTTTTCTTGCTTAGCAGTTTTCTTGTTTTTACTAGGATGTAGTTCCCCTCATTGTATTGGGTTTTCCACCTATAATTCGTTGTAGTGCTGGGTTTGTGGTCAGATATTGTGTAAATTTAAATTTGACTTGAAATATCTTCATCTCTCCATCTATGGTGATTGATAGTTTTGCTGGGTATAGCAGCTTGGGCTGGCACTTGTGCTCTCTTAGGGTCTGCATGATGTCTGTCCAGGCTCTTCTAGCTTTCATAGTCTCTGTTGAGAAATCGGGTGTGATTCTGATTGTTCTTATATGTTACCTGACCTTTACCCCTTACTGCTTTTAGTATTCTTTCTTTGCTTTGGGCACTTGGTGTTTTGATTATTATGTGTCGGGAGGAATTTCTTTTCTGGTCCAACCTATTTGGAGTTCTGAAAGCTTCTTTTATGCTCGTGGTCATATTATTCTTAAGGGTAGGGAAGTTTTCTTCTACAATTTTGTTGAAAATATTTACTGTGCCTCTTAGTTGATATTCTTCTCCCTCTTTTATTCCTATTATCCTTAGGTTTGGTCTTCTCATTGTGTCCTGGATCTCCTGGACATTTTGGGTTAGGAGCTTTTTGGTTTTTGCATCTTCTCTGACTTTTGTCTATGTTTACAATGTTGTCTTCGGCCCCCGAGATTCTCTTTTCCATCCCTTGTAGTCTATTTTAAATGCTTGCTTCTGTGACTCCTGATTTCTTTTTTAGGTGTTCTACCTCTAGGGTTATCTCTTTTAGTGTTTTCTTTATCGTGTCAATTTCCGTTTTAAATTTTTTTTTCCATTCCTTTATCTCTTTGGTTCTGTTTTCCTCTAGTTCTTTGAGTTCTTTGAGTGTTTTTCTTGTTTCCTCTTTAAAAGCTTCTGATTCTTTTTGCTTTTCCTCCCATTCTTGTTTAAGGATCTCTATCATTGTCTTGAGGTATGATTTTAGGTCTCTGTCTTCTTTTTCTGGAGTGTTTGGAATTCTGCTGTTTGCTCTGATGGGAGAGCTGGGTACTGGTGTTGCCAGGTTGTCTTGGTTTCCCTGGGATATGCTCTTTCGCTTTCCTCTTCCCATCTTGTTGTCAGTGATATGTTCTTGCCTTTCTCTTGTACCTGGTCTGTGTCCCTGGATCTCCTCTGGTCCAGGTGGCGGATGGTCCGAGCCCTGTTCTGTGTCCCAAAGCCACCGGGTCGGAACAGAGATTCCAATGCTGGGTTTCTGGTCCCTGGATCAGGCAGGGCAGGGGTTCACTTTCCGTGCGCACTCGGCAGAGATCTCTCTGCCCCCTGGCTATTTGGATCCCCTTCTCACCAGCCTTTATCTCTGGGAACTGCTTGGCAAGGTGGCAGATGGGCTGAGCCCTGTTCCCCCAGTCTGGTTCTTATATGGTACTCTAGTCCCAAACCTCAGGGTAACATCAGACTTCTTAGTTCAGCTGCAGTATTTCATGTTCATTGACATGAAAACCCCAGAGTCAAGTTATCTACTCCATCTTTCATGTTTGCAAATGTCATTTAATACCAATAAGAGAAAAGAAAGGACCAAACATAGGTTTCCCTGAGCTATCTGAACCTGCTGATCACCACTGTAGTGTCCTCGAGCCTGCAGGAGTACTGTCCTCAGTAGACCTGGGTTCCTTTATGGATTTTTTTTTCCTGAATCTCTTTTACATGAGACCTGGTAAGCTTTAGCAAATTGGAGGCTCTGGAAGGAGGTTTTAGGTAGGCTCTCCCAGTCTCAGTTCTAACAACATTTTAAGCCAGAGAATTCTTTGGTGCTGGACCTGTCCTGGCTTCTTTCTACTAGACAACATTAGTTAGGTGCAGTCATTAATCTTATAAGACTATATATCATCAAATAGCTCTGAGAAAATCATACTAGCATTTGATTTAAGGTCTGAAAAATATCCCAGCCCATAGGGTTTTTTTTTTTTTTTTTTTTTTTTGTTTTTTGTTTTTTGTTTTTTTGTTTTTTTTTTTTTTTGTTTTTGTTTTTTTTTTTTTTGGCAAAACATACTGGCTTACAATCTCAGGCTTTTGAGGAACTTACTTCCCATCAGCTCTGTGAGCAGTAACCATGGCTAAAGTGTTTTCCTACACAAAGAATATGCTTGTCTGGTTTCTATCTTTGTATCTGCCTCTTTCTGCTGCTGTAAAACAGCTTCTTACAGCTTCTAAAAGGCAGCCGGTACAGCAGGCATGGTCGCATGAACAGGATGCTGAGAGATCGCATCTCAGCCACACTGGAGTCAATGGCAATGAAGAAAGGCCACTTGGAAATTAGTTCCCAGTGACATACCTCTTCCAGCCAGCCTCCACGTTCTAAAAGTTCCACAACTTTCCAAGTGGACACCACCAAGGGTGAGCTGAGTGTTCAAACACATAAGCCCGGGAGTGACGTTTCTTATGCAAGCCACCACATAAGAAGCGCCACATGTTTTATGTCACGGCATACTTCGCTTTCCGTAGAAACTTTTGCTTGAGCTCAGGGATTGCTACTGAAGGGGGCAGCTGTTAGGAATCACTTTCTCAATGTCCCCCTTACCTTCATGGTCATCAAGGATGAGTTGGTACAATAAAACTGGGCGTGGTCTGGAACAGCTAGCGTGGTGGACTGATGATCTCTAAGATCCTGGGTGGGTGAGGTTGCATAATCCAAGTTCATTCAAGGGGGTCACTGCGGAATGAGCACCGTTCAGCCCTCAAGCCCTCACACGAGTGGTATGAACTCTTTCCTTAACTTCTAACACCTCCTTTAGAAGTTGTATTGATTTATTTTATGTTTAATGATGAGAAACAAAATGATTCACAATCTATTCTGGCTATAATGTAATAAATTAAAATCGAAGCAGGTTTAAGCACCTATCCTTTTGGGGGAAATGCTAGTTATTGTCTATCTTATCCATACTACATGATCTGTGCTGTGGCTAAACTTGATTGCACACAAAGAGGGGGAGGCCTCGCATCAGTATCTGCATTGGGTGGAGGAGGGGTTGTGAGTGCCTTCAAAGGAAGGGACTGGCAAAAACCCACTCAACTGCTCATGAAGCTGAGTCAGGGTACAGTCTTGAGATGGTACAGATAGGCTTAAAAGCAAGTCTTGGAGATGGATAAGTATATAAAATGTTCACCTCGGGGGAAGTCTTAATTCTCCAATTGAGTTAGAATTGATATTCAATTAATTGTTTTCTCCATTTCTTTTACTTAGTAAGATGTTGGGAACCGTGGTGGCTATAATCTCTTCATCAAGATGACTATATCTGAAGAACTACAATCCAGTGATGGAGGCCACATGTGTGATCCTGATCCTGAGCCAGGGAGACAATATGCCTTTGTTCCAAATCTTGAGACTGAAAGGCACACCCTTAATCTGGGCCACACCTTCTGATGGAAGCCTCTATAAAGACATAGAAGAAAGAACCTTTTGCTCTTTATATGCTTGCCCTCGCCTTGCTTGCACATCCATTCCTGGCTATGGAACTGTTTGAGAAGGATTGGGAAGTGTGGCTTTGTTGGAGGAGGAGTGTCACTGGAGGTGGGCTTTCAAGTGTCAAAAGGCCATGCCACTGTCTTTTCTAGATCTTCCCCTCTCCCTCTGCCTGTCCCTCTCCCTCCTCCCCCCTCCCCTCATGCTTTATGAACCAGATATAAAGTCTCAGCTATTGTCTGAGCACCATGCCCACCAGCCTCCATGCTCCCCTGCTATGATGTCCATGGGTTCGAACCCTCTGAAATTGTAAGCAAGCCTGTAATAGACTCTGTCTTCTATAGATTGTCCTGGTCATGATGTCTCTTTACCGCAATAGAAAAGGACCTAAGAAACCTGGCCAAAATATGAGCAATTTTTAAAAGTGTTTCTGCAGTGCACTGCTGACACCCAGAGAGGAGGACACTAGCCCTTTTCCAGACCCAATCCACTGCTATGAGCAAACTTTCCCAAGGTAAAGGGTACTTAGAAGGGACTAAAGAGCCTGAAAATCACAGCTCTCATTGATTCAGGGCTGAGCTGGAATCTGCTGACATCATCTTTTAAAAGATGACACTCAACTCACAGCTGGTGCCCTGGTAGTTTTTATTGAATTTCCTTGCAATTTCATTAGCCCACACCAACAGACTCTGGAAGACAGGTGAGCAAGAACCCCATGACGCCAGGTGAGCACACGTCTTCTACATGCCTCATCTCAGATTTCTATTATTTCAAATGTCAAAGGCACTTTGCCTCCAGCCTTGTTGGCCTTTAATTTTTAAATCCACATGTACTTAATTTATTTATTGGATTTCCATGGGACTTGAGGGGAAATTTAATTCATATACTTCTGGTTCATTGCTACTACGCTTGCTGGATTATTCAGTTGTTCATTGGCTTTCAGAGAGAGGGAGTGTGGGGGGGGAAGAGGGGGGGGAGAGAGGGAGAGAATGTGTTTGTGTGTTTGCCTTTCTCTTTTTGTGCCTGTGTCTTCTTTCCAGAGTCAGGACATTGGAGGTGGGGAGAGGAGAGAGGAGGAGAGAGAAGGAGAGGGGAGGGGGAGGAGGAGAGGGGAGGGGAGAGAGGAGGAGAAGGGAGGGGAGAGGGGGAGAAAGAGAGGGAAAGGAAGAGAGAATGTGTTTGTGTGTTTGTCTTTCTCTTTCTGCGCCTGCGTGTGCCCTCTTTCCAGAGTCAGGACGTTGGAGAGAGAGGGAACTCATGCTGAAGAAAATGCGCCAGCCTGAGAGGATGATGACTTTGAGGAGGGCGGGCTCCCAGGCATTCATTACGACACTCTTGCTTGTCCTGCTAGTTAAGTGGAGACAGAAAGGCCCCACTGGTTGCTGAAGCCTTTTCTTTGCTTGGGTTTAATTAGCCTGATTTGGAAGCTCACCTTCACCACAGGAGCTCAGGGGCAACTCACATTCATAAATTTTCTTATTAAAAAATTAATTGATGACATCTATAACTTCCCAATTTTGTCTTTAATAAGAGAAGGCAACTTAGTAGAGATAATTCTGTCCCAAAGCTACCCAAACTTGGAATTTTCTTAAGTCATTTCAACTCAGCAGTGAGTTCTTAAATCATTCCCATTAAACTTTCTTCCCTTTCTCTTTCTTTTCCTCCTCTTTCTCCATCATCATCATCATCATCATCATCATCATCATCATCATCATCATCAGCAGCAGCAGCAGCAGCAGCAGCAGCAGCATCTCTTGTGGAAAAGTTATACGGTGAAGACACACATATAACAACCTGCCAGGAATTAATCCTTCACCCATAGGCTGTATTCCGCATCATTCAGTCTCCGAAGTATGTTAACTATGTCAATATTTATTGATACTGTTTTTGGTTCTGTTACAAGAATATTTCTAATCTCTTTAATTATTGTTCTCTCTCTTACACACACACACACACACACACACACACACACACACACACACACACAACTTGCTGGCTCCATTTAGTGTTGTTTGTGTGTAGATATGTTTAGATCTGTCTGATTGGACTAGATAACCTATCAGGGGACTGGTTCATGGAGGAGACTGATTTTCCCTCTCTCAGCATCCATTAATGTGCTTGTAGGTTTTAGCTGGGTAGTGGCACACACCTTTAATCCCAGCACTCAGGAGGCAGAGGCAGGAGGATCTCTGAATCTGAGGCCAGCCTACAGAGTGAGTTCCAGGACAGCTAAGGCTACACAAAGAAACCTGTCTTGGAAACCAAACCAAATTGCTTTTAAATTTTCTACAAGGGTTGAGGCCTTGTGGCATTGTCGGTATCCACACCAACAATGCCACCAGTACTGTCATTGTGTAGGTTTATTTAAGTGACTATATTGTTACAATTTCGTGGGTACAACCTCCTGTGATATATAGAAGATATAATCTCAAGACAGATGTCCTGGTTCTCTGGGTCTTGTAATCATATGAGATCTTGAATGCATGGTTCACTGGGGTCAGAGTGTATTTGCCTGAGTAACCCAAACCCTATTTGACTCCATGGAAAAACTTCATCACCACAGAAACCTCCTTGGTTCCCCTTTGCCTAGTCCCTCCTTACCCCTTCTCTTAGAAAATCACTGATGTAAATTCTATTACTAAGAATTAACATTACTTATTTCAGATTCTTAAAAGAAAATCTGAAGTCATTTTGTGAGACCACTGTGGCTGGAGAATTTGCTAAGTAGATCAGGCTGGCCGGGAACGTGTTGATCCTTCCGCCTCTGCCTCCCAAGCGTTGGGATTACAGCTATGCACCACCCCATCCAGCTTCTACTTTAGGGTTTCATACACAAGAATCATGAAGTTTGAAATATTTTATGAATAGCTCTCTCTGCTCAGAGCCATCACTACATGTGTCTGTCTTTTTCCTTTCTCGATTACCGGTGACATCTTTGAACCAACCCCTAGGTTAACCGGTTTAGATCTGCACCTAGCTTGGAATATTGTGAAACACGAGGCTTAGGCATTCACAGTAGATTTACTGGAAACTCATCTCTCTTGCCTTGTGTTTCTCAGTAACACAAGACAATGTTGGGGAAGGGGTCACATTGGACACATGAACTGTCTTAGTCAATGTTCTGTTGCTGTGAAGACATACCGTAGCAGTGAATCAGTTAAACCACTTGGGCTCACACATAAGGTCTTGTGCCTGCTGCACCCAACACTCAAGAGCTCTCTGGATTCATGAGTGAAACACACACACACACACACACACACACACACTCCAGCTAATTTTAATATGCTTTGACTAACTTAATGACTAGGAACTTCTAAACCTCTGTGCAGCTAGCAAAGACTCCCCTCTGGTATTCTCGAGTTAACATCTTTTAAAATTCATATTTCATCTCTGCTACCCCAGACCCAATCAAGGAAGTGGCTCCAATGGCCATGTTCCTGGATTCTTATATGCCTGTGGGCCTTTAAGGGTCATCTTTCTGCTTCTCAGTCATGGTGATGCTCTGTCTCTCCTCTCTCTCAGAGGATTTTTAATATCATAAATACCAAACTTATAATCATAATCTTTATTAGTGAGATCAAGGCCTAAGTTTCTACTGTCTGAGATAGGTTTAGGCTACCTATCTCCTGCTTCTAACCTACAATTTAAGATTAAAAGCCTCAAAGTATTTACTCATTTATGTATTTAACTTTAAATAAATTCCCTTTTACTTAGTGTATAAGCCTATTTCTAGGTTTTAATTTTTGTCACACCAGGCTGAATGATCCCAGAAATTCCATGTAGACCATGTTCAAAGATCCTGAGAGCTGCCCTCGCATAGATCTTTTCAAATTTTCATTAAATGGTGTGTTGGCAGACACGGTGCTGAGGAGCTGAGATGTCATGCAGCAGAAATGGAGGAGAAACACTAGGCCCAGTTTGGGCTTCTGAAACATCAAAGCCTATCCTCAGTAGCATACTTTCTCCAACACACCTACCCAACAAGGCCACACCTCCTAATCCTTCCCAAGTAATGCTACTTCCTAATGACCTCAAACATGTGAGTCTATGGGGTCATTTCTAGTCAATTCACTACACTGACCTAGTTACAGCTTTGCTGGAATGGAGAGGTGGATGCTCTGCAGTTATCCTTGATAAAGTTATATTTAGTCAGGTTGTTTGCTAGAAAAATGCAAGCTGTCTTTGGGAAAGATTCCCACTGCCATTACCTGCTGCCTAACTGAACCCCTTTGGCCTGTTCTGTAGTCAATGTACGACAATTTCATGTCTCAGCATTACTTCCCAAAACCCGCATTTTACTGTCCTACTTGGACCTACTCCTTTAGATCCTAAGAGGAAGTGCTGAGGCCAACTGTAGTGTTGGATGTAAAAACAAGTCAGCAACAGGCCATGCTCTTTCCCTGAGACCCTCAGATATGTTGGCCAAGATGAGGAAACAACTTATAAACATGGCATTTGTCAAATCAGGTAATTGCAGCTGATTTCACACCCGTGTCCTCTTCTTCTATTCCACTTAGACACAGGGCATGGCTGGTTTTGTACCAGTGTCATTACTGTTTTCTCATTACTCTTTAGTTGAACTTGAGATTGGGTATGGCAATATCTCCCTATTATTCTTTTTGCTTGGCCAGAATGACAATCATTAAAAAAAAC
The DNA here is from genome assembly GCF_963924665.1 of Micromys minutus. Taxonomy (NCBI): domain Eukaryota; kingdom Metazoa; phylum Chordata; class Mammalia; order Rodentia; family Muridae; genus Micromys; species Micromys minutus. The sequence goes on along the minus strand of NC_137969.1, from coordinate 9,760,928 downwards.
AACAATAAATGCTGATGGGGTGTAGACATAAGAAAATCATTTTTGGTCACTGGCAGGAATATAAACTATTAAGCCACTGTGGGGATCAGCATGGGGGTTTTTCACAAAAGAGAAATAGAACTGTCACATAATCCAGCTACACCACTCCTGGGGATTTACCTGAAGACCCCAAGTTCACCTACTACTTGCACATCAGTGTTTTCTGCAGCCTGGGTCACATCACCTATTATGGAATAATCCACCACCACCACCAAAGTGTCCAGCAGTAGAGGAACAATGGGGAAAGAAAGTGTGGTGTATATGCATGCACACTTGGATTTTCTTTTAGCTATAGAGAAGAATGAAACTGTCACTGTGTGTAAACATGGTTGCAACTGGAGATCATTGTAGTAAACAAGTTAGCCAGTCTCAGGAAGATAGACACATGCTTTTGCTCATTTGTGGACCCCAGATTTTATATAGATTTACAAAGTCATGTGTGTATATATGATGTGAAAGTAACAAAAAGCTGTCTAGGGGCAATGGCGCCAACACACAGGCAGACACGGTACTGGAGGACCCAAGCGTTCTACGTCTTGATCCGAAGACAGGTTAGGAGGGGACTGTCTTCTTCAGGCATCCAGGGGGAGGCTCTGCTTCCATTGTGGGTGGAGCTTGAGTATAGGAAACCTCAAAGCCCGCCCCCACAGTGATACACTTCCTCCCAAAAGGCCACGCCTACTTCAACCAGACTACATCTCCTAATAGTGCCACTCCCTGATGGCCAAGCATTCAAACATAAGAGTCTGTGGGGGCCAAACTTATTCAACCATCACAAGGATCCAAGTACATTGTACATTTGTATGAAATGTCTTTATGAAATCTAATACTATGTGAACTAATTATACATTAATACCTTACACATGAGCAAAAGGCAAAGAAATAAATAATAATACCTTTTTTCCTCACCAGAAAGTAGTCCTTCCCCCACGGCCCTCCAGGAAGCAGAATTCTTATTATGTGGTCACATTGACAATAGATGTCTGCTACAGTCCAAGGCTGGGCTCTGGTGACACACATCTGAGGTGACAGGTATTCTAATTCTAATGATGCTGATTAAATCACCATACTGCATTCATCCCTGTGTGTGTGTGTGTGTGTGTGTGTGTGTGTGTGTGTGGAGAGAGAGAGAGAGAGAGAGAGAGAGAGAGAGAGAGAGGGAGGGAGGGAGGGAGGGAATATATATATGCACTACTATGTGGTTGCTTGAATTTGTTTACTCCATAGAGTGTCACTGTTGGGAGGTATGGCCTTGTTGGAGGAAGTGTGTCACTGTGGGGATAGGCCTTGAGAAGCCTCCTCCTAGCGACATGGGAGAGTCTTCTCCTATTTGCCTTCGGAACAAGATTTAGAACTTTCAGCCCCTCCCAAGCTATACCTGCCTGGATGCTGCTGCACTTCCTGCCATGATGCTAATAGACTGAACCCCTGAACCTGCAAGGCAGCCCCAATTAGATGTTTTCTTTTGTAAGAGTTGCTTTGGTCACGGTGTCTCTTCTTAGCGATGGAAACCCCAACTAGGACACTATTAAAACACAAACCCAGGAAGGGAGTGAGAGACTGAATGGGATCCAAGTGCTAGTCAGAGATGCCAGCATTGTGTCTCTATGGGAGGACAGACAGCCATTCACTCTTAGGATTTCTTTTATTCCAGCTTCACCCTGGAAGAGGGAGCAGAACACTTTCGAAGACAGTCCTGGGTCTTCATATGGACCAGTTATGGGACCTCTGCTCGGTTTTGTGTTATGTAGATGACGTCATCACACCACTGGCCTTTGAGTGAGTCAACGTGTTCACTACTGAACACCAGGGTTCTGTCCTTGCTCTGAGGTGGGAGGAGCCTTGACAGGGTGGAAATCCTCATGGTAGCGGTGAGGCTCTTACACACTGCAGTGTCCAAAGCACTGTTCCACGTGTTCTATGCTCTATCTTCCTCTTGCTGTGTAGCAATGTTGCTGCTTCATGAAGAAGAGAACTCAGGTTAGCGGGTTTATCATCACCATCATCATCATCACCATTATCATCATTATCACCATTATCATCATCATCATCACCATCATCACCACCATCACCATCACCATCATCATCATCATCATCATCATCTCCATCATCGTCATCATCATCATTGGATATTCTCTGTATTTACATTTCAAATGTTACCCCTTTCCCCACTCCTATCCCCCCTCCTCTTGCTTCCATGAAAGTGCTCCCTCTCCCAATCACCCTCTCCCACCTCGGCACCTTGGCAATTCCCTACACTGGAAAAATATGCCTTCACTGGACCAAAGGCCTCTCCTCCCATTGATGCCAGACAATACCATTCTCTGCTACATATGCACCTGGAGCCATGGGTCTCTCCATGCATGCTCAGTGGTTGGTGTTTTAGTTCCTGTAAGCTCTGGAGGGTTTGGTTGGTTGATAATGCTGTTCTTCCCATGGGGTTGCAGACCCTTTCAGCTCCTTCGGTCCATTCTCTAGCTCCTTCACTGGGGTCCCCATGTTCAGTCCGATGGTTAGCTGCAGGGTTCCTCAACTGTATCTGTATGACTCTAGCAGAGCTTCTGAGGAGGCTTCCATATCTGGCTCTTGCCAGTAAGCACTTCTTGGGTTTGGTGGCTGCATATGGGGTGGATCCCCAGGTGAGGCAGCCTCTGGATGATCTTTTCTCCAATTCCTGCTCCTCTATGTGTCCCTGTATTTCCTCCTGTGAGTGTTTTGTTCTCCCTTCTAAGAAGAACTGAGGCATCCACATTCTGACCTTCCTTCTTTTTGAGTTTCATAAGGTCTATGAATTGTTTCTTGGGTATTCAGAGCTTTGGGGGGGCTAGCATCCGTTTATCAGTGAGTGCATACCGTGTGTGTTCTTTTGTGACTGGGTTCAGGTTAGAGTCTTAACTACTGCAGGACACTTGATCATTTATAAAGCCAGGTTATGATGGGTGAGACTGTGCTCTTCCTGGCCCTCCTTCAAGATATTTGCTTAGCAAGCTTTAAGCAGATGGATCCACAGAGCCAAGCAATCCTTTGCATCCACGTAGACACAGAGAGCGCTTCTGGAGAGCCTCAGCTGTTCCTGCCCCAGTGCCAGATCTTCTGTCAATGCCTTGTAGATAAGTCCCAGTTCAAAGCTCCGTCAGTTTGTCATGAGCTTGGGGATAATGTGCTATGCCACACTTATAACTGGAACAGGTTCTGTGTTAGTTGAGCAGACAAAGTAAATCGTGGGCACCATGCAAGGTAGCACTGAACACGGCTGTCAAGGACGGAAAACAAGGAGATACAACCAGACACCAGAAAGAGATAGGCAGGCCCTGCCTTGGATTTCCCAAAGGACGCTCTGATACAGAGAGAGTATTTGTGTTTCAGAGACCCACAAAGGAAAGGCGGTACAGGATGAACGGCAGAACACGCACAGGCCATCGTCGTGGGACATCAAGGGGCACAGAAGTTGCTGTTGCTTTAGACTTCAGTGAGGGGAAGCTCAAGGTACCAGGCAGAGGGACATTGTGAGGCGACCTAATGTGGAGAATTATAGAAGCTAAGGATCTGGGTTTATCTCTAAGAATGAGGAAGCCATTGAAAGATGCTTGGCAGCGTTAAAATACAGTTTCTTTTGTACTAAAGTTCCTTTTTGACTGTTGTTTGGGGAAGAGCAGAAGGGCAGGAAATGAAGAGGAAGGATAGTTAAGAGCTAGCTGGAGCTCAAGCAAAGGTAGGAGGTAGCTGGCCTTGTGCGGAGCAGATGGACACATGACAACACCCAATGTGTCCTAATGGTGCTGTCTACAGGGTCTCTGCGGATTGGATAACGGTTGTCAGACACCTCCATTATGACAGCAGCTGATATCAGCTATGAGGAGGTAGTGTCACCTAGGCTGGTTCTGTAGTGTTGTGACTCCTGGGTGAGATGTGGCTGAACACAGTAGGGAGGAGAGAGCTTGGTGTGTGCTGTGTGAGTTGTAACAAGAGCAGGCATGAGGGGTTTGAAACAGGGCGGTCTAAAGAGACTCACTCAGACAGGCGTGAGTCAGGACGGGACAATGAAGCAGATATAAGCTCCACATGTAGGAACGAGCTAGCTACTGGCCAGTCGCACTCGCTGAACAGTCAAGGCAAGGTCCTGACTTCATGCAGGCGAATGCTTACAAGCCTGCAGGTCATTTGATTTGTGAAAGAATCTAAAGAAATAAAGTACCATTTTGTTTTCTTTATTGAATGAGGAGCAGAGAGGCCAAGCCATCGGTCAGAGGCTGCAGACCTGTCAACTAGGAATTGGAACTAAGGTGACTGGCTCTATGTCATGACCACCGTTCACTGCTCCCTCCTGAATGAACCAGAAGCACATAGCCAGATGTGTTTGCACACATGTTTGTGTACATATGTGACATATGTGTGCATTGTGCATGTATGCACATATATGGGCCAGAGGTTGACACTGGTGTTCCTTTAACAGTGTCGAGACACCGAGACACTGGTGTCCTACTTTCCACTTAATTCTTTTTAACATATTGGTGTTTTGTCTTCATGTATGTCTGTGCACTACGTTCAAGCTGTGTCAGCAGAGGCATCAAGTCCCCTGGGACTGCAGGTATAAATGGCTGTGAGCCAGCACGTGGGTGCTGGCAATCAAAGCCAGGTCCTCCGGAGGAGCAGCCGGCACTCCTAACTGCTGAGACATCTCCCTTTCCTTTTGGAGCCGTCTCCTCCTAATCTAGAGCTCCTTGGTTGGCTACCATGCAGCGCGCTCCAGACATCTGCTGTCCCCACCCGCAATCAGAGGCACCTGGCTTTGCTGTGGATGCTGGGGATGCACTTTAGTGACTGAGCCATCTTTCCAGCGGCCACATATGGTTGGCTTTCTTTAGAGTGGGACTGAGCCACAGCACAGGATCTATATCTTCAGGGCGGACACGGTGTCCTAGTTAGCCCAGACTGGTAACTCTGGGACTTGACACATTCAGAGATTATTACACCTCCCCCCACCCAGTGCAAAACAGAGACAAGAGAAGCAATGTCAGGAGAGTCCACCAGGTTCTGGGGATGAAGGAGGGTGTGGTCACAATGTCTGTCCAGCACACACATTGATTCAAGTGTGCAGTAATGTTACATCTTGTGCTGAGATCCTTAACCCAGGTGCTTGAGGTGGGATAAATTGTTCCCTACAAGTCATTACCCTGTCAGACCCAAACCAAAACATCAGAGTTTGTAATGGTGACATGTATACTACTTTAATTACCTGGGAAATTGGGTTTGCGGCTTTGTTAAATAGTTCCCAAGCAAAGCAATATAATTAAATCTTTGGACCTGGGGATGTGGCTCAGTGGGTAGAGTATTTGCCTCCCAATGCATGAGACCTTGGGCTCCAATGCAGCCTTGCATAACCACAACAGCGTTGTTCTCTCTGCTGGTCAGCTTCAACTGTCAGCCTGACACAGCCCAGAGTTTTTGAGGATCGCCTAGGTAAGATCAGCCTGAGGTTGTAGCTGTGAGAAATTGTCCTGATTGATAATTGATGTGAAAGATCCCATTGCATTATGGGAAGCACCATTCCTAGGCAGGTGAGGTTGGGGGGGGGTGGACACACACACACACACACACACACACACACACACACACACACGAAAAACTACTGAGTGTGGGCCAGAGTGAGCCAGTAAGCACCCTCCCTCTCTCTGCAGTTTCAACTTCCTGTCCTAAATTTCCTCAGTCATGGAATTGAAACCAAGTAAACTCCTTCCTCCGCTAAATTGCTTTGAGCCAGTGTTTCATCCCAGAAACAGAAAAGCAAACTAAGACAATATGTAAATCCAGTCCTCCAGACGTGGAGGCAGGAGGACCAAGAGTTTAAGATCAGCCTGGACTATACAAGGCTCTGTCTAAAAAAAAAAATTGATTAAAAATAGATGTCTCTGTTGTACGACAAAATTTACCCGGAGTCCCTCAGTTCCTCTCTCCTTCCTTTCTTCTGTGGTGTGGGGAAGTAACAAGTATATTGTTTTTCAACATAATATATTTTATTAATTCTTTGAGAGTTTTATACACACACACAGTGTATTTCGATCACAGTTACCCCTTCATTCTTCTCCCTAAACCTCCCAGGATCCACCCTATTTTTTATTAGAATAATAAAGACAAATTCCTTGAAGTTTTGGCACAATGAAAATGAAAAAAATATGAGCTGTTCCTATGTTCTTTTCCCCCTCTTTTGATAAAATTGTTGTTTCTCAGTGGTTTCCCCAAATGCCGGGCTCACAGCAGTAAGTCTGTATTTTGGAGATGTGTTTTACGTTTCTTTACATTTTGTTCAAAAACTGAAACACACAAAAACAAAACAAAACAAAAAAAGAAAACCAAACCAAAGTCCCAGGAAGTTTCAAGAGGGAAAACATTTACAGACAAAAGAGAATCTCAGAGTTGTAGCCTTCCTACCACGGGGTGTGTGCCTTCATTGCGCTGACTGTGTGGTATATCCAGCTGTAATTCTCCTCTGTGTACAATCTGTCCTGGCCTTAAATGTTGAAGGTAAGCACATTCTCCTTTGCTATATTAAGTGTTGGAATCTGTTGGAAGAGTCTGTTGGGTGAACATATATTAACTTCTGAGCCATACAATCAAATCACTCTTAGAATATGGAAATAAATACATAAAATCACAAGCACAAGTTACCTCATTTTCTTCCCTCCCCTAATGTTGAACCCTAGGTAACATTTTTGTGCTTGTGTGTCAGGATTACCAGTTCAGACTTGTGAACACTGAATTTAGCTCTTACCTCAAAGGCAGCGAGGAAGGATTTATTCTGGAGAGAATGTGGCTATGGGAACACAAAATCTGGTTGTTCCAGACAGCGTGACTTAGCACAGGACAGTTTCATGGGATTTTTAGAGCTACAGAACAAAAGAAAATCATAAGTTAAGGCATTTGTTTTTCAAGCACAGTGACAGAGACACCAGGTAGGCGGGTGCTGCCAAGCAGACACCTTTACTATAGGCCCTGGGTGTTGTCTGGTGACATTCTTAGCCTTTGGGTTGGAGGAAGCTAGAGTTCCGCTAAACTGTTACAACCCAAAAGGTTTCACGCGATGGTCAGAAGAACCTTGAGTCAGGTACAGTGAGTGGCCGCTAAGGAACCTAAAGACAGCAGAAACAAATCAGTCTTTTAGAACAGAGATGCTGCACCCCTATTCCCCCCCAACCAACAACCTCCGATCACATGCACTGTAGGGTAGCTATGATGGGACCATTACCAGTGCCATGTGTCTCCCAGTCAGAGCCTGGAGAACATTGTAAAGATTTACAAATCAAGGTCCCAGTTCCACAAGGCCTGGATACTGTGCTCTGAAAGTTGCAGTTCCTGGTGGAGAAATACTTGGAGGCCTGGCCTTTGTTAAAGGGCCCTGACTCCAGACTAAACAAAGGATGCGGCCTGATGTCTGTTTCTGCTCCCTGGTTGTTGTGTCTGTACTTTGGGTGGGGGTATCCTTAGCCCTTTCTCTGGCATCACCTTGAATGGAAGGACGTCCCAAGAGAGACCACAGCCGCAGCTGAGGACAATCATCAGGGAGGAAGAGAGGCACCATCCGAAGCTAACAGATGAACAAGTTTGCCCGCCACCTAACAGGACTGAGCTGCCAGGGCCTAGGTTTTTGCTTTAGTCACTTCAGTAACAGTCACAGCTGATGCTCTTGCTGTTGGGGGAATCCTCGGGGTTAGATTGGGTTTCTAACATCCTGTGGATACTGGATTATTACCACTTCCGCGCTCAACTCAGAGCACCTAGAACCCAGCTCTCATTGGCTTCAGCCAGTGAGTTCCACGAAGCATGTCCTGGTTTTCCTCCCGGCCTGCTCACAGGTGTGAAGCCATGAGGTTCCACCCTATTAGGGAAAGTGTCACAGGCCGAGTGTGCTGGAGCACACCTGTTGTCCCAGCACCCAGACTTGAGGCATGAGGAATACCTGAGCTCTAGCCTAGCTCGCTCTGCATGTCAAGGTGCAGTTTTTTTTTTTTTTTTTTTTTTAACCTTAAAACAAAACAAACCCAGAAAATCTAAGTGCATACCGAAAGGTTGTATTGTGTGTGTGCGTGTGTGTGTGTGTGTGTGTGTGTGTGCTTGCGTGCGCACGCGCGCACACACACATGGGTAAATTTACATAATAAAAATACATCATGCACCATATTCAGAGAGTCTATCAGTGATTACAGGGGGTGATAATGTGACTGGAATATTGATTCAGGCAGCCAGAGGCTAGGGTCATCTCTGCTTGACAGCACCTTTTGGCCACTTGAACATAGCAGCCTCCATCCACTCAGCGCTCCCTGTGTGGCCTATTTGAAAACCACCGATACTTCCGACTCTGCAGGCCGGAGAGCACTGCTTTTGACAGCGACGTGAAGTTAAAGGCTGCAGGTTATCTGAGGTTCTCCTCCAGTATGCCAGCACAGGACAGGAGTCCAAAGCTGAGACAAGTCAGCAGGGACGTCAGCCAGTTCCCCTCTTCTGGGGGGTTCCCGGGAAGGGCAGTAGTAACATGTGACCATGCAGGCGACCTCAGGTATGGAGGTGAGTTAGGGGTAGGGAGTAAAGTAAGGGGTGGGGTTGGCGGTCAACCCTGTTCCAGAGGTTTCTTTGCTCAAGTGCTTCTCCTTGAACTCCAGTGTGTTTTATGTCTTGTTGGATTATGAGTGATGGACGAACAGGCTGCCTCACTTCAGAGAGCGCTGAGAGCCAGGAAGATGGCCCTGAGGAACAGACAGGTACTTGGTCTGAGAGCAGTGGGGTAGATAGAGGAAAGGGGCCTGAGAGTGCCGCTTGTATCATCGGAATCCACAAGACCCCTGAGGAGGGCAGCACTGGCTTGGAGGAGGGAAGGCTGAGTGGAAGGTGGGTGGGTTGCTGCAGAAACATCGCCAATGACCTTCTAGCTATTCATAGGTGTGCCAAGTGCCCCATTGTGGTTTGTTTGTTTTTGACCAGGATAAGTTGGATATGCGGATTAATTAAACTTGATGAAATGAAAAGGGATTTTTTTTTTTAAGGACAGGAGAAATTGCTAGAACCTAAGGGTAGAATACAGAGCTAGACCTCACAGGGCGTGGTCAACGGGTGGTTTCTCATGCTGTTTCACAGGAACCTCGTAAAACACCAAGGGATCAGCTGTTCAGTCCTGGGAACACCCTATAGGAAGACTCAGAGCAACATGGCTGCTTAGAGGACTGTAAGGACTTGCTGTCTTTTCAGCTGGAGCCCAGAATTGAGCCTGCAGAGAAGAAGGAAGAGAGGGGTCAGGATAAGCAACCCTTGCTAAGCCAAGTAGTTGGCGCTTACTTGGAAACGCAGGAAGTGAGTTCAGCAGGTCAAGGTCAAGTGTAGGATGCAGAGTAGGCAGAGGCAGGCCCACTAGAAGCATCTAGAAGCAGAACTAGGACCACATGTGCCAGAGCTCCATGTGAACCTAGCCTCACATGCACTTTTCACTCCATCGGGAGGACTTCTCATCCTGCAGATAGCCGCTCTAAATGGATGCTGTCTCTCCACACAGAGGTGAACAGCTGGATGCTCATCTTCTCTGCTTCCTGCAGCTGAGGCTTCGATCTGTGACCCTGGCTTCTGATCTCTGTGTGATCACCAGGCTTGCAATTTTATTTATTTTCTTCCTGATCCTCCTCTCCCCCTTCTCCTCCTCTCTCTCCTCCCACTTCTCTTTCTCCTCTTTCTTTTCCTCCTTTTCTTCCTTTTTTCCTTTTTTCCTTTCTCCTTCCTTTCCTCTGTCTCTGTCCCTGTTCTTTCTCTCTTATGGGGACACTGAAAAAGCCTTGATACCAAATGCCATCAGTATCCAGTGTAGTGGTAACAACTGTCCTTCTCTGGCTGGGTTGGCACCCACACCCTACCCCCAGCATCACACCCCCTGAAAAAGCTCTCCCACAGGGTTCCTCTTAGCTCTCCAGTATTTCAGGAGCATCAGAGCATGCTTCAGCTACCTTATCTTTGAATCTTTTAATTAGTATTTTCTTATTTTCTTCCTGCTCCTCCTCCTCCTGCTTCTTCTCCTTTCCTCTCCTCTCCTTCCTTCCTTCCTTCCTTCCTTCCTTTCCTCCTTCCTTCCTTCCTTCCTTCCTTTCCTCCTTCCTTCCTTCCTTCCTTCCTTCCTTTCCTCTCCTTCCTTCCTTCCTTCCTTCCTTCCTTTTCTCTCCTTCCTTCCTTCCTTCCTTCTTTCCTTCCTTCCTTTCCTCCTTCCTTCCTTCCTTCCTTCCTTCCTTCCTTTCCTCTCCTTCCTTCCTTCCTTTCTTCCTTTCTTTCTTTCTTCCTTCCTTCCTTGGGAATCTCAAAAGGAGGACAAGGAAGGTCCTAGGTGCTCTTTAAGCCTTTGCACAGCTTCTTCCAGTGGCTAGAGCCTAATGGCAGTAAGAGAAAGGAATGGCGGGGGTGGACGAGGGTGCACAAGTTTCATGTCATTTTATCAAGTGTTGTTGATCTGTGAATTCACAGCATTTTTTCCTGAACTTTTCTTGCCTCCTCATCTCCCCGACCCTCCTCACTCTCCTCCCTTCTCTCTTCCACCTCAGCTGCTTTGTCAAGGATGCATGGACACAGAAAATCATGCAGCATGTGTCCCGTTCACTTTACAGGCTAGACATGCCACAGGCTGCCAAACTGTTTAATTGGAGGGTGCTTCGGTTCCCCCAACGGTTGGTTCTTTAGTTGGTACCACTATGAATGATTAGCTGGTGTGCAGGTAAAGGCTTTATACCCCAACACTAACTATCTTTTTGCTTATTTAATAGGTATGCCTGTTTTGCCTTTATGTCTCAGTGCCATATGTGTTCCTGGTGACCTTTGAGGTCAGAAAAGGGCATCAGAACTTCTGGGACTGGAGATATATAAGGTTGTGAGTCATTATATGGGTGGAGGGAACCAAATTCAGGTCCTCTGTAAGAGCAACAAGTACTCTCAAGTGCTGAGCCATCTCTCCAGCCCCGAGACAAACTTTTCTTAAATTTTATCTTTTTTTTTTTTTTTTTGAGATAAGCTTCTTATCTATGTAACCATTGTTGGCTTGTAAGTCAACATGGAAACCTGGCCAGCCTTGAATTTACAAAGCTCTGCCATCTCTGCCCTTGGTGCTGGGAATAAGGGTATGCACCACCACACCCACCATGTCAGGCTACTTTCTGGCATAGCTGCCCGATTCTACATACCCATCACTGTATGGGGGATGCCATCTCTCTGACTCTTCCCAGGTTCTTCTCCAGCCTTTGATGTCACTGCTCTTTATTTTAGCTCTTTTCATAGGTGACAAGTCAATGTATAATTTGCAGTTTTCTAATAGTCAATGATCTCAAATAGCCTTCAGCGTTATTTAACATCTCTATATTTTTCAGCACAGTGTCAAGGTTTTTTGCCATTCTCTGGTGAAATGTATTTACTTGCTTCATGTGTGTGTGTGTGTGTGAGAGAGAGAGAGAGAGAGAGAGAGAGAGAGAGAGAGAGAGAGAGAGAGAGAGAGAGAGAGAGAGATCTGTGTATTCACAGGGGTATGACCTGAGATTATGGGCATGTGGAAGTCAAAGGATAACCTTCAGGAATTGTTTTCCTCTTTCCACTGTGGGTTCTGGGTTAAGTCTCATGTTGTCAGGCCTGAGTGACAAGTGCTTTTGTCTGCTGAGCCATCTGATGGGCTCTTGGATTTTTTTTTTAAATGCTGACTTTTAAGCACTCTCTTATACACAGATGGTGTCTGACTTGCAGAGGCTCCACTTGGCAGTATTTCAGACTTATGATGGCGTGAAAGGGATGTACATTCAGTAGAAACTAGATTTTCCATTTTGGGTTTTGCCTTTTCCTGGGCTTTGGGTAACTGTGGGATAATCCTGTGCTGGACTGTGCTGTGAGCTGCATGTTCCAGAGATGCATAACTGACAGGGTCTCTTGCCCTCAGTATAGGTGGACTGACACCGTGTATTCACTACCCAAGGTGTCTGTGAAACACAGATGCATCCACAGGTAAAGGCTCTTGCCATCAAGGCCAGTGACTCCAGTTTGATCCTCCGAGTAGATGGAGACCCAACTCCACGAGTTGTTCTCTGACCCATACAGACCTATCCCTTGTCTCATGGCTGAACAAATACAACAGCTTAAACTACTATTATTGGTTCTTGTGTTTGAAGATCTTCCCCAATGGTAGGAAAATATGAATGTTTTACACATGATTAAGGTATGATGGGTCCAGTCATAATGCTTGCTAGAGTTAAGTACTGAAATATTTTTGATACACAATTGGTTTACCAGGATTTATTTGCACTGTAAAATGAGGAACATTATTTTCTAGAGACGAGTCTTTTGTCAGATGTGAGGCTTATAAATGTTTTCTCTCAGCCTGTAGCTTTGTGCTCTCTCTCTCTCTCTCTCTCTCTCTCTCTCTCTCTCTCTCTCTCTCTCTCTTCTCAAATGGTCTTGTTCAGAGCACCAATTTTAATTCTGACAACCTCCAATGTGTGAATTCTTTTTAAAATATAGGTTGCAGTTTTGGAGTCAGGTGTGAGACGTCTTTAGTAAGACCTAGGTACCAAATGCCTTATTCCGCATTCCTCTTTCAAAGTTTCATTGTTCAACATCGAAGTAAATGGATGAGATATTTGAATTAATTTCATTTGGAATTGGAAATTTCTCTTGGGTTTCCTTTTCTCTTGCTTGCTTATGAGTATCCAGTTTCCCGTGCACTCTTTATTGAGATCATTGTACTGAATTGCTTCTGCATTTTGTCTAAAGTCAGAGTTCCCCTTAGCATCTTCTTTTCTTAAGTGGGCACGTTTGTTCTGCCTGCCTGTTTGCCTGTGCACCACAGGTGTGCCTGGTGCCAACAGGGGTCAGAGAGGGTGCTGGATACCCCAGAACTGGAGATGGGGCCAGCGTGCGGATGGTAGGTACTGAACCGGGTGCTTCCAAGAACAAGAGCTCTGAACTCCATTCTCTCTTGTCTTTGTTTGATTATTATTATTATGGCCGCTGACCCTCTAGAAATTTAGGATGTTCTGTTTCTATGAGGTTCATTTGCATCTTTTTATCTATTGTCAATGTAGCTAAGGATTTCCTAACTTTCTGATTGTTTCTTTTCATTGGTTATTGGCCTGCTTTTGAGATGTATTCTCTGGGTAACTGAAAATGCCATGTGCTCTGCTGCCCGTGGGAAAAGTTCCCCAGTCACACCTGTGGCCCGATACAGCATGGGGTTCTAAACATCCGAGGGCTCTGTGTCTGACTCCCATCAGTTGTTGAGAGATGCTGAACTCTCCAACCATAACTGTGGACTTGTCTAGTGAGATTTTTCAGTTCAACCATTCAGCATAACTTATATCACAGATTTTGAGTTTTTGTAATGTACAGTTGAAAATACTTTATAGTCAGTAGGATTGTACTTTTAAAGATATTTTAAAATGTATTTATTTATTTGTGTGTGTGTGTGTGTGTGTGTGTGTGTGTGTGTAAGGTCCTATAACGACTTGCTAGAGGTTGTTGTTTCCTTCCACCATGTGGTGCTGGGGATGGAACTCAGGTCGGCAGGCTCATGAGATACCTTAACCCCCAAGCCGTCTCGCCTACTCTCATCACGCATCGTCCTCGTCTTCCCCTGGGACAGTGTCTGCTCTGAAGTACACGTATGACGCTCATGCGCCTCTTCTGGTTCCTTTTGACTGGCATTCCCATGGAACACCCTTTCCCATGTTTCTCTTTTGATTTATATACAGCAGTATATTCGGGAGGGAGGTATTGACACCGGTTTCTGAGAGTGACAGTCCCGCGTCCATATATAGAGAGCTGCACTGGACCTCAGGAACTGTGGGGAGGTTCACCTCCTTAAAGCTGATAGGGGTGAAAAATCCAACCTCCTGAGGGTTCCCCTGGGCTTCTGGTGATTCTACAGGAAAAGAGGATGCTGCTTGTGCTGGCAACCATGGAGGTCCCAGTTCCTGTTTGGCCTTCTCTATATTACCCCGGGATGGAATTTGAGACACTATACAGCACTGTGGCCAGAGGCTTATCTCAACCCTATCCTACAGGACTGGAGGAGGTGTGTGTGTGTGTGTGTGTGTGTGTGTGTGTGTGTGTGGTTATTTTTTCCAGGCAGCAGCCTTGTCTGCTCACACTGACCCTCCAGAGGCATCTCATCATCACTACACAAGAAGAAATAAGAAGGCCTCCAAGGTTGAAGTTTTATTTTATTTTATTTTTAAGACAGCATCTTAGTATGTAGCTCTGGCTGGCCTGAAACTCTCTATGTAGACCAAGCTGACTTTGAACTCACAGAGATCTGCCTGCCTCTGTCTCCCAAGTGCTGGGATAGAGGTCTGTACCCTCACACTCAGTTTCAAAAAGAAATTAACAACCAAAACCATATAGAAATATAAATATCACTGAACATTTAAGAATATAGTCAAATTCAGTATACTCTAATACTGTAATGAATATATGTAAATCAGGACCAGCTGCAGCATGAAAATTAAAGATGGGATATAAAAACTATGGATACAGTTTCTTTTATATAATCTAGAGACTGCAAATGTTAACATCATTAGCATAAGATGGGGGAAGAAAAACTGTAGAGAGATGTGTAACTTTTTTTTTGGAAAATCATTATCAGCTTAAAATCAACTGATATAACTCAAGACATTTCATGTGTGCTCTTTTTAAAATGATCACTGCAGAACAGGGCTGTGGGTAACATGCAGAGAGAGACTGACCAAGTATTAAATCATAACACTACAAAAATAATGAAATTAGAGACGTCACAAGTGTCCACATAAGAGACTTCTGTGTGTTCCGTGTCTCCACCACAGGAGGACACACTGAGGAAATAACCCTCTGCAAAGCAGGCTTTCGAGCCCTCTGCAGCAACTGACCAGGATGGCGTCCCCGTTTCAGAGACCCAGACTCCAGAATGTAGAAAATCAGGGTCTGTGGTGCCAGCCTTAGGTCAACAGAGTTTGTTAAGGCAGCCTGGGCTGACTCCGACCTGAGCCTGCAGAGATCTGCTTATTGGGAGAGCAGACTGTTACCCTAGCTCATAGCTTTCAGGGTAACTCAGCCTGTAGGTTATTTTGATAGAGAAACACGGAGCAATATATTTGAATTGGAAAGCAGTTTCTCAGAATATGTAAAGATGACCTTATATCGGTTCCCGATAAAAAGCTGATGCCTGCAAGTTGAATCACAGGGGTTTTAAAAGGACTTCCTGTCTTGGAGGCTCTGAACTTCCCATTGCAGGACTCAATGAAAGACAGAGAGATTAGCAACCAGGTGCCTTTCTGTCCATTACCAGGGGCTGACATTTCCCTCAACCCCGTTTCTTTTTTTCTGAGCTGAAGCTCAGACCTGGGGACAGTATGAGAGTACAGTCCATTTTCACCCTCTCTAAATAGCAGGGTGCAGCCTCCTAGGGGCGTCTGGTCAGAGTCACAAACTTATCATATCTTCAAGGGTCCTCAGTGATGCTGTGTGTGGATGGGAGGGACTCAGAGAGCACACACCTGGGCTGGTAGTGAGGATCTGACCTTTTCAAAATCCAACAGACGCTTTGAAAGAATGTTCTGCACGTCAGAGAAAATGTCTAAGAACAGAATTCTAGCAGAGGCTCACAAAACACAGGCTGATAGCTCTCAGCTACCAGTGACCTCACAGAAACCATGAGAAACCATTTTAATGAAAGAAAGGGGCTGAAATAGCTCTGCCCTGGTTTCCTGGGGGATTCAACAAGTAATTGTGTCCAGAAACAGCAGCATCTAGATTGTGTGTTATCAAGGGTTTGAACCTAAGGAAAGTCGGGCGATGCTTTGGGCGATGCTGGAACACTTATTGCTTTGCAATAGTTCATGTTCTTGTCGGTGTGACTGCATGGCTGACAAAGGCAATGCGATGAAGGAAAAACTTATCTGGGCCCACAATTTGAGGATACAGCTCATCACACGGAAATGGCATGGTGGCTGGCACTTAAGGCAGCTGGTCACACTTCTGCGGTCAGGAAGCAGAGTGACAAATGTATGTGTTCAGTGCACCTTACCCTTACAAGCCAGTCCAGGACCCCAGCCAGGGAATGATGTGGTCCATCCTTAGGGTGGGTCGTCCCACATTAGTGAATACAACCTAGACCTCCCCCATAGGCATGCTATAGCTGACTCTAGATCCCGCCAAGCTATGGTGTTAAGCTTAGGAGGCTTTTAGGACAATTCTTCATCGGAAGATAAATGACTGCACCAGGACTTTGTGATACAAGTCTGAGGAGGAACCTCTTTCCCTAGGATGCAGAGAGCCTCTGGCCTCAATCCCTTGTACTCACTTTTCATTGGCATGCCCTTGGGAAGGGTTTCTAATGGGGTTAACATCATCCTCCCTCTGAGTGCTGGGTCAGGAGATCTGTCGTGTTTCTGCAGCCATGGGAAACGCACCCAGGAATTGACAAAGGCTCAGTTCATGCAACATTGCTCAAAGGATTTGAGGAGTCCATTACTGCACAAATCCTTTAATTAAAGCCTGTTCCTCCAGGCCCCCATTGCCCAGGCCCAATTCACCCCATCCCTAGTGACCTTGGGAGGGTTGATTAATTGACGAGTCGGCAATGCAACTATTCCTTCAGAGGTCCCCAGATATGTCTGCTAAAACAAAAATGCCCCGGGATACCATATGGTCCCATGTTTGCAGCGACTCTTTGAAATTTATCTGCAACTTCCTGCAGCGTGACTAATGCCTGCTGCCTTCTCCTCAGTGCTTGATGTGACCCGTCACCCTTGTCCTCTGAGGCAGAAAACTTCTCTGCATGGTGGTATTTTTGGAAACTCAAGAGGCATCTTTGCAATTTGGCAATAGGAGGTAACACTCTCCACTGGGCCCAAGTCACCGTTAATATCAAAGTGGCCAGATTTTTGAAAAATATCTCTGCCACTGGCTTTCTGGGATTCAGCAAGAAGCTATTGTATCTGGAAACCCCAGCATCTAGACTGTGCTTATCACAAGAGTGAACCGGAGGGAAACCGGGGGATACAGAGAGGCAGGCAGCAACATTTTCCATCACTACTCTTAAAGGGGACTCAACACAGCTTTATGATTCTGCATTTTCTTTCTTGCCCTCTGTCAGTGCCCCCACGGGCAAGGGAAACTGAGTCATGACTTGTCTTCACAGGGTTAGGGAACCAAGAGAAAGTGAACAGGAAGGGGAGTTTCCAAACTCAAGGAGTTTCCAAAGTCTCAAGGGTTAGGCTTTGTCTAGATTTTCCGTCCAAACATGAGGATGGGTTTGGGTGTGTAATTGAGAGATATTTGTTTAAAAGGCATGTATTTAAGAGAAGAGAATGAGGGGGTTCTAAGGCTATCCTTGAAATGAGAAGATGTTTAGAGCAAGGGACAGGGAGATTCAGCAGGAGGACACAGAAGGCTGTGACATGATCCCATAATTCCTCATACTCTAGCTCTGACCTCAGCACAGTCTAGCAATTCAAGTGGTATTTATCATCATCATCATCATCATCATCATCATCATCATCATCATCACCATCATCATCATCATTATCATTAAATATGGAGCCCAGGTTGGACCTGGTTTCCCCCTCCTACCTCCTGCGTACCGAGAGTGTACACTCTGTGCACTGTCATTCCCAGCTTGCAGAGGAGAATCACAGAGACAACTCTCAGTCTAGTCAGCAGGCGATGGTACCTGTGAAGAGCATCGGCCAAAGCAGAATCTGTCACGGCTCCCTAGCCAACGCCACTCAACACCACTGCTGTGACAAACAGTGAACCTTAGACCACTTGGCGTTATGGCTGAATGAGAAGCATCCCATTTTGTGTGTTTGAGCATTTGGTCCCTGGCTAATGTCTCCTTCAAAGGAAATGGAAAAGGGGGAGCTGGAAGTGGGGCCTGGCATGACCTGGTGATAGGCAGTAGCTAGCAGATGAGTCAGGCCTCCCATTTCTCAAGCTACCTGCTCCACCCAAGACCCGTCTTTGCCCCTAACCAGTGACCTAGTTGTTGTTGATGACCTTGGAATGTTCTGGTTCAGTGCAGATAGACAGGAAGACTGAGGTCTTTGGCCACAGTGTCAGGTGCTGGTGAAGGCTTGCTCTTGTCTGTCCTGCCTGGAGCTTCTTGGTTCCCATCTGGTCTGCCTCCACTGGGTGGAGGGAGCTGCTCGGGTGGTGTTGACTGGAGAGCCGGGGCAGACTCTGCTTTTGCCGATGTTGTTTCACCATTGCCGTTGCTCTGGGGCGGTCAGACTGCGTCCCAGACTGCTTGAAAAGGGGGGACCAGGGAGCTGGTGGAGAATAGAATAAAAATTGGGGCAAATATTTCACTCATTCAACATTACAGACGTGTATCTCAAACCCCATTTTATTCTGGTCGCCGGGATCTCTTTGTTTTGCATTCTCCTTTGTTTGGATTGCATTTTATTTTTGCTTACTCTTTATTGTGTGCCCTCTTAAGCTTCTCCCACTTCCTGTTCTGATGGTTGGCAGGGCTGGTCTCCTGTGGGCCCAGTGCAGCTATGAGCTGATGATTGCACCGGCTGTATCCTATCTAGAAGGTGGTACTGCACAACCTTTCACCCATGTCTTCCACCTTCTCATACTTCCTCCCAAAGTGTTTCTTCAGTCCAAGGGGACAGGGTGGTATAAAGTCTTGTTTAGCTCTGGGCCCACAGCTGTTCCCTATTTTCTGCATCTTGGGCAGCCCTGAGCCTCTTGCATTTAGAGCCATTCCTTTCAGAGAGAGGTTCCTCTCTGCCTTGACATACAGTTGATGTGTTATGCTTGGCTGTTGTCTGTCTAGAAAGGAAACCTGGAGGTGGGTATTAGGTCATGTTCACTGAGCGGTGTCGGTGTGTGCCCCACTGGAGGCCACAACTGCATAACTAAATAAGTAACGAATTAATTGTTTAAGAGACGACATTAGTTAAAGGAACTGGTCTGAATGGATGGGACATTCTATCTGAATGCTTGCTAGAGGTACCTTTGGTTTGTTGTTTGTGACGTTAGGTTGAAGCTGGGTGCTTCAACTTCATTTCTTCCCTAGAGATGCAGACTTTGCTGCGATGGTGGGAAGTCACCTAGAAACCCAGATGTCAGTGTAACACGGCTTGCACCGGTGGATGGAATATGCGTGGAAGTGTTTGTATTACTTCCAGGTCAAACCTGAGTGTTTGTGTATGGTTTACCCTTTTTGTCTTTCTTCTGTGATCAAGTTGGGGTCAAGACAGAGCCTCTGCCAACATGAGTTTTGGTGTGACGGTGGTCTATAGAGCTCACTCATCAGCCTGTGATAGGAACAGGCTGTTCGGCCTCTAAGGCTTCTGGCTGTTAGTGAGTGCAACTCAGCCACCATCCAGATGGACAAGGCCACTCCCATCTTGCCGGCGTTCTCCAGTGGCATATCCCATCTCAGACTCAGGGAGTGGGGCCATGGAACAGAAGGCACTGGCGTATTTATGCTGTATTTTCTCCACACTGGGATTGATTTCCAGGCTAGAGTATCTCAGTCTCTCACTGCCAGTGAGATCTGCAGACTGTCAGCTTCCGTGTAGGTTTGAAGAAACCAAGGCTCAGAAATCACAAAGCCCCTTTGCCTCCAGCAAGCTCCTTCTAGTTCTACCCTAAAGCCCTTCCTCCTTCTCTCGGCTACCACCTCTGCTGAAATGTTGAGAAGGTCACTCTGGGGAGGTGACTTTGGAAATTCAGAAAAATAATAACCTTTACTAATGACCTGGTAATTGCTTTTATTGCTTCCCAATGAAGTGTGAAGTGTTGGAAGAGAAGATATGAGACAATTTCCTCTGGTGTTAAAGTTTTCCTAAGCGACTGCCACACTTTCCAGCCCCATTCCCTGTTCCCTGGCATTGGTATGTTATTAAACAGACTGCCTGGCTGGTACTTCAGAAAAACTGCAGAAATTAAGGACCATACTGGCTCACCCTGGTCTTTATTATTCTTTTACAATTTGTTTGTTTGTCTGTTTGTTATGTATGGGTGTTTTTCCTGCCTTTACATCCGTGTACCACATGTGTGTTGGGTGCCTGAGGAGGCCAGAAAAGGGCATCAACTACTGGAACTGGAGTTGGGAACAGTTGGGAGCCTCTATGTGGGAATTAAACCCAGGTCTTCTGGAAAAAAAAAAAAAAAAAAAAAAAAAAAAAAAAAACCCAGTGCTCCTAACGACTGAGCTGTTTCCTCGGCCACTTGCTTATTTTAAAGCATGGATCATGTACTTAAAATAAACAAACACTCGGGCAGGATAAGCAGGCCGGCTGACTGCAGAAGAGGCCATGCCTCTGCTCCTCCAAATCCAACCCTCCAGACACACAGCTCTGCAGTCACTGCCGCTGGGATCTCTCCTCACCCTCTGCCCCCATTCTGTAGACGACTAAGCAGATCCTGGTGGAACACCCTGTCTTCCTCCCTCCTGTGGATCCTTTATCCTGCCCCCCATTCCCTACGTGTTAGCTCCTAATACACAGAAACATCTTACCTGGAACTCCTAGTAGCCACACCTATCATGATCTTAAAAGAATTTCCTACCAGGCAACACACACCTACCACACTCTCCGAAAAAACAGAGAAGGAGACAGAAATCAAGGACCAAAGAACCCACCCAGCAAAGACAATATCAGATATCAGCAGCTGTAATTATAAATTATAGAGTCCCGAAACCCAGATGCCTAGACTCCAGCATAAAAACACAATCAATACAGCCAGGACAGTATGTCCCCACTACAGCCCAGGAGCCCTATGACGTCAGACCCTGAGTATTCCAACATAGCTGGAACACAAGGCAAAGACCCTAAAATGAGCATGATAGAGCTCCTTAAAGAGAAAATGAACGAACCCCTTAAAGAAATCTAGGGAATCACAAACAGCTGAAAGAAATGGATAAAAGCTGAAGATCTGAAAGTGGAAATAGGATCAATAAAAGAAAGCCAAACCAAGGGAAATCTGGAAGTGAAAAATTTAGGAAGTTCAACAGGAACATGAGAGAATAGTCTCACCAACAGAATACAAGAGATGGGAGAGAGAATCTCAGGCACTAAAGACCCAATTGAAGAAATAGATACCTTGGTCAAGGCAAATGTAAGTTCTAAAAATCTCCTGGTGAAAAACATCGAAAAAATCTGGGATGCTATGCAAAGATCAAACCCAAGAATAATAGGGTTAGAGAAAGGAAAAGACACCCAGGTCAAAGGCACAGAAAATAATTTCAACAAAATCATAGAAGAACATTTCCATAATCTAAAAGATGAGATGCTGATTAAGGTATAAGAAGAATTCAGAACACCAAATAGATTGGACCAGAAGAGAAAGTTTCCATGGCACATAACAATAAGAAGACTAAATGTACAGAGCAAAGAAAGAATATTAAAAGTTGTGAGGGGAAAAAGAACAAGTAACATATAAAGGCAGAGTTATCATAATAAATCTTGACTTCTCAGTGGAGACTCTAGAAGCCATAAGGACCTGAACAGATGGCCAAAGACTTGGAAGGACCACAGATGCTAAAGGACCCAGACTACTAAACCCCAAAAATCCTTTCAATCACAATAGATGGAGAAAAAACTAACAGGAATTTAACATCGCTCATCGACATCTCTCAACAGCAAAGGTCTCGATTCTCTAATAGAAAGTCACAGACTAATAGAATGGATTTGAAAGCATCATCCATACTTCTGCTGCATCCAAGAGACACCTTAACATCCAGGACAGACATCAGCTCAGGGCAAAATGATTGGAAAAGATATTCCAAGAAAATGGATCTAAGAAGAAAGTTGGTATAGCTATTTTAATATCTGAAACATAGACTTAAAATCAAAACTAATCAGAAGAGGCAGGGAAAGACACTATATATGGATCAAAAGAAAAATCTACCAAAAGGTCATTACAGTTCTTAATATCTATTTACCAAACACAGGGACACTCTAGTTCTTAAAAAATAAACAAAACAAAAAGTTACCACTACAACTTATATCACATATTGACTCACATATTGACAGTGGGAAACTTCAGTACCCAACTCTCACTAATAGACAGGTCTTCCAGACAAAAACTAAACAGAGTAATGCAGGAGCCAACTAATGTCACAAACCAAATGGGCCTAATAGATATTTACAGAACACGTCACCCAAATACAGAAAAATGTACCTTCTCCACACCTTAGAGAACTGTCTTCAAAACTTACCACATTCTTGGACACAAAGAGAGTCTCAACAGATACAAGAAAATTGAAATACTTCCCTGAATCTTATCGTACCATCATGGGTTAAAGCTACATACCACCAACAACAGAAAGTCTACAAATTCATGGAAACTTAACAACTCTCGACTGAGTGAAAAATGGGTCAAGACAAATTAAGAAAGAAATTAAAGACATCCTGAAAGTGAATGGAAATGAATACATAACATACCCAAACTTATGGGACAGAATTTAAGAAGATAACAGAAAATGAAAAGATCCCCCATGTTCATGGATCCGTAAGATTACCAAAACCAATCTATAGATTCAGTGCAATTCCCACGAAAATTCCAACACAATTCTTCACAGATCTTGAAAGGATACTTTTCAGCTTCCTATGGAAACACACACATACACACACACACAGCATAGCTAAAATAATTCTAATAAAATAATGAAAGAGCTGCTAGATGTATTATTATCCCCAACTTCACGTTGTACTACAGAGCCATAGTAGTAAAAACAACACAGTAGTAGCACAAAAACCGACACGTTGACCAGTGGAGTCAAACGAAGATCCAGGCGTAAGTTCACACACCTATGGACACCTGGTTTCAGACAAAGAAGACAGAAATACAACAGGAAGAAAGGTGCATCTTCAGCAATGGTTCTAGTCAATAGCATGGCTTCATGTAGAAGAATCCGAATAGATCCAGTCTTATCATCCTGCATGAAACCCAACTCCAAATGGATAAACCTCAACACAAAACTGGACACACTGAAGAGAAAGTGTGAAAAAGCCTTAAATTCATTGGCACAGGAGACTTTCTGAACAGAATATTGTTAACGTAGGCACTAAGATCAACAGTTAATGCATGGGACCTCATACAACTGAAAAACGTTGGCAAGGGACATCATCATTCAGGTACTGCAGCTGCCAATAGGATGGGGAAAGGTTTTGCTTTGTTGTTGTTCTTTGTTTCTTTACCAACCACATATTTGACAGAGGGCCAATGTTCAAAATATATAAAGAATAAAAAAAAAAAAAAAAAAAAACTGGGCACCAAGAAAACAAATAACCCAATTCAAACATAGAGTCCAAATCTACACAGAGAATTCTCAATAGAGGAAGCTCAGATGGCTGAAAAGCACCTAAAGAAATGTTCAACATCTTTAGTTATCAGAGAAATACAAATCAAGCCTACATTGAGATTTCATCTCACACCTGTCAGAACGTCTAAGATTAATAACACAATGTGACCACGCATGCTGGTGAGGATGTGTATTAAGGTGAACACTCATACATTGAAGGTTGGCGTTCAAACATGTATAGCCAGTATAGAAATCAGTGTGGTTGTTCCTCAAAAACATGGGAGTCAATCTTCTTCAGGACCCAGCCCTACCACACTTGGGTATATGCCCAAATGACATTTCCTCCTCCCACAGAGACACTTGCTCAACTATGTTCACTGCTGCTCTATTCATAATAGACAGAAATAGTAAACAACCTAGCATCCCTCAACAGAAGAATGGATAAAGAAAATGTGCTACATTTACACAGTGGAGTAACTCGGCCCAATCATGAAATTGGCAGGTAAATGAGTGTAACTAGAAAAAAAAAGTCATCTGAAGTGATGTATTCCAGACCCAGAAGGACAAATGTGGTATGTATTAGCATATATGTGAGTATTATTTAAGTCAATGATAACTTAGCTGCAATATATAGAAGCAGAGAGGTTAGGTATAGAATAAGACCCTAAGAAAGGCAGGTCTCATTAGAAGGAAAAAATACAGATTCTATGGATCAATGGGGGGAGGCGACTTGTGGGATTTCTGTTGTTTTTGTTGTTATTGAAGACCAGGCTTAGTCAATGATGATCTGATAAATGCATGGGATTATTTCAATCTTCTTGTATCTGTTGAAGCTTGTTTTGTGTCTGATTATATGATCAATTTTGGATAAGGTACTATGAGGTGCTGAGAAGATACATGTATGGATAAAATGTTCTGTAGGTATGTTAGATCCATTTGGTTCATAACTTCTGTTAGTTTCACTGTGGCTCTGTTTAGTTTCTGTTCCCATGATCTGTCCATTGGTGATAGTTGGGTGTTGAAGTCTCAGACTATTACTGTGTGAGGTGCAATGTGTGCTTTGAGATTTAGTGATGCTTCTTTTATAAATGTGGGTGCCCTTGCATTTGGGGCTTACATGTTCAGAATTGAAAGATCATCTTGGTGGATTTTTCTTTTGATGGATTTTTCTTTTGATGGATTTTAGAATGGCTATTCTAGTTTGTTTCTTGGGACTCTTTGAATTGGGAATCTTCACTCTCTTCTATACCTTTCCTAGGTTGTCTTTATCTCTGGGGTTGCCTACCTTTGTGATTACTTTATTGTTTCTATTTCCACTTTTAGATTGTAGACCATTTTGTTAAATTCCTTCACCTATTTACCTGTGTTCTCCTGTATTTTTTAATGGCGTTATTTATGTTCTCCTTAAGGTCCTCTATCATATTCATGAGATGGGATTTTAGGTCAGAATCTTGTTTTTCAGGTGTGTTAGGGTATCCAGGGCTTGCTGTGGTGGAAAAACTGGGTTCTGATGGGCCAAATGACATTGGTTTCTGTTGCTTATGATCTTGTGCTTGCATCTTACCATCTGGCTATCTCTGGTGTTAACTGGCCTTACTACCTCTGATTGGAGCCTGTCCCTCCTGTGATCCTGGTTATGATGGACCTCCTGGGAGTCAAGCTGTCTCTGGATGTCGATGGGGAATATGTACAGGGGACTGAAGCACCTGATCTGCCCTTGGGTGCAGTTGTAGACTGGAAGGGCAGATAGGTCTTGTGTCAAATGGGCCCCATGGGGATTTCAGTTAGGTTAGTCACTGGGGTTGGAGGGGGGTCTCACCTGTGAGCCTGGTTTTGACTGGCCTCCTGGGAATTAAGCTGTCTCTAGGTGTAGGAAGGTAGACTGGTACAACCGTTCTGCCCCCAAGTACTAATTTTTTCAAGTAAGCTTTCTCCCACTATTTTTAGTTCACAATCTGTTTGGATTATCTCGGGGTTTATCTGTATAGCATGCAAAACAACCATTAATCAATACGCAGCAAAAATGACAACAATAGCTTGTTTGTCTGTTTTGTTTTGTTTTCTGAGACAGAGTCTCCTCTAGGTAGCTCTAGCTACTCCGGAACTCACTATGCACGCCAGGCTAGCTTTGAACCCACAGAGACCTTCCTGTCTCTGTCTCTGTTCTCCCAAGCCATGGGAAACTAAAGTGCACACTGGGATATACATTGTTCCTTAATAGTGTGAAGAAGTACTAAACATCTGGAGTCTGAAACTCTTTCTCTGTCCAGGTTCAGAGCTGAAGGTGCCCACTTGTGTTAGTAACATTTTTTTGTTGCTGCTGCTGCTGTAATAACCTCAAACAAACAATTTACGGGAGTAGGATTTATTCTGTCTCACAGTTTGAGGGGCTCGTTCCATTATTGTGGCAGAGGCACAGCAAGCAGCTGAGCTGGTGGCTGGCTGTTTGCCTTTGTGTGCACTGTCAGGAAGCAGAGAAAGAACACAAAGTAGAAACAGTATCAATCCTCAACACCTGCCCCTGGTGGCTCACTTCAAGGCTCCACAACCTTTCCAAACGGTGCCACCACCTGTGAGCTAAGTGTAAAAACACATAAGCAAGCCTATGGGGGACATTTCTCATCAAACCCCACCACTGCCCTTTCCTTCCATGGCTGGAGCAATACTAACTGTGTGGCAAGGGCTCCATTGATATTTCTGTAACAAATGAATTATTTACAGTACATATTAGCTGGGCCTGCTGTGCTGAGTCCTGCGTAAATGAAACAAAATGCTTTCTATGTGAGTTATATTGATAGAGGGGGGAAGAAAGGGTTAGTGTTCAGACATCTTAGTCATTTAATTCACATCTTAAAAAGCCACTCTAAATCCCAAGCAGGCTGGAAAATTAATTCTAATTGAAAACATTAATGATTGTGCGATCAGGGTAAGGTCAAACTTAAGGGACAGCAGAGTTCCCTTCTCTTTGCTTTGGTAGGAATAATTGAATTTAGTCTGTGCATTGTGTGCCTCGGGATAATGCCTTTTGTGAAGATGCTTCGAAGTTTACTCTCAAAGCCTTTCATCAAAGGGTTTTATGCGCCCCTCATATTTCCCCTGTGCTGCCCAAGGGCAGACACACTTACTGTGAGTTGTAACTGAGGAAACTTGTGCCTCTCTGGGTTCTGCCAAAAGCCACACACTAACAGAGAGAGAGCAGTGGGGATTTGAACCTGGGATTCCAGCTTCCAGCAGGGACCATTTCTCATCACGCCTCCTCCCGGTGACCATGGGAGGTTCTGAGGGGTTATGCAGGTGGTTGTGCTTTATTGTGGTGGTGTTAGGCTTTTTTGATCTTTAAAAACATCTTTTGGAGATTTTTTAATGTTTAATTCGGTGCACGTGCGTGCATGCCTGTGCGTGTGCCCGTGTGTGTGCTTGCATACCACGGTGCACCTGAGATCTGAGAAGGTCAGAGAACAATTTAGGGTCTTCTTGTTTCCTACGTGTCCTCAGGCTTGGTGACAAGCAACCTTACCCTCTAAGCTACCTCATGGGCCTAGCAGGAGAGGGCTTAGTAGTGTACAGATAATTTAAGATGGATTCTGCACTCACGGTCTTGGCAAGCCAGACTCTCCCTACAGTAAGAGAGGGTTAATTTTATGTGTCATCTTGCCGAGGCCGTGGCACCAGCTGCTCTATCAATTACCAGTGCAGATGTTGCAACGATAGTGTCTGTTATCTGGGATTAACATTTAAATCAGCAGACTTTCAGCCTTTCCTAATCTCAAGTGAATCAGCGGAAAGCCTTAAGGAAAGAAGGCCGAGGGTGGAGACCCAGTTTGTCACACACTTGTCACGTTGTATGTTAGTTCCCTTCCTTCTTGGTGTGACAAACATATCTGACCAAATGACAAACGAGAGGAAGGCTTTCTTTTGGCGTCTGGTGCCTAGGGGTCTATCACGGCAGTCAGGGGACGGTAGGGGGAGTCGGCTAGTCCGTTACACAGCATCAGAGGACTTTCTTCTATAAGGCTCTTCCTTAAAGGTTTCACAGCCTCCTCCGGCAGCACCAACCACTGGGCACCAGGTGCTCACAAGACAGGAACACGAGAGCCCATGGTGGACATTTTATACCCGACCCCAATAATACCACATAAGCAGGGGAACTTGAATGTGAGCTGTGCCAAGCTTCTGTAGACCTAGAATAAAGGAAGCAGCAACAGGTGGATCCCTGGGGCTTACCGGCCTGCCGGTCCAGCTGAATCCAGATTCAGCCGGAGAACTTTTCTTTAAAATGAGAGGTAGAGAGAAATGGGGAAGTCTTAATGTCCAGCTTTTACACATGTACACCTCTCATACACACGTGAACACAGCAATGCAAAACGTGTATACATGCATACATCACACATGACAAACAGAGAGAGGGAAGAGGGAGAAAGGGGAAGGGAGGAAGGGGGGGGAGAAGTAGAGGTTGAGGAAGAGGGAGGGGGCGCTCTTCCAGAGGTGAAGGAATTCTCCCTTAAGACAGACTTTGGATCTGAGGGTAGGATAAATAACCGGCCAGATTCCCACCTGGCTGGCGATACCCATGTGTCCTATTGATGTTTCCCTGAAGAATGCTGACTAAGGTCCTCTCTGATGCCTCCCTGGTAGACAACGAAAGTGTAATGCAGTAGAGATGGTGCTGATGTCCACAGGATGTGCCAGCCGCCTGGTAGATACTGCTCTTGAACGTGATGAGACACACTACATACACATACACTGTATGGAGCGCTTTGTTCCTTACCATACAAATGAGAAAACAGTGGTGGGCTAATTTGCAATATGGGAAAGCTTTTATTAAGGACAGGGAGTGCAGCCAGGTTTCCAGCCCTAAGCTGAACCAAACACTTCTAGATTTCATGTGGCCATCCATCTTGTGAGCAGCCGGAGAGCTCGTGGCAAAGATTCCACAGCTGGTCACAGTTCTCAGATATGATATATTCTCTGGACAGAGACAAGTCTACAGACCCAGCCTGGGCATATGTAATAGAACTCTTGGATGTAGGATTAGGACAACCATTCTGATCTTTTTACATCTCTTCTAAGCTGTCCACAGTGATTCAATATTTACCACCAGGGATCTCAAAGAATAGATAAGAGATCGCAGCTTTCGTGTGTGGGTGAAGACAAAGGTCTGTCTCTTTCCATTTGGTTTTCGTTCGGGAGGTGTTTGGGGTACAGGGCGGAGAGATGGTAACAGATGGCCTTACGCTTTCTGTTTGCATGCCCCGTGTCCTTGGGGAGTGCAAGCTGATGTTCCTGAGAGAGGAAGAAAAAGACAGGAGAGCTTGTGAGCAAGTGCCTGCCACCTGTCCCAGGGCCGGACTTGAGTTAGGTGTCATTTATCTCACCCCAGGCATGTGAAACCTTGCACAGAATCAGCTGTTTGTCTGTCTGACTCTTGCATGGAGAAACTCCAGGTGAGCCTCGGAAATGAGAGGAACTGTCAGAGCACCTTTACATATTCCCATTTCCCCGGCTCCTCTCCTCTTTGCAGGGTGGCGGAGTTGCTGCGGATGGACAGAGGAAAGTGATGGGCAGGTCACCTCTGCTGGGCTGTCCAAAACCACGGACACGCAAGACAAAGCAATTGCTCACTACCGCTCTGATGGAGTGCCAGGGGTTTCTGCAATTACCTTAATCCTTTCCTCCTGGCGTGAACTTTACAGAAAAGCCACTGCCTGCCATCATCCCCCCTCTAACCGTCTCTAATCTCTGCACACCGCAACATGGGCAGATGCTACGCTGCCTGCCGTGTTGCCTGCCTCTCCAAGCCAATGTCACTGGGAGGCCAGCTGTGGATGACAGATTGCTAAATCTGGCCTCCTAGAGGCAGGGAACTCTACAATGATGTAGTGCTGGCTGCTCCAGTCACTCCGTGGGCCTGAGGCCTGGTTTAAGGCAGGCCGAGAAAGTTCTGGAAGGTTGCCGTATGACTCAGGCAATCTCTCGTAGAGAAGGTCCTCCCTCCACCTCTGGCAGAGCCTGCTGTTGAAGGCTTGTCTTGTTTAGGATTTAGATTTGGGCGTTCACCCAGGAAAGCCCATTTCTTCCAGCAAAGAGTCACGGGCTACCAACGCTAGCGTAGTGAAGAGAGGATTATCTTGGTCCTGCTTATTGGCTGGACACCCTGGGGCCCATCTGTTTGTACCCAATTGTTTCGTTGTTTCTTTTATTTCTACCCTGCCTGTACTTTCATCACTTCTGTGAGGCTGAGGCTCTTATTTAGATCCAGGAGCTGCTGGTAGACATCAGTCTGTCTGTTTGTCTGTCTGTCTGTGTAACTTGTAGACCACAGCTCCTCAACTGCAGTTCCCTTGTACATTAGTTAGTAAGTAAGTTACTTTTTTCTTTTTAGTTTAATGTTTACTTGATTTTCGATATGTGTGTGTGTGTGTATGTGTGTGTGTGTGTGAGAGAGAGAGAGAGAGAGAGACAGAGATTTGTGAGATTTGTGTAAGCATGTGAGTGCAAGCTGTCTCCAGAGGCCAGGAGAGGGAGTTGATCCTCTGGAGCTGGAGTTACAGGTGACATGCTACATGGCACAAAGATGTGAACTTCGTTACACGGCAGCCGGGACCTCTTGCTCTTTGCAAGAGCAGGGAGCACTCATGGGCACTGGCATCTCTCCAGCCCCAGAAATAACAGTTTGTTGTTTCGCAAGGTCTTTGTGGGGATCGAGTAAGATGGTGGGTAATGTCTGTTTACAAGAGCTAGCATCCCCTAGGAGACAAACCTCTGCGGGGGGGCTTTACATTACCTGAGGTAGGAAGACACGCCCCAACTCACTATGCCACGGGTTGGGGTCCTGGGCTGGATTAGCAGGAAAGGGTGGGCTCAGGAATCAGCGAGCACCTGTCCCTCTGCCCCGTAACTCCGATGCGCTGCAAGCAGCTGCCTGGAGCTTCTGCCTCCTGCGCCTCCTCGGCCACGGCGGACTGACTACGCCAAATGAGTTTACGTAAACTCATCCTTCAAGTTGCTTCCATCAGGTGTTGTGTCGTGGACTTGAGAAAATTAGCTAATCACACAGGGACTCCGACGTGCCCAGTGTATCCTGGGCGCTTAATGAACCAGGCGGAGCAGCTATTCCTAATGCTTTTCTCAAGGCAACTTCATGCACCACTTTTCTGTTTGCATGCACTAGCATTCTCCTCTTTTAAAAGGAGATGACAGATGTTGAGAAACGGTAAGAATATGGCCTGTGGACCTATTTGGCCTACTGTTTGTTTTTGCCGATAAGTTTTTTAAATTAGTTTTTTGTTTTTGTTTTGTTTGCTTGTTTGGGTTTTTTGAGACAGAGTCTCACTCTGTAGCTCTAGCTGGTTTGAATTTGCTATGTAGGCTAAGCTGGCCTCTAACTTACCCACCTGCCTTTCTTCTTTACTCAAAGTTAAAAATGTGCACAGCCATACCGGGCCTATCTGTAAATATTCATTGGCTCTTATGGCCATTTGGTTCCATGCTGCCTGTGGCCTCTGTGGTGTTGCAAAGGCCAAGTTGAGTTGTGGATGCTTTTGAAGGCTAAATGTTTACTTCCTGCCCCTAGGCGGAGAACGTTTGCTAACTTGTGCTTTGGGTTATCAGAGGTGGAGCCTGGATGCTCATCCTATTGATCCCTTAGCTTGGGTTCACACTGGGGTCATATTTTCTCTTGATAGAGAAAGGCATGGTGGATACCCGCAGACAGGGAACGCTGAAGATGTTTCTCTGTGTGTTTGAAAAATCAATCTAAACCCTGCCTTTGCATCTTTATCTACAGCTTCCAACTCGGCAGGAACCAGCAACCTGGGCTTGTTCTTTTTGTTGTTGTTGTTTTGTTTTTTGGTTTTCTAGGCTAGTGTTCCTGGCTACTTACCATATACACTTCTTTTTCTCAGACCCCATCTGGTCAGAGGCCTCTCAGAAGCGTTTCTCAGAGCAGCACAGTGAAGGCAAGATGGCTCTCAGAGTTGCTATCAATCCCACCGGCAGAAACACAGCTCATATGCCCCTGCCAATTTCTCCCAAGTATCTACTACTGTACCAGGTCCAGTCCCAGGCATGAAGAGAACAGGAGACAAGCTACATTGCCTCCTGTAAGTAGCACATTGTCTAATAGGCAACAGATCAAAAAGGTGAAGAAATAGCAAGAAAGCATGATGTGTTGCCCTCTGAAGGGATGTATTGTTGAGTGGGCCCAGAATTCAAATATGAGAGGAAACTAAGGAGACACACTGAAGCCAAAGCACAGGAAGGGTTGTTCCTGCCTCACAGTGCAGCCTCAGGAGATCAGATGGCAATGTGAGTTCTTTGAGGTGAGGTCGGGAGTGATCTCAGGCCTACCCTCTACCTCCAGGGCCCATAGCCATCTGCTCTAGTCTCCCCACCCCCATGATCAATCGTTATTGTCAAGTTGAGTTGATTTAAAGTTAACTAGGAGATATACCTCTGGGTCTGTACTGATGTTTCCAGGGTAGACTGACTGAGATCTCCACTGAATGTGGATTGGACAGTTTCATGGACGGGGGTCTCAGACCGGATAAAAAGAAGACATCAAGACAAGGGTCAGCATTTATCTCTCTACTTCCTGACTGTATGTATACACTTCTTCAGCCACCAGCCAACTTTGTCTAAGTCCCATTCCTAGGTTCCTAGGGGAGAGGCCTTCCTTTGACAACACTGCAATCCTGGCCACAGCTCCATCTTCAGAAGAGACCTACACAGGGCTCGAAGGCACAGAGATGCCGGATCCTGTATGTCTAGATCCTGGCCTAGAGTCGTCTGAGGGAGGGTAGGGTGGAAGGAAAGGTCATCAACAGGCTTGGGTGGGAGCAGCCACTTGACCGGTCAACTTAGGGTCTTGAGAGCAGACGTTTAGCTCTCAGGGGGCAGAACTGTTCAACCACGGTGTCAATCAAAATTAACCATCAGAGAACCCAAGGCCAGGATGCTTCCTGTTCCCTGATTAGTCCAGGCAGAAGAGATGGGGCATGTTGCAATGGATGCTCATGGAATCTCAATGGTGGTCTGAACCGAGGTGAAGGGGATGAGGTTGAAGGGAAAGATTTTGAAACGAGTAGGAAATGAAATAAGCAAGAGTGACCCTCTCAGTTAGCAGCATTGCAGTCTGTCCTGCCGTCTGTCCTGCCGTCTGTCCTGCTCAGGCTCAGGGAGACCCCTAGCATGGAGGACGACATTAGAGGAAGGGCGAGGTTCTGTGTGAGTACAGGTAAGCCAGCTGAGGAGGGACGGGGTGGAGGGGGAGAGAAGAAAGCACAGATTAAAACCAGGCAGATCAAGGCCGTGAAGGAATTGTGGTCAACCGGCCTGTGTGGCTTTCACAGCGTGGAAGTGAGAGGAGGAGGGGCCAGCAGTAGAAGGAGCCTCCTGCAAATGGTAGCGATGTACAGACAAGCTAGGGAGGGGAAGGCTGTTACAGGAGACGCTTTCTGATGGACGGGAGGGGGAGTCGGTCTACACACCTTCCCAGCCAGTAACTATGAGAGCACTGTCCTCTCTCCTATGGGGTCAGGCAAGAGAACAGAAAGCATTCAGCCTCGGGTACATGAACATTGAGAAACAGCAACGACAATACACATATAGCAAAGAAAATGGAAGGTCTTAATGTTCAGCACAACCACACATCTAAACAAAGACACACGGTGCTGGACTTAGATGTGAGAGGCCAAACATGCTGGGTCTTGTTGTTTTTGAGAAAGGCTCTGTAAAAGTCCCCCTGCCTTGGTTTCCGCCAGACTGAAATTAAAGATGTGACTACACTGTTTTCAGTGAATTCTGCAGCCGAGTTACTCAAGGGCACACAATCTTGGAGGACTCCTGGGTCAGTCATCTCTAGTTGGAACATTGTTTCTGTGCTCTTTGCCCTACACAGGGCCCCCTTCCAAGAGAATATTATATTCTCCCCATCACAGTGTGATTTTTATGGGCATTTAAAATCACACTAGCAAAACACACTGCCTTTGTAGGGAGGTGCTGACATGACTCCAGGACACCAGGCTGCCAATATTCATTTTCCTCATAAGCTTCAATGCCCTAAAATACTGCCCTTGAGGCTCTTCCTAGACAAGCTGGCCCTGTCAGCCTTGCAATGCCTTGGAATAGGAGGCCTCCCCTGAGGATTGCCAAGCAGTTTGGACAGAGGCAGGTTCTCTATTCAGAAGATGCTAACCCTTTTCACTTCAGGTCATCTTGGTCAACTTGCCTACCGAGTCTCGGGCGACTGGTTTCTATGTCCCTCCACTCAATAATGTCTAATGAGCGGCATGGAGCATAAAATTAAGCCCCAACGTGGCGTGTCTTGTGGTGGCAGGTGAAATACAAAGGGTTTCAAATGGCCTAACCACTACCTTGGTCCCACTGATAAGCCCCCCCCCCCCCCCAGCAACTTTCTCACAAAGCAAGTAGAGTTCGGCTTGTCCCTGAATCTCAAGTTCCCATCTCTTATGAGCCTGCAGAATTGCGCAAACAAGCCAACCATATCATCTCATGAGGATGAGGGCACCACCGTCTCCTCACGCCGTAAATCCTGTAGCTCGCTGTTTTAGATTACGGTCATTAGGGAACTGGCACAAGGCAGTGCATCTCTATCTGCCACCATCACCAAAGACCTACCAAAAGAGGCTTGAGGATGAAGGGTGTTGTGGTCCGGTGCATCCTGGTGGGGAAGGCAGGTTGGTAAGAAGGCCTGGCAGCTCCGAGTCTGCAGTAAGGATGCAGATGGACGCTGTGCTGACTTCTCTTAACCTTTCTGCCCTCTGATTCAGTCTGAGGCCCTTGCTCATGGGATGGCTTTACCCACATTCCAGAAGGGTCCTTAGATAAAATACTCTGGATTTCCCTCAAATACACGCCCAGAGCTGTGTCTCCCACATAGGTGATCCCAAACTTAGTCAAGTGGCTGTGAGTATCGCAGGCAGTCAGTTCCTCCTCCTTTTGAGCATCCACCTTTGATAATAAACCTCTCTGACTGGTCTCAGGAATCAAGTATCTCCCAGTCCCTACGCCCTAGGTATGTGGGTCTGTGTTTCTGCCTCGCTGCTGGGGTGTCAGAACTCCACTGATATGTGGCTTGGGGAGGCAAAACGCAGGGGCACCAGGCTGCATGTCTACTGTGCCGCTGTGGACCAGAGTGCTGTTGGAGTGTCACTCAGGGAAGGCAGAACACAGTTCTGAGTTTGGGAGGTTGTGGTTCTCAAACTCCTGGGCACCCAGACATCACAATGTGCCTGTATTGGGGAGGGAAGTAATCCATCTTAGCTCCCAGTAAATGCCAAGAATATGGAGAGTCTTCTATGGGAGACTTAGACATGGCTCTGTATGGAAAAGATCCCCCCCCCGGATACTTGATGAATGAGACACATAAATGAATCTCATTTGTCCAAACTACTGTATTCTTGGAGGATAAGGGTGTATTTAATCTCAGGGTGAACCCGAGATTAAATACCTTTTGTAGGAAGGGATGCCCAGGAAGGGAAGCTCATTGGCTAAACGCTCACTAGTATAGAGAACTCTGGGCTCTGTGCTGCATGACCAGTTGTCATGGTCCTCTTAGTGGGGTGTCCTGGTCACAATCTCTAGGACAGGGACCTGGTTGGAGCTAGTTCAGACTCCTGCCGTTCTCAATTATGAGATTTAGCAGGGTTCTGAACTTGCTACTTACTACCTTGACAGTTCTTCTGTCAGGCTGCACAGTCTACTGCCTCACATAGGTGGAAGACTTTTTCCTTCACCAACAAATTCAGTAGAAAGTCATCAAATAATGTAGACAAACAACAAACTGTGTCTACCCTCCCCAGGTTTTAGATGTGGGACTTGGGGTGCACCGTTTAGCTTTCAGGGGCTGTGTTGCCTGGATTATAGACCAATACCTGACTCATGAATTGCTGGGAAGACAATGGGCATAATTTATCCAACGACTCCTCAGTGAGGGTTTTGTTGGAACTAGAAGTAGGAAGTGTAGGGAGAGGGCAGAGAGCAGACACTCTTGCATTTAGAGACTGATGGCGTGAATTACAGTATGAAGTATTGGGAAGGAAATTGCTCATCAGATCGCAAGAGTTGGGCAGTACGTGTGTAGGTGTTTGTCTTGGGGTTTCCAGCACACGTTCTCCATGACCCCTACACGCCTTCAGAACCAGAAGCACCTAGATGACTCTTCCACTACCAAGTCTGGCTGCCGGCACGAGGCACAATCGTGGCCACCTCTGGAACACGGCTAGTGTGTGCTAACTTTGAGGAAACACGTCCCCGAAGCTGGTCTTTTCTTACTCATTCTAACTTCTGAATTCCAGCAGCAAAGGAAAAGGTTTACTTCGTGGCTCTGGCCTCTTGTTGACCACAGTCAATTCTTCACCCCAGCTGACCAAATATGGTAGATTTTTCACCAAAATGGCCCAGTAGTCTTTGCTTCCTTCTGAGATGTCACAAGCCAGGTCTCCATCGTCTGCACAGCTCTCAACATTTTCTTCCAACTTCACACAGGTCAGTTTACTGAGCCTTCAACGCTCCATGGCTTTTCTAGTCCAAGGTTCCAAAGTCCTTCCTTCCACAGTCTTTCCCCAAACAATATGGTCAGGCCTGTCACAGCAATACCTCACTGCCCTGGTGTGCCAGCCAGGTCTGCTCTTTTCTTCAGGGTATCCAGACACTGTAGCATACTGAGCTAGAGTATTAGGAATAGTTTAGAAGGGTGTGTGTGTGAGTGTGTGTGTGTGTGAGTGTATGTATTGTGTGAGTATGTATGTGTGTGTGTGTGTTTGAGTGTGGAGTATGTGTGAGTGTGTATGTGAGTGTATGTGTGTGTAAGTATGTGAGTGTGAGTCTGTGAATGAGTCTGTGAGTGAGTGTGGAGTGTGTGTGAGTGTGTATGTGAGTGTATGTGTGTGTAAGTGTGAGTTTGAGTCATTCTATGAGTGAGTGTGTGTGTCTGAGTGCGAATGAGTGTGGTCGAGTGTGTGTGTGAGTGTGTATGTGTGTGTGAGTGTATGTGTGTATGTGAGTATATGTATGTGTGTGAGTATATATGTGTGTGAGTGAGTGTGTGTGTGTTAGTATGATTGTGAGTGTGTGTGTATGTGTGTGTGTGTGTGTGTGTGTTAGGCAGAATTTCAGCCAGTGTGAGTATGGGAGAAACAGCCTTCTCCAAGAGATGGTCTTCAGTGAAACTGCTCTTTTTATTTTGGGGGAACAAGGGTGCTGTAAAACCTGGGGAGTGGGTAGGGTTTTCAGGATGAGTGTACACCATTGGCTGGGGCTGAGGTGCTGGAGAGGCTTCATTTGCATGAAGAGGAATTTTAGGTGCTTGCTGGACATGTCCTTATAGTGAGAGAGGAAGGCTAACCTGCTATCTGGCCACCATGCTATGTGACCACCTCAAAGGCTGTAGGGGTGGGGAGTAAGTCTTATGTGCACCAGGGCATGCAGGCTCAGTGCAGGAGGAGCAGTCTTACTCCTGCTGGTCTCGGGATGAGAGTTTTGGGGTTTGGACATGTCTTGACCTCACTCTTGCTCCTGACTGGCTCCCATAGACACATGACTTTCTGGCCCCCTACTGGTACCAATTCGGAGTTTCTATTGCTGAGATGAAACACCACAGCCAAAAAGCAAGTTGGGAGAGGAAAGGTAAGTTTAATTGGTTTACAATTCTACATTGTAGTCCAACACCAAAGGAAGTCAGGACAAGAACTCAAACAGGGCAGGAACTTGGAGGCAGGAGCTGATGCAGAGGCCATGGAGGAATGCTGCTTACTGGCTTGCTCAGCCTGCTCTCTTATAGAAGCCAGGTCCACCACCCCAGAAATGGCACTGCCTACAGTGGGCTGGGCCCTTCACCATTGGTCATCCATTAAGAAAATGCCTTTACACCCGGATCTCGTGAAGGCATTTTCTCAATTGAAGTTCCCACCTTTCAGATGACTTCAGCTTGTATCGAGCTGACATAAAATTAGTCAGAACAGTGTGAGGTATGATTATTGCTGAGGGGAAGCATGAGAAGTCAGCCATTGGAAGATTCTGGGAAGGGACAGTCAGTACGAATGACATAAGGCAAGACTAAGCAGGTGTGTTGGAGGAACCCAAGAGCAATCAGGGACGCTGAAGGATAAGATGGGGATGGGCATTCATACTCCTTAGGGACAGCAGGTACCTTCTACAGGAAGCCCTCCCAAGGTCAAAGCTCCCTAGACAACAACCACCTTTGCAGGAAGATACAAGCTCGGGAAGTGAGGATTAGGCGGAGAGGAGGGACAGGGCTTTCTCGTCTAAGCTGGTAAAGCATGGACAGAGAGACTGTGGGAAGGAAGCCCAGCCGGTTCAGAAATGGGTAGAAGCTGAGACACACATCCTCTGTTGAGAGCTGCCTCAGTGAATGAGCGGAACCGTTCGTTTCCTTCCTTTCTTTCCCCTTCATTCAGTCCTGGGGCTTGAACCCAAGCCCTTATGATTATTTCTAGAGCATCAGCAAATGGATCCTACCAGCAATTTTCGGGTAAAAGAAGTGCCTGAGCTTTGCATCCAGTCTCTATTATTTCCTGGATACACGTGGAGCTTGGACAACCTGCTAAGGAACTGTGAGCCTCATTCCTCTGATCTATAAAATGGGATGTCGATGATGGCGGTTAGCTATTAGATTGTTTATCGGGAGCTTCTGGCAAATTCTTACATCCTAAGCACTGTCCCGACAAGAGTCTAGTCTCCAGGATATTGATCTGTTAATGATAATTTGCTGTTTTCCATTCAGAGATTAAAGCCTCAAAGGACTTTATTTATCTCAAATTATCCCAAGTTTTGAATTACAAGGAAGTGTCGGCTTCCTCTGTATTATCTCCCGGATGCTTCCCAAGGTTAAGGGGACAATTTGCAGATTGTTCCAACTATTTTACATCTTGCCTTTTAGTTAAAACTGTGGGAAATGTAAACATCCGTACTTTTTTTTCTATTGAAGGGTTAAATAACACAAAATTCCATTCTTTGATAAAAAAAAAAAAACCGTAAAGAGGCATTTGGCAAAAAATTCAAATTCCTCCAGGGTCAGCACTTCTTGAAATCAAAATAAATTCTCAAGTTTCATTTCTCCCTGGACACTGAACCTCTGTATCAGACGGTCCTGTGAGGATGTGAGATTGAGGTCTGACAGCTCAGACTGAGGCGCAGGCCCTCTCTGCTTTAACAATAAAAAAAATCATTATGTCTAATTTATATACACACCAAGAAAACTCTGACTGTTTCCATGTAATGTTCTGTTCTACATGAACTTTATGCTTATGGTAACTAGTAAGATTTGAATGCGTACTATCAAACTTCTAAAAGAATCAAGCACTAACAAAAATATATTCATATAGTTTTATGCCAAAATGCTTTTAAAAATCTGTATATGTGTCTCTCTTTTTTAAAATAAAGTTGTAAGAAAAAAAATAAAATAAAATATGTGAGGATTTTTCAGACAAAAAACATTCATTTGATATGAAGGAAAGTGTCTTCTTCCATGATCTTGGGAAGAGTTTGAAATTATAAATCATTTTAAAAGGTACTTTTTGATCAGTATCTATCAAGCATTAACTTTCCCATTATAAGCTAAATGAAAGTATTTAAAAGTAAATAAACCAATCATAAAGTGTTTTAAAAAAAAAAGACAGAAACTCCCACAGGGCATGTTGACTATACAGTCTTCGGCAGAAATGAAATGTTTTGCCTTGCAGAAATACTGTGGACTGGGTGGCCACTTTTTGAGACCCTAGATCCATGTCTTATGAAGATAATACAGACCCATTGGAGAGATGAAAAGAAAAGTATTCAGAGGAAAATAAAAGCTGCCTTCACTGTGTTTTCTCTAGCGTCTTGACACACTCAGCAGCATTTCATTCCCTCGTAGGCTCCTAGTTCAGCTCAGTTCAGTTTTTCAGATGGGGGTCTGTGTAGCCCAGGCTAACCTCCAAGTCACAATCTTACTGCCTCAACACCCTGACTATTGAGATTACAGGTATACACTGCCATGCCCAGTGTCTCTATCCATTAATAACTACATTTTATACAAGTATATTATTTTAATTCTCATTTTAAGTTATAATTATGTTTCAAGCATGCGTGTATCATTAATAATTTCCATAAACATCCTAAGTGGCCATCTTGCATTATTGGCTTGGCTGTGGTTTTCCTGATGATATCCTTTGCCACTGGTTATTTAGAGCAAAACACTTTTTATCGAGTCATACATCATCATTAACACTGGGATATCAAATGAGGACAGCATGCCCAGATCATTTATTGGAAGAATAAAATTTTATTTAGTTTCTTTTTCTTTATACAGAGTGAGGTAGACTCCAAGAACACACAGAAGAGAGAGTGGCTCACTGGCCAGACTGCTTTTGGAAGTAAGCATTACTGGAATGTCACCGAGTTCTCCTGTATCATCTTATATGAGCTTACACCATCTATAACTGCTTTCCTCCAAGGGCAGAATTGTGTGGGTCAGGTTTGTGAAACCTTTCTTTGCTATGTGACCCTTTACTAAAAAAGTACTCTGAGTAGCCGGGCAGTGGTGGTGGCTGCTCTTTAATCTCAGCACTTGGGAGGCAGAGGCAGGCAGCTCTGAGCTGGAGGCCAACCTCATCTGCAGGGCAAGTTCCGGGCCAGCCAGGGCTACATGGAGAAGCACTGTCTAAAACCAAACAAAAAGCAAAGCTTACAAAATTCACTTGGTCAGTTCCTGGTGAAGAATGGAAAGGATCTCATCCAAACCCAACTGTCTTAGGCGTGCGTTTTCATCCACAGCTGCGGTATTGGCTTTGCCAAATGATATCCTTTGTCACTGGCTAGTTAGAGCAAAAAAAGTTTTAGTGAGTCATATGTCATAATTAGCATTCGGATATCAAATGAGGACAGCACATCTTACTTAAATAGTAAAATGATATTAGCATATTAGGATAAACTCTAGAGTGGCAGTCATGACTCTTTTGATAGCTGCATATCTGATATTTTCCTATGATTCATAATGGTAGCAAAATTGCAGCCATGCAGTAGCAACACATAATTTCATGGTTGGGGGTCACCACACCATGAGAAACTGTACTGAAGGGTCACAGCATCAGGAGAGTTGAGAGACATTGCTCTAGGGTGAATTAATAACTGATAATAAAAAGAGAGAGAAAATTAACCCAAAACCTCAAATACAAACCTCCTGG
Organism: Micromys minutus; assembly: GCF_963924665.1. Taxonomy (NCBI): domain Eukaryota; kingdom Metazoa; phylum Chordata; class Mammalia; order Rodentia; family Muridae; genus Micromys; species Micromys minutus. The sequence goes on along the minus strand of NC_137969.1, from coordinate 9,720,392 downwards.
GTGGGACACGGGACGCTCCTCTGACTCCTGCTCTTATATTTTAAACTTTTACCTTGGATTGAAACAAACATGAACTCAAAGGAAAACGTAGCACATACAGAGCTCCGTTGTAATGATGACTGTCAAGCCCAGCAAGGAAGAGATGCATTATTCTGCACACAGTGCTGGGCTGTGGTGTGGGGCAGGGATCCGATCCAATCCGCCCACAGAGGTGAGCGCAGATACAGACCCAAGTGAGCAGGCACTGCTCCACATCAGGGCTCTTACCAAGCCTCCTTTCAACCATCTGAAGACACCTACAGACTCCTTCTCAGAATAACACGTAAATTCGTAAAAGGAAATAGGATTACCAAGGAAACCAATTATGCAGAAATTTTAATGCCGAGCAAAATATATGTTCTTTAAAACATGAACTGATAATACCTATGAAATCTGAAGAAAAAAAAAACTACAGCAATTTAAAAGTTATGAAAAACCCAAACAAACAATATAAGGTATCTTCACCAACTGTCAACGTATAAAACACACATAACCTTAATTTGTTTGGGTGATAAATTCAACAGTCTGTTGATACTACTGTGATTTGGTGCCCTAGTGTATACTAAAAAAGAAATAGTGTCTACCAGAACTTAGTTAAAGCTGAAGTATAATTAATTGCTCATCTGCCCAAGTTGGACTGACTTCTTCACTGCTAGGTCAATACCATCCTGGTAAAGAAACAAAACAACCTCCTAGTAAAGCTTATAGAAGTTGAAAGGATTAGTTTTGCCTTCTTAACGCTAAGGGAAAATCTCTCTAATAGTGGCATTCAAACACACAAAGAACTGATAAAATTAACTTTATTAAATTTTAGAAGTTTGGGGTCTGGAGAGATGGCTCAGAAGTTCAAAGGGTTTGCTGTTCGAGTCGAGGTTCTGGGTGCTATTCCCAGCACTCACACGGCAGCACTGGTGTCCTGGAGGATAAGAGGCTCTCTTCTGATCTCCTTAGGACCCCTATGAACACAGTGCACAGACATAGATACAGGCAAAACACACACACACACACACAAAAAATAATAATATTAAAAGTAAGGGCTGGAGAGAAGGCTTCGTGGTTAGGAGCTCTTGCTACTCTTGTAAGGGACCTGGGTTTGGGTCCCAGCACTCACGCTAAGTGACCACAGAGTGAGTCTGAACTTGCAGGAAACCCAGTTGTTATTCACAGGATGGATCCAAGAAGCTGAGCTGCTTTGATAACAAATGGCCCCAAATACCCAGAACTCCATCCGTCACTGGAGGCTGTCACAACTTTGTCCTGCTTCCCATTCAGGGCCAAATACCTGCTCAGAGACAGTGATATATTATTATACACAATAGTAAAAGTTTTTACAAAACTGAAAGAAAAGGTGGGTGAATAGAATGTTCTATGTCTGTTAAGACTGCCTGCAAATTCCCAGGCCAAGAACTCCAGTCAGAACCAGTTTCTGCTGTGAAGATTTCCAACATTCTGTCTGCCTTTGAGCCAAACCAAAAAAAAAAAAAAAAAAAAAAAAAAAAAAAAAAAAAAAAAATCAACACTAGCTGGCTTCCTTGCTATAGCAGGCTCTGAGCAAAGAAAATATTTCTGCTCCTCATTCGGTAAGTGATAATCCCCACCTTCTCAGCAAAGATAGGCTGGACACAGACGGTGACACACCTTGGGGGAGTGGAAACAGATCAGAGTCCTGCAAATATCTCAGAGGTGCTCAGAGCACAGGCACCCTTCACAGATTCTGTCCTCACTACTTCTGACCATCTTCTAATCGTCCCCTCTCGAGGCTGCCAGGTGCTCAAACTGTCTCCAGATTCTCCATCAGCAAGTGGGGGTGAGGGGGTGTCGAGGAAGAAAGCACCCCTGGCTTCACCTCCTGCAGCTGTGCAGAGTCCTCATCATGGTCACCGTCAAAGCCGATCTTCCCAGAAACCCTGAGCCATGGCCAAGGTCAACCACGACTCGAGATTTCTGGTTTTATCTGTTAGATCCTGTTTAAGCTGGTGTTCTCCTTTTGAACTGTTCAAGATTAAGGGCGGAAATAGCCCCCCTGATCTCATCTTATTCTTTTTTTTTCCCAGGGAAAATTACTTTTTAAAATTATTAAATCTTCTGTGAAGGTTATAACAGAGGACTTAGGCTCAGTTTGGCCATTTATTAAGATATAGGCTACGGAGCCCAGTGGAGAAAAAATAAACAAACAACTAGCAGTTTACTGGGATTTATGCACAGTTGGGCTAATCAATCAATCTGTAAACACTATGCAAATGTGGGTAAACTCAAATGTAGCCCAGACTTTACGTATGCATTATTATGTAAACGATCAATCTTGTTAAAGTAAATATTAATATAAAACTGACATTAAACACAAGTTTACACAGCCCTGTTGGTTGGAGCTGGTTTGGTTTACACTAAAATGTAAATAGCAGTATAGCTCTTTTTGGGGGCTTCGGAAAACAGCTAACTGGAGGTCACTGGGTGGTCGGTCTCTACAATGCCCATTCTCCGTGTTTACACTTAATGTATTTCACGGACAATCTGGGAAGAACTTAGACAATGGCCACCTGTCTGGTCCCATACTGTCCTTGTTTTTGAACTATCTCCTTTGAGTAGCATCTCTAGTATCTCTCTAGGGCTGTCATACAGAGCAGAAAGCTCCAGACTCTGAGAGGTAACATGAGGAGAGTCATTCACTAGTTTTCTCTTCAGCTTTGCTTGAGACAACTGCTTAGGTGATGTCCTGACACCATAGGGGAGCTCTGTGAAAGGGTGGGTCTCAGATGCCTCTGCTCAGTCCATTCCTTCATTCCTGTGTGTCTCTGTGTGTGTGTTGTGGGCTCACACGCACTTGAGCATGGGTGAATGTGCTTGTGACGAAGTATGCACGAGACAACTTGTGGGGACCCCTAGTACTTTTCTTGCCGAGCCATCTCAAAGGCTTCTTCAAAGATATTTAAAGTTGGTCTCTCTTCAGATCATTCTTCTGTGACCATCTAGAACCAAACCAGCCTCCTTCCTTGACTATTCTCCAGAAGGCACCTCCTACCTCGGCATCTATCCACGCTGTGGAAACCTGAAACCACAACTTTTTACCTACACAGTTACTTTTTCAACCCTTGCTATCTTAGTTTCTGTGGGAGTGCATTGTTGAGCACTTTAAGCAGTCATAAGCGAGTCTGGGGAAGCTTGGTTCATGGATAACAATGTGGTGTTAAATCCTGACTTGGAAAGTTCTAGATCTTGGAAAAGGTGCTTACTCTGACCCTCCTTTCCTTGCATTGAAAACTGAGGATGTGTTTGTTACACAGTTGATAGTGTAGACCCCAAATCTAGAAAACGTTATCGTTTTTCTCAGCTTTCCTCTAGAGGTTCAGGACTCTGGAAACCAGGGTCAAGATTGGTTCTCTTACTTCACCATCTTCTTCCTCAGGCCCTTGGCTCCTTTAGCTCTCTTGTGTCGCCCAATGTTCCATAGAATAGAGAATTGAATGGGGTATCCTTGTGGTACATGGTACATCTCCATGGAGATCAGTCGTTATAGTGATGCCGAGGAGACAGTGACCAAGGGTTCCTGAAGCTAGAAGACAGACGTATGACCAGGGGAGCTGGGGAGATGGTGTGGTGGGTACCACACTTGCTATATAAATGTGAAGACCAAGGTTTCTGATCCCTATAACTCGAGCAAGTGCTGGAGTGGGAATGGAAGCCCATCTCAGGATCAGACACAGAGCAAGCTGGTTAGCTAGAATAGCCAAACTGGTGAGCGCTGGGCTCAAGAGAGACAAGCTGTTCCAATGTATAAAAGTGGAGGGCACTCGAGGAGCACACTCAGGGTCAACCTCTGGCCTCCACTCACACACATGAGCATTTGCACCTGTATAAATACACGTACGTATATGCATGCGCACTACACTTGTATACATACACAAGAGAATTCTTTATTTAAAGGGACCCGAAACTCGGACACACAGCTCAGTGTTCATCCTAAAGCTCTTTAAACAAAGGGAGTAGACTCTGGCCATCTCACTGTTCACCAGAGCTCGTGCCCTCATCACTGTGTATGGCTCTGAATGAATGAGAACCCAGTGTTCCCTGTCTTTGGTGATCGGTAGCTAACGCCATGCTAGTCCATTGACTAGTCAGAACCCTTTGCTCGGTGAATGCATTCTTCCCATTCCCTCCAACTCAGACTCATGGTGCATCTGCTTTTTAATATTTATTATTATTATTACTGTTATTATTACTGTGTGTTTTTGTAATGCATGTGAGGATGTATTCTCATTGCTACTGAGAAAGTGGAGGCCAGATGACAACTTTGAGGAGCGGGGTCTCTTCATCTACCTTCCTGTGGACTGTGGAGATCAAAGTCAGGTTTCCATGAACATGTGAATGTCTTTACCTGCTGAGCCATCTTGCTGGCCCTGTACTTGACTTTTGATGGTGTTTCTCAGGGGAACAGTTTTTAGATGTTTCCTTTGCTCTTCACTTAAGTAGGGGAGTTGTGGCACACTGGGATGAAATCAAAATCCTCTCTCTTAAACTCTGTATGTGTCTAGGCATTCCTGTCAGAGGATTTCATGTTTAGATTGTGCCTTAGTCCTTGACCAGGTGGAGCTTGATTCCCGAGAGCCAGATCCTGAGCCTCTCTCCTCTATTATTGGAGCAAGGAGTGGTATCGTTCGTAGCTAACAGGAGAGAAAGTGGGGAGGCGCTGTTATCCGTGTGTGTTTCCTTGTGTGTCACATACTTTGAACTGAGCAGGGCTTTTTCTTCTATTGTCACCTTGTCACCTTTTTTCTCAGTGCCTCCTCCAAGCAGTTATCAGGACAGATTTTGCAAATGGAGAAAATGCTCAAAGATAAACCACAAAAACAGCCAGAACCTCATAGCATGAGTTCTTTTCATGTCTGAGAACCCAGGTATCCCCGTGTGACTTCCGGGGTATCTCAAGGTTAATAGCAGGGTGGGGTGTCCAGCTGGATGCCCCTTGTCAAGTAGCTGTCATTGTTCTGACTGTCTGTCACAGGTTTACAACCCTTTTCTGGAGAGAGGAGATGTTAGCCAGGATGGGATTTTCCCCACAGAATCTGTTAGAAAGAATGTCAGGACCTTTCCTTCCCACCTTGACAGTCCCGGGAGACAAACTGAAAGGACCTGCTTAATGTCTCATCCGAAGGGTATTTGCGGAGCTGGCTTCATCATTCAAAGCAGGAAAGGGCCTTTGTCATGGTCAAATGGCTTTAATGTGTTTTGAATGCTACATAAATTCAAACTTGATGGCTCATTTATTTGTTGGATTGAAGTTTTATACAATAAACTAAGCCTTGGTATTTACTAATAACTTGTGCACTGCCCTTTGTTTGTTTAAAACAGCCAGAAGGCAAAGAAGTTGACCGAGTCCCTCATGGCCAACGTTATGTTCCCATCCTGGCATTTCCAGGGTCGTTTTATGGATTGGCAGGAGGGGTAAAGAGAGGGCTGTTTTCAGAGGGGAGAGAGGGCACAGTGGGGTGGTAGAAGGGAAAGATTGTGGGTAGCTGCTTTATTCCAGACTTGTGCTGACAGAACCCCACCATGGTGCTTCCCAGGCTGGGCTCAGTAGCTGGGAATTTAGAACTTTGAGTGACAGGCCAGGCTTGACTGGTGACTTGTATATGACCTTGGAAGATTCATTGTCCCCGTCCTGTGCCTCTCTATCTGGATGAGAAAGGAAAGAAGGCGTATAATAAATTCTACGCATGGCTCAAGGTGAGCTTCCATGAGCTGTCTGTCTCCTTCCAGGAGATCTCTGCTGCTCGCCCCTCTCTCCAACAAGTCTCAGAGTCCAATGATGTGTCCTTCCCGTACACTGAGGGCAAGGACACAGGGTTTGGTGCCAAATGGAGCCAGATGTAGTAAGTCCAGGGCTGGTCACATTAGCTTGAATAAGTTATGGGGGAGGGAAAGAGAAAGAAGGGGAAAGGGAGGAGAAAAGAGAGGAGGAGGGTGGGAGGAAGGGAGGGAGGATGGGGGGGCAAGAGAATGCACATATCAATGTCAGTCACTGTGTTGTAGGCATAAGGGACAGCACCCCGCACTGAGGATGTCCTCCTACAGCACAATAGGAAGTTCTGAAGGAAAGAAACTGCGCTTCCCACTGATCTCAACATCTAGCCCAGACATTCGACCCATCTCCTGCGATAACTCGACCAATAGTGTGTCTGCCTCTCACTTCCCAGAGAGCAGCAGCACCTCTGGGCTGGTTTGGGGGGAGGAATGAATTATGTGACTGACTTGATCAGGTAAAACCTAGGCACCACATTACTCCTGTGCGGGGAGAAATGTTTGTTTCTGTGAGGACTAGATGGCAGGATCTGCCTTTGGCATCTCCATCTCCCCCTATCCACATATCTACAGGTTTCAAGAGGCCCAGGGAAAGGCCCCACTAGCTCACTAATCTCTGTCACTGCTCTCTGCCTGACAGTCTGGCCCTGGATTACACCCTGTGCTGGAAGGTGACCTGTCCCTTCTCCCTTCTTCCATGATGCATTCGGATTGTGCTTCTCAACGCCTGGGTCCCCATGGAAGCTGAATATCGAATCTCCTGCATCTCAGATATTTACATTAGGAATCATAACAGTGGCAAAAGTACAGCTATGAAGTAGCAACAAAGTAATTTTTATGGTTGGGGGGTTGCCAACACACGAGGAACTGTATCAAAGGGCTGAAGCATCCGGAAGGTTGAGAACCACTGCTCTAAGGCAAGCGATGTATCTCCCTCTGCAAATGTGGCCCGTTAGAATGAATACCTTTTGTACAGGTTTTCTTATGTTTGCAAAAAGAAGGTGAAAGGCACTCAGATGACCTTAGCAAGCAAAGGCATGACAGTGTGTGTGTGTGTGTGTGTATGTGTGTGTGTGTGTGCGTGCGTGCGTGTAATGAGATTGCTTTATGTGAGCCTGTGCTAATATGAGTGTTGTATGTGCGATACATGAGTGTGAGATTGGCTTACATGTGTTTGTGAGTATGTGTGTGTGCATTACCTGACACTGGCTCCTGGCAAGGTAACAAGTTAAACTCTCAAATCTGCGGATACCCAGGAGAGTTGTGGCTTTATGCCTAGTCTCTGACTGAAGGCCTGAGAGCCAGGGAAGGGAAAGTTCCAATCCAAGAAAGAACAGCAGCCTCTAGACTCTTGGAGGGCTGGGGTTCCAGTCAGAAGCAGATGGATGGGAAAAAGCAAGTGCTCCAGTTTATAGGCAGATGGGTAAAAAGGATGATCCCTACATCGTTTGAAGGTCAGTCAGCCATCAGACCTTTGAATGAGATCTTCCCATTCAAGATCTCAGTGTAATTATTCACACATTAATCTTGACCAAAAAGATAGTATAGAAACGCCAGGATAATGATTGGCTAAATACCTTGGGCCCCCTAAATTCTCATATAAAATTAGCCATCACACTTGATTTGCCTTGACGTTTCATGAGTTTAAACAGTCCTAATATACACTAAGTCCTAATGCTGGGTGCTCAAAATCCTAATGGTATTTGGGACGGCTTTATTACTGATACAGTTAGTTAAAGTTGGGCATTCCCAGAGCAGACTATGTCTTTAAGACAATATAACTCGGGTATTGGGACATGGTGGCCCGTGACAGAGATGTCAGAGGAGGGGCTGGGATCACATGGCTGTAAGCTAAGGAAAACCAATACTTACTCAAGCCAGAAACTTGGAGAAAGGCCCAGAACATGTTCTTCCAGGATACTCTTTAGGAAGAGGTTTCCTGAAAACACGTCAACCTTGACCTTTTGCCCCCAGAACAGTGAGACAATGAGGCAGTCCATTTCCATTCTTCATGCTACCCAGTTGTGTCTCTCGGCTGGGGCAGCCTATCAGTGTGTGAAGGCTTGGTGTCATTAACATTGCAGTGTCCACAAGGTCACAGTGTGACCGGGAAGTCACACAGCATCTGGGTCAGGGGGATCTTTGGAGAAGTCCAGCATGGACTAGCCTGGGAAATCTCTAACCCCTAAGTCTCTGCTAACACGAGGTGACAATGTGTCCTCCAGCGTGTCCAAGTTTCCTGACACTTGTACCCAAGTGCAGCTTGGTTGGTATTGGGTTTCCTCATTATTGCTCTTCAGCGTCGTGTGTGTGTGTGTGTGTGTGTGTGTGTGTGTGTGTGTGTTTGTGTGTATGTGTGTGTGTTATAAAACAATAGTCTTTAATATTATCTTTTTAAAAGATATATTTAATGTAATAAAATTGTAATATGTAAAAATATATTTTAATAATTACCAAATGGCAATCTGTATGGGAAAATAAATGGAGTGAAATGGAGGGTTTATCACAGAGGCTCCACTTCGTATTTGAGATATAATTAATATCCAGTGAATGGGAAAATAAACCCATTACAACTTCCACATGGCCTTTAAAATGTCCTTGGTGTTAGTTTTCTTTCTTTTTTCCTTGCCCCCCCATCTTCCCTCCCTTTCCAGTCCCCTCAGTACTCAAACCTCCATCACCATTTTCTAAGTTCTGCCTTTTTATCAGGTATTTTCTACTACCAATGAAGTTGATATTGCCATGAAGATTTCTCCATGTTGGCCAGATGTCATAGTACTGGAAGGTATTATTCCGGCTTCTGCAGAGAAAGTGTTCGGCGGTCTTCGCCATTAAGCCCATGAGCTTCAGTCCCAAACAGTGTAGCATGATCTGTCCATTGGTGCGATAGTGTTTTGAGTGCTATGAGGGTTCCCATGCACTTTCTCGCCTGATTATGGCCTGGTCTGCAGAGGGAAATAGGCATTGCACTGGCTGGTTTCGTGTCAACTTGACACAAGCTGGAGTTATCACAGAGAAAGGAGCCTCAGTTGGGAAAATGCCTCCATGAGATCCAGCTGTAAGGCATTTTCTCAACTAGTGATCAAGGGGGGAGGGCCAGCCCACTGTGGGTGGAGCCATCCCTGGCCCAGCCCATTGTGGGTGGAGCCATCCCTGGCCCAGCCCATTGTGGTGGTGCCATCCCTGGGCTGGTAGACCTCGGTTCTATAAGAAAGAAGGCTGAGCAAGCCAGGGGAAGCAAGCCAGTAAGGAACATCCTTCCATGGCCTCTGCATCAGCTCCTGCATCCTAACCTGCTTGAGTTCCAATCCTGACATTCTCTGGTGATGAACAGCAATGTGGAAGTGTAAGCTGAATAAACCCTTTCCTCCTCAACTTGCTTCTTGGTCATAATGTTTTGTGCAGGAGTAGAAACCCTGACTAAGACACATATCTAAGACTGTAAATATGACCAAGAACCTATGGGTGGAGATTTCATAGACCCAGGGATGAACTGACTCTTACTATTTTGCTCTATGGACATAGTATCAAACTACTGTCTACATTTATATCTCCATACCCACAGATTAGCCCATCTCTGACCTCATCAGGTAAGTTCTTTCAGGGGCAGCAGAAGGCAGTTAACACAGGGACTTATAACTGGTTAAAGCACAGGGAATAGGTGGTTATGGAAGGCTCATATACCCCATATGGGATGCAGATATTCCATACTCAATGCAGGATATCACATTAACACTCGCTCCCCACCCCCAGGGCTAAGGAATTATCAAGGAAGAGGCCATGGGAGGATGATAAGGTCCAGAGGCCAGGGAGGACTGGACTGAAACTGTGTCTTCTGGACATGACAGAACTTTTGCACTCGTGAACCTACATAGCACCTACAGTTGCCTGCACAAGTATAACAGGCCCCCAGATCTTAGCACAATCAAAGGCACCACTTTGACCTAAGAACCCAGCATGTAGACCCCAACACTTGTCACAACAAGAACAAAGACCTAATCTTATAATCCACAGCTCTACAAAGGCCCCTAAGTTCACTAACCTTGCTTTTTTATCATCTGTAGTTCCAACCCTTGCTAACTGTTCTTGTTAACTAAAGGATGTCAACCCAAGATGTGGGTTTATGCTTAAAATACCAAGAAGAGTAAGGCTTGGGGCTGCATCATTTGGGTGACTTACCAATGCAGCCAATGGCTTGGGGCTGCATCATTTGGGTGACTTACCAATGCAGCCAATGGCTTGGGGCTGCATCATTTGGGTGACTTACCAATGCAGCCAATGGCTTGGGGCTGCATCATTTGGGTGACTTACCAATGCAGCCAATAGCTTGGGGCTGCATCATTTGGGTGACTTACCAATGCAGTCAATGGCCAGCTATGAATACTCTCTACTTGGCTTTGAGCATCTGTGTGTGTTCTCTGGTGTGGTTACCTTTCAACACAAGGCTACTACAAGATTAAGCCACCCAAAATGTCAGCTGGAAGGTAAGAAGACCTCACAAGGTCTAATATTTTGCTGGAGAAGGGGTGAGTCAGCTTTCTTTAAGACTGCAGCCTCTAGTGGGTCAGCGCTGGTGGAAGGCATTACATCCATGAGCATGTGGATGGCACAAAATGACTTTGGTAGATTATTTCCAAAAAAAGACAGGAAAAGTGTGTTCAAGAACCAAAGGAAATACTGTTTTCAATGTTGTGTGACATTTTCCCCTAAGTCCACATCTTCGAGGACCTCGCAGAGACATTTTCTTCAACAGCTTTTTCCCTGGGCTTTTTTTCTCCCACTTTATATGAGAGCCTAGTAACTTTTAACTGGAAACTAGACAGTTTAGGCAAGCACCACTCCCCTGTGGTTCTCATACTGTCCCTTGGGCTATTACAGCCAGCACTTCTGGTTTTTGTTTTAGGTTTGGTGGTTGGGGGGGGGGGCTGTTGTTTCTTAGTGAGTGTGTGTGTGTGTGAGTGTGTGTGTGTGAGTGTTTGTGTGTTTATGTGTGTGTGAGAGAGAGTGTGTGTGTGTGAGTCTGTGTGTATGTGTTTATGTGTGTGTGAGAGAGTATGTATGTGAGTGTGTGTGTGTGTGAGAGAGAGAGAGAGAGAGAGAGAGAAAGAGAGAGAGAGAGTGTGTGTGTGTGAGAGTGTGTGTGTGTGAGTGTTTGTGTGTTTATGTGTGTGTGAGAGAGAGTGTGTGTGTGTGAGTCTGTGTGTATGTGTTTATGTGTGTGTGAGAGAGTATGTATGTGAGTGTGTGTGTGTATATATGGGTATGTGTGTTTATGTGTGAGTGTGTGTGTGTGTGTGTGTGTTGCTGTTTTTTTTTTTTTTTTTTTTGGTCTGAAATGGTGGAGTCACTTTGTCATTAAGCAGCTGCTCACACCTTTGCTTGGTTTTCTTTCTCTTTGCGCGCTTTTTCCTTTTCTTCATTTCTGATTTTATTGTTTTTCTTTTCTTTCTAACTACTTGTTTTTATTGTTTCTGTGTGCATTGCTGTTTTGTCTGCACGTATGTCTGTGTACAGATGTCAATCCTGGAAAGACAGACAGTTTTGAGCTGCCAGGTGGATGCTGGGAATTGAAGCCAGGCTCAACCTCTGGAAGAGCAGTTGGTGCTCTCAACTGCGAAGTCATCTCTCCAGCCCTCTGTTTCTGTTTCTAACCTTGTTTCCTACTATTAGCCCTTGGCTCCCCATGGCTCATCAGTTGGCTAAGGAGTGTGTTTGTTCGCACATACCACGCCCGTATGACTTCTGTTGCATTCAGATTTCAGGTGATTTAGAATTCTGCCCCTGCTCTGCCTTCCTTTTAAAAAACATATATTTTTTTAATTCTTTAATTCTTTTTTTTACAGTCTAGTCTTTATCCCTCTTCCAGTCTACACTCTGACTGTTCCACATTTCAATAATCAAGAGGATGTCCCCACCCCAACCCCACCCCAACCCCACCCCAACCAGACCTCCCCACTCCCTGGGCCTCGATGCATCTTCTCTCACTAAGGCTAGACCAGGCAGTCCTCTGATATATATGTGTTGGGGGTCTCATATCAGCTGGCGTGCGCTGCCTGGCTGATGGTCCAGTGTCTGGGAGATCTCAAGGGTTCAGGTTAGTTGAGACAGCTTCTTCCAGCTTTTCCCTAATTCAGCCACAGGGGTCCCTGGCTTCTGTCCATTGCTTGGGTATAAGTATCTGCTTGTTGGACCACCTCAGAGGGCAGTCATGCTAGGCTCCTGTTGGTGAGCACACCATAGCATCAGCTAATGATGTCAGGACTTGGGGTCTCCCCTTGAGCTGGATCCCAATTTGGGCCCACTCTTCCTTTCTACTGGACATTTCTGTCTTCTCTTCTGGGGCACAGGGTTTCACCTTTAGTCAGTGACATCTCAGGAAGTAGAGACTCCTCTTGGACCTCCCTCTTGAAATTCATCCCCTTCCCAGCCTTCTGTTTGTCACTATGGTACTGGAATCACTGCATCATGGGTCTTACCTCGCCTGCTTCCTAGTGTCATGCCTGCTGTCAATCAACAGGGTTCCCACTGATATCTGGAAGCATCCCTACTCTAAGTCAAGTCAGCATCTTTAGGTAGAAAATCTAGTGCCGTGTGCGTGTGTGCGCGCGCGCGTGTGTGTGTGTGTGTGTGTGTGTGTGTGTGTGTGTGTGTGTGTGTGTACACGTGGAGACCAAAGGTTGATGTTTGGATATCTTTTTCTATTACTCTCCACCTTATTTTTTGAGACAGGGCCTCTCGCTTAGGCTTGTCTTTCTCCACCTCCCCAGATCCAAGCTACAGATGCATTTACTTCTATTCCCAGATCTTGTGTGTGTGCCAAGGATCTGAAGCACTTTAACCATTAAGCCTTCTCTCTACCCCAGACTGCTGTTTCATAGCATACCCTGCCCTGCTAAACCTACCGTGTGCATATAACTGATATGACGGGGAATCGCTGGGCTAAAGCTTCGTGGAAGCATACCGTTCTTAGTCAGGTGTCAGCGGGTTTGGAGAAGGAACGGTTTTTATGCCTTTGGTTAATTTTCAGTGTCCTGGCGTTGGTCAGTCTCGCTCAGTCTAGGAGCTGTGTTTATGGAGCGACATCTGCGGAGACCTCCTCCTTTCTTTCCAGGAAGTGTTCCCTCTTCAGTGTCATTTCATCCCTGACAGTCCACCACAGCTCTGACAACCACAGGCCCTACCCTGTTGCCCCCTGGGAGCACACCTAAATCAAAGCTAAGCCATCGAGTGCTGTTGCCACAATTTAAAAATCTTGTTGGAAAATGATTCAAGACAGAAAATAAGAGGTTGCGCTCCCCCCACCCCCACACCCTGACAAGATTCTAAATGTCCTCCTGCTTCCTCCCTTGCAAGGGCTCTTCTGCTTCTCAACATGTTCAGGGGCTGGCTCTCTGGCCTTTCATCATTTCTGGAAGGACCCCCGTGTCTACCCAATAAATGCCTTTCCTGTTCGAGGTAGCCAGAGCCTGTTTCTGTTGCTTGCAAACAAAGGGCCTGACGGATGTGGCTTTTCAAAGGATGTGCAGAAGGGAATCTTCTAAAGACTCCAGATAAGAGGCCAATTATTCACTTGACAGTTTTCAGGACCGCTACAACACACACAGGCCTGTGGGAAACTCCGGCCGCAGCGGTGAGCTGTGCCTGATGAAATCCCACCGGAGGGGTCAAGTCTGCACCTGTCACTAGCCACAAAGAGACTCCGATTTTTATCCATTTCATCTGGAGAACCATCTGGGCTGGGTAGAGTAGTAATAATAACGAATCAGCATCACCAGATTTCTTCACACGTAGTGTGGGCTTTTTTGTAGCTCTTGTTAAAAATCGGGTTTTCAAGTCTGCTGGCAAACAAGCAGCCAGGAACGGTTAGAAAGGATGTCTTTCTGCACTGTCTTGGGAAAGGATTGTGACAGGACCTGGGGATGTGGGCATGGTGAGAGGGGGCTGTGGGCCATCTTTTCTAGAAAGGAGGTTAAAGGGGGCGTCCCAGAAGTCTGTGGTAGAGAAGACAATTCAAAAGAGAGCTGGGAAGCAATGGCTTTCCTATTGATTTGTGGATCACAACAGTTTTTTGGCTTTAGTTTGCTTTGGACCAGCAACAGGATGTGGCGGATAAAATCAAGCTGGCATCCCAAGCAGCATTAATAGAAGCATCCCTTCTGTTAAGTATGTGGCTGTATTTAATTAAAGCCATGTATTAGTCCATTGTTTGGTTGCTATAACAAAATACCTCAAGCTTGGTGTCCGCAAAGAAGAAGAGTCTTATTTCGTTCTTCGTTCTAGATGTTCAAGAATACGGTGCTGGCTTCCACTCAGATCTCAGGCTGGATGATGTCACTGAGGCGAGTTGCACCACAAGGGCCGGGCCTCTGTGAGACAGAGAATTCCCTTATCTAGAGAGGAAGCCAGAGAGAGATTGGAAGGCCAGGATCACTGTTTACAACAGCGAGCAATGTGAGAACCATCAAGGCCCCATGAGAACACCCTGGAGTCCTCCGGTGACCTCACCTGATGCTCCGTCTCTCTAGGCTTCTGCCACCTTTCATAACTCTGCACGCCAGGGGCCAGGCCTTTAACATGTCCGTATTTTTTTCAGACCAGAAGGAGGCGGTCACGGTTTCTATGTTTCAACCTCTTAAACCATTCAACATCATGTGTTGGGGCTGAGAAGATGGCTCAGTGGTTAAGAACTGTTACAAAGGACTATGGTTTACAACTGCCTGAAACTCCAGCCCTAGGGGATCCTATGAGGACCTCTTCTGGCCTGTGCGAGTACCTGCATACATGAGTGGCACACACACACCCACACACACACACACACACACACACACACACACACGTGCATATAAATGAAAACACAGATGTTTTATACCTTGATTTTTACAGCCCACGTTTTACAGGTTGTGATCATACCGCCAGGAGAGCGGTCAAGGTAGCGAGTTGACTGTTGCTTTCATTTGATAGACAAGGGGAGAAAGTTAGCTTTTCTTTTAACTAGAGAGCTGAGGATTTTATCTTCACATTTCACAATATAAGTGAAAAGTGCACTTTTTTTGTATCACTTCTCTCTCCAAAAGCATTCTCTCTTAGGAAGAAAGTTCTTTGTCCTGCATCTAGTAAACACTCAGGCTCAGCACCAAAGCTCCCGGAGAAACAAGAAGAATAACAAGACTGCAAAGAGCACCTCTGCTCTTATCTGTGGCCCCGGTCATGCCAGGCCGTGCGGGCACCATCATAGGAGGTCTGAGCATTGTCATGTGGCCTCCCATGGGTGGTCACATCCCAGGAGCTGGTCCCACAGACATCATCCCGAGGAGGAGGAGGACCCATCACTGGCATCATGGGAGGGCCTCCCATGTGGGGTGCAGGCATCATGCCAGGCCGAGGAGGACCTGGGAGACCTGGGGGGAGGTGGGATCATGGCCCCTGCAGGCGCAGGAGCAGAGTGGTGCTGGAGGGATCTCTATAGAAACACAGCCGTTGATTGGTCAGTCAGGCCTTGGGCCTGCTCTTTCGTCCAGTCCATTTCTGGTAATAGTCTTTCACATTCTCTTTGTGTTTCCGACCACTACAGTGTCTTCCTCATAGACGGAGAATCGTGGGGAAGATACCGATGACAGTAGTCGCAATAAAACTTAGGCACGTTGCTCCGCAGGCCGTTGGCTACCCAAGTGCAAGCATTAGCTTTACGGAGGAAATAACAGAGGTGCTGAGGGATACAGATATTTAAACTTCTGAAGGATGTATGTGTGGAAGAAGGCTAAAGTTCGTTCTCTGCTTCCAAAGGCAGGTCCAGGATCAACAGAGAAAGCGCTCAAGGAAACACACTTTAGTTCCATATACCGATACAGAAAACACGCTTCTCAGAGGTTACCTGGAAACAGATTATTGCCCTATAATCCCGGTCTAAGGATGCATCCTTGAGGGGAGACTGCAAGCAGCAGTGCGGCAATGACCCGATAGTCACACACATGCATATGGAAGTATCCACTCACCATTTTAAAAATTACACTCAGCCCTTCTTTCCCAGGCTGTAACCAGCAATCACAAATCTGTGTTTCCCCTTGAGAAAATCCAACCACACAAATCCTGTATGGAGAGTGCCCATGTAAACTCTGAGCATTCCTTTGCTCAAGAATATTCAGGGGTTTGACTGAACAAATCTAGAGTGCCAGGAAGCTCTGGAAACTCGAAGATAGACTCACAGAGATCAGTTAGTAAAAGGCACCATCCTGCAAAATGTGGTTCTGTGTGTAAACTTCTTGGAGAATAGAGAACATACTACTTCTCAGATTTCTGTGTTCCTGCTTCTGAACACCTTTGAGGAGGAATTGCTCTATTTACAGCCCTTGATACCTCTGACATGACCTGTCCAGATGTTCTGGAATTTGTTGCCAGAATGCTACATCTGGGCTCTGTAGGGTTATATCAGAAGAATGAGACTACCCATGATGCTTAGAGTATATCCTATGGCAAAAAGTTAGTTGGGGGAGAATTTTCATAGCTACTCATTTTTTTTTTTTTTTTTTTTTTTTAGTATTAAGGTTTAAGAGAAAGTGATTTCCCCTTACCGGAGAGGCTCAAGTTACAAGAAAACAGCTCACTCACTGCAACCAAAAGCCCAAATTCAAGGGGAGTGGAGGGCCAAGTTTGTTGTGATTGAACTTGGAAAGGTGGTTTTCAAACATTAGTAAGCATCAGAACACCTAGAGGCTACAAGTATGTGTCCCTGGACCCGAGCCAAGTATCGTTGACGCAATCAACATTCTAGCAGGTTCCCAAAGGATACAGATGGTGCTGACAGCCTAGGCAGCTATGTGAAAACTTTAATGTTGAGAGTCTATTAACATGCAGAATCTGGTCCCTTGGGTAGGCATGCAGCCTGAGGTACCCAAGGGCTAGCCTGGGAACAGGGCTTTGACCATTAAGAGCATACAGTTGGTCCCACAAGAAGCTGAGTGTGAATTGAAGGACAAATGATCTTAGCTGTAGAAATCAGGAGGTTGTTGGGTAGGAAGCTAGAGAATTCATGCATTCGTTCCACAAGTATGTGTTCCCGGTGCTGTTGTTGTACTAAGTGTGCAGCCTGGGAGAAAGTCCCCCTTCCCAGGGGCTCACATCCTAGAGAACTGAAGTCATGGGAATAGCTTGTTCACTGGTCTCTTCAAGGTTTCTTCTTTTGACTTTGATTTTCCCCCTGGGGAAGAAGACCTATGAAGAACCAGAGAAAAGTGGGCTTAACGTTAAGCTCAAAATATTCTTCTCATGTTATTTAAGAAATATAACAAAAATTCTGAAATGATTACATTTTTCCCTAATGGTGTTTTATATGAATCCAGACATAGTTACTTTTATTTCTTCCAAACAACGGCTAACTAAGTATCCATCAAGATGACTTTAACGCCACTGTCACATAGAAATACGGAAGCAGTCATAACTTAGACATTGATTTTTGAACTGCAGTGGTTTAAAAGAAAAAAAAAAACTGAAGTCAGGACAGTGTTTGGAAGAAGCAGGCAATATTTGAAGGGAGCCAACAGGGATTTCCTGCACTTTCTAGTTTCTTCTCGGGAGTCTAAGTAAGTGGGAATCCAATACACTGTGAACGCATGATCTAGGAGAGGGGCAAAGTCCAGGGGTCAAAGCAAGAGCCAGCTACTGCGCCCGTCAGTCACAGGCTTGCCACTGGCCTAGTTGCTTCATATCTCTGAGGTTGAGTAGCTTCATTGCAAAATAGGGGATAAGAATCTACCTTGTGGGGCTGGGGAGGTGGCTCAGCTGACAAGGTACTTGCCAGACAAGCATGATTGACCTCAGTCCTATCTGTAGGACCGTGTGGTTAAAGAAAGCCTGGCATGGCAGTGTGGGAATCCCAGTGCTGGGGAAACAGAGGCATGAAGAGTGCCAAGACTCACTAGCTAGTCAGTCTGGCTATTGGAATTAGGGTGCTTTGGGGTTAGTGGCAGATTGTGCCTAACGTAAGGTAGAGAGCAATTGAGGAAAGCACCTAAAGCCAACCTCTGGCCTATATATACATTATATAACCTGTGTACATATACCACACAAGCATGCATACATACACACAGAGGTGGAGAGAGAGAGAGAGAGAGAGAGAGAGAGAGAGAGAATGTTTTCAAAACTAACTAGAGAGTTAACGAGGTTACCTGTGATGACACAGAACACGTTCACCATCAGTGGTAAACTGGTGTCAGGGTGGACAAAGCCCACATACCTAGGTCAGGATTATTTGTAGGGGACATGAAAACAAAGTGTGGCTTTTCATGACTTTTCAGAATGTGCAGGGAAATGCAACAGGAAAATATTGGAAGACACAGAAGCACTAACCAGATTTAAGAGAGGGCTGAGGGGGAGGCAGGGCTGGTCTGAGTTGGAGAGGCTCAGGCTCCGGCTTGGCTGGGTTCCCTCCTAGGGTCAGAGAATTTTACAGCAGCTGCCTAAGAGCAGCTTTTGAATTTGTGATGCCTTTAAGTACGGCTTAAAAAGACGATACCCAAAGCTGGAGAAGTCCTAATCAAACAGCCATGCCCACAAGCTCCCAGTTCTCTCTCTCTCTCTCTCTCTCTCTCTCTCTCTCTCTCTCTCTCTCTCTCTCTCTCTCTCTCTCTCTCTCTCTCTCTCTCTCTCTCTCTCAAAGGTAATTTGGTCGTGAGGATGAGAAGTTAGAAGAGAATTTGTTCTTTTTCACTTTGTCCTGATTGTCCTTACTGAAGGCAAAGGGGGGAAATGGCTGCCTTTATCACCCGTGTTGAAGGGGAACCCTTCCCCTGAAAGCAGCTGTATTCTTAAAGAATATTTAAGAAGGCCTGTGTAGCAACATGTCCCAGTTGCTTGGCACATAACAAAATTACCTTAAAGCATAGCAGCTTGAAGCAATCATTTTGCTTTGCACACAGTTTTTGTTTTGTTTTGTTTTGTTTTTAAAACAGTAACTCAGAAAGAGTCCAAGTGTACTGGTTGGTTGTGTGTGTCAACTTGACACAAGCTGGAGTTGTCACAGAGAAAGGAGCCTCTGTTGAGGAAATGCCTCCATGAGATCCAGCTGTGAGGCATTTTCTCAACTAGTGATCAAGGGGGAGGACCCAGCCCATTGTGGGTGGTGCCATCCCTGGGTTGGTAGACCTGGGTTCTATAAGAAAGCAAGCTGAGCAAGTCAGGGGAAGCACGTCAGTGAGTAACATCCCTCCATGGCCTCTGCATCAGCTCCTGCTTCCTGACCTGTTTGAGTTTCAGTCCTGACTTCCTTTGGTGATGAACAGCAATGTGGAAGTATAAGCTGAATAAACCTCTTCCTCCCCAACTTGCTTCCCTTTCCTTTCCAACTTGCTTGATGTTTGTGCAGTAATAGAAACCCTGACCATGACACCAAGCTTCTGCTTGAAGTCACTCTTGAACCATGCTTAGATTGCAGCATGGCCGCAATTATCAGTGGCTTGACCTGGCTCTCTGTTCATTGTGGTTCAGTTATCACCTGGATAGCTGGTAACTGCTGTCTTAGCTAAAATGTGGGTCAGAGCCCCTACTGCCAGCCCCCATGATATGGCAGCTTCAGGGTGCTCACTTATCCAGAATTTCTGGTTTCACTTACCCAAGTTTCTCCCAGAGCTGCTCCTGTGAGGACATCAGGTCTGTTTGTGATCTCATCTAGAAAATTCTGTCACATTATGTTTTTCTAGTCACAGGAGTGTCACTAAGCCTGGCCAAAAACTCAAGAAGAGAGCAAACGTTACTGGCTAGTGGGAAGACTGGCAAGGGAACACAGGGCCTTTTCACACATTGCTAAGGTGGGACTAGAGAGCAGTCTAGACCCAAGAAGAGTACGTCCTGCTGGTAACCCAGCACCTGCATTCAGACTCACCACCTCCTGAAACTCCGCTTAGGGAATTAATGCCCTCTTCTGTTCTCTGCAGTGTACATGTATGTTGCCCTTTGTGTGTGTGTGTGTGTGTGTGTGTGTGTGTATACGTGTATACACTGGAAGTCAGAGGACAAAACTCAAAGGAGTTAGTTCCCTCCTTGGACCATGTGGGGTCCTAAGGACCAAACTCAGGTCACCAGACTTGGTGGCAAGCACCGTTCCCCACTGAGCCATCTCGTTGGCCTTTTCTCCTTTTCTCGTTAGCATCTTGCACACGCTGCCTGGGAAGTTCCTTTAGGAGCTCACAGATTCACTTGGTACGTTTCTCCTTCCCACACTACAGGTGGTGCTTTGGTTGAACTTTCCCCCACTATATAACAAAGGTCTCCTTTGCCTACAGTTCTTGTAATGTTTCTCTCGCTTTTGCAGATCCCTCCCTGACAACCACCCCAACTGCTCTCGGATATCAGCTCTCAAAGCCTTTGTCTGCAGTCTGATCTCAAAGACACTGCCATGTGCTTTAAATTTTTATTATAGCAACCCCTCATCTGCAGATACCAAAATTTACTTTGGTTATTATCCCTGTGTGGAAAAAAAAAGTCTCCAAACGTAAGTGTCTTTAAATGTTCGTTTTATTTTGCTGGCAATTTTGAGCTTCAGAAATTTGCAAAGGGCTCAGCTGAGCCTCTGTCCATTGAGGTCATTTATGCCGTGGGGGCAAGATGTCAGCTCAGACTACAAGTATCAGCTGAACTGATGGAAGATGGCTCACTCCTACAGACAGGATTTGATGCTGGCTGTTAGCAACAAGCCTGGCTGGGCCGCCCATTTCTCTGCTGGCATGCAGACTCTGTGGCTATGCAGGCTCAGAGCAGTTGGCCTTCCTCTATAACGCTAGTCTCTGCAGGAACTAACATCCCCAAAGAACAGCCTGAAACTTGGTGGCAGTTTGGCCTACTTTTGAAAACTGAATGGCATCTGTGTGGTGTTGTTTATAGAGTGGTCACAGAGTCATTGAAGTTTCATGAGTAAGGGGCATTAATATCATCTCTCAAGAATTCATACGGCCAAGGTTAAGGAGCAGAAGCAGGACAGATAATGGGGAACAATGGATGGAAGTGGAGAGAGGGGGGAGGGAGAGAGAGAGAGAAGGAAGAGGAAGAAGAAGAAGGAGGAGAAGGAGAAGAAGGAGAAAAAGAAGAAATTATTCTGTTGTGGATAATTTTCTCTGCTTGTTTTATAATTTAAAACAAGGGGAAAGGTCGAAGAAAATGCATGCCTTAGGGATTCTATACTTTTGATTTATCACCCAGGCTTAATTTTCTGTGTTATCTTTAGTAACGCAGAATTTGAATCCTTTCAAGCTAGCTTTGGGGATTCAGCTTAGTGTCTCGAAGCGTAGTGTCATACAGTGCCATGAAGCACTGAGAATTCTACCTGTTGGGACATGGGGATGGATTGCACTTGGGACGGTGGGCTATGGCAGTTGTAGGACTGTGTCCTTCAGGGTCAGGAAGAAGCCCAGAGGTGGGCTCTACTTGCTTGCAGGATCAGGACCTCCAAGCATTGTCACAGTCTGCTGCCTTCCAGTTCTGTTCGCTCTATGAAACAATTAACAGGAGAAATAGGTCAAACAATAGAACCAGCCTGGGGTGGGGGTGGGGGCAACCTGTCTGAACAGAATGTGCTTACATTCAACCCCGGAGGCAACAAGGAGTCAAAGCTAGCTAGGTGTGTCATTATATATGCCAACTGTCACCTACTTTGCTCTCCATACTGTGACATCCAGAGTGCTTTATTGACCTGTTTTTTGCTCACATAATAAGCCTTGGGTAGCATCATAGAACAGAGGCCTGTCATGGCCTGCACTGTGGGCCCTGTGTTCACATGTTGGAACCCTCAACCTAATATGACTTATTTAAAGATAATTTATTTTCAGAGGCCATTAAGGTTAAGTGCGCTTGTGTGCCTGAGACCTTAACCAAATAGCCCTGGTATTATTAAAGACGAGGAAGACAACAGACCCTTATACTAACCTGGTCTCTTTCTTGTAGGAAGCCAGAGTGCAACAGCTGGAAACAGTAGCCCATTCAGCAATGTATCACACTGCTATTTGTGTGGGTTGTCCCAACTGCCCTGATATCAGCTCCTTCCAGTGGACGCTCACATACCTGATCTCAGCTCCTTCCAGTGGACGCTCACATACCTGATCTCAGCTCCTTCCAGTGGACGCTCACATACCTGATCTCAGCTCCTTCCAGTGGACGCTCACATACCTGACCTCAGCTCCTTCCAGTGGATGCTCACATACCTGATCTCAGCTCCTTCCAGTGGACGCTCACATACCTGATCTCAGCTCCTTCCAGTGGACGCTCACATACCTGATCTCAGCTCCTTCCAGTGGACGCTCACATACCTGATCTCAGCTCCTTCCAGTGGACGCTCACATACCTGATCTCAGCTCCTTCCAGTGGATGCTCACATACCTGATCTCAGCTCCTTCCAGTGGACGCTCACATACCTGATCTCAGCTCCTTCCAGTGGATGCTCACATACCTGATCTCAGCTCCTTCCAGCAGATGCTCACATACCTGATCTCAGCTCCTTCCAGTAGACGCTCACATACCTGATCTCAGCTCCTTCCAGCGGATGCTCACATACCTGATCTCATGTTGTTCCTTCTCTAAGCTCTGCCAGATATGGAGGGTTCTGGGAAGCCTCTGGGAAGCCTCAGAGTATGGATGGCCTCTGTTTCCACCAACACATCTATTCACAGAAAGCCCCAGAAGTAGGAACATGTGACTGATGCTCCACATGGGGCCTAATTCAAATCTACATCTTGATGTGGGGTTTGACCAAGGATGCCCATGAAGGCTGACTCTGTGGGCATAGTGGTACACATTTGAAATGTCAGTACTTGGGAGACAGGAGACTTTTGAGTCAGCCTGGAATGGATGGTTAGATTTCATCTCAAAACAGGCAAACAAAGGACAGGGGCTCTGAGGCATGGGTCGGGTTGTCTGTAGTTATAAGGCCAGACTTGCTCCCAAGAACAGTGCCCTGGAAAGGGCTGCCTTAGAACTCCAAGGGATTCTACTATGTTCCCATCCTCACTCCCGGCAATAACTCTTTCACATACACACACACACACACACACACACACACACACAGAGAGAGAGAGAGAGAGAGAGAGAGAGAGAAAGTCAAAATATTTGTCTGTTGGTCTCTCAGCCACACACTCAGGCCATGTAAGGACACTAGAAGGGAACCCTCTACAGGCTGAGGAGAGAGGCCTCAGAAGAAACCACCCTTGCTGACATCTTATTTGGATTTCCAGCTTCCATGGCTGTGAGAAAAAAATCTTTTGGATTTTTCTATGCAGTCCTTCTGTTTTGTCATGGCAGCCCAAGCAGACTTCAAGACACTCCACTATTGCTCTGATATGCCCTCTGCAGCTGCTGACAGCATTTCTCTGCTTTCTAGCACCAGACGTTATATGACATTTAATTCTCTCTTGGCTATGGTAGGCAGACCGATGGATCCGTCTTTGAAAAGGTAAGCCTCCAAACCTGTGAGTGTGTTGACAGCGTTCTGTTCATATAGCACTGCCTTCATGAGTAGCAAGATGAAAGTTTTTGAAAAGACACTTTTGTATTCTTGCCCATTGAAAGAAGCATTGAAAAGACTCATAATTGAAATTCACGAAAACGAGGATTTGTTTCTCAGGTGAGAATGGTTTTCTTCTCTCTGTCTCTGTGCAGCAGAGATAAGTGGGAATGCTCCAGGGTTCCCATGGGTGGATTTAAAGTGGATGGTAGAGGAACCCCTGGATGTCTGCAGTGAGGCACATGCTGGTAGACAAGGGAACAATGGTGCTCACGTGTTCTCCCATCTCAAAGGATCTGTCACAGGAATAGCTTCTCACCAGTAAGGATGGCAAAAGAGATTACTTAGACCATGCAAAGGCATCTGTGTGTGGTGTGTGGTGCTGGCAAGTAAATCAGAGGACCGGTTTATTGACTCAACTGTTGGTTAGATTTGTGTTTTAATTAATTTTTTACATGGATACATAAAACGGAGTTCTTTACAAATTTGTGTGTGCCATCCTAGGGAGAGGCCATGCTGGTGACCCCTTTATTATTCCAGGTTAATATATATGTGCCGCCAAAGGAATATAATGGTTAGATTTAAACGGAGAAAAGCAAAATGACTCAGAAAGGATAAATCTGGCTTAACAAGGTCATTGAGGAAAATAATTAGTTGAAAGAAATGAGATCGAACAGGAAAAAAGGCAGCAAGGAGGTTGGAAGTCTTGGGAAATACACTGAGTGGTCCAAGGCCATCACATCTGTGCTCACAGACCTTCCATACCGCATATAAGCAATGCCAACAGAAGTCTAAAGTTGAAGAGCTTAGACACAGTGGTGTCGGGCCTGGAGCTGTCGGTCTAGACACTGCAGAGAGGACAGCAAAGGTGACTGGGAGAGTTGTAAAGCATCACAGCCAGGGATCCTCCTGCAGGCTTCTTGCTCTCTAACGTGCTTCATATGTGTGATGGCTCGTCTTGGTTGTCAACTAAGGCTTGAATTTAGAGATGTTTAGAGTGGTTGACATTTACTTGAGTGTTTGTGGGGAATGATGTGTGTGATGGAATAAGAATGTCCCCCATAGGCTCATCAGTTTGAATACAGGGTCCCCAGATGGACCTGTTTGGGAAGGATTAAAAGACATGACCTTGTTGGAGGAGGTATCTCACTGTGGGCTGGCTCTGAGGTTTATGCTGTTCTCTCTCTTTCTCTCTCTGCTCCTCCTCCTTCCTACCCCTCTCCCTTCCTCTGTCTCTCCCTCTCCCTCTCCTCCTCCCTCCTCCCCATCCTCCTCCTCTCCCTCCCCTCTCTCTCTCACACACACACAGACACATACCTACTGTTCCAGTGCCATACCTGTCTGTTGCCATGTCCCCTGACATAATGGTCATGGACTCTAACCCTCTGAAACTATAAGTTCTAGTTGCCTTGATCACCATGTCTTATCACAGCAATAGAAAAGGAACTAAGATAACACGTAAGACTAGGCATGGGGAGAAACCCAACCTGAGCAGGGAAATGGCATCATCTGCTGGGCTGGAGAAAGAAAAATTGAAGTGTCAAGCAAATGTCTAAGCCCCCTTTCCTCCTGGGCACACCTACAACAGCTTTAGATTACAACAGCTTCTTTGGGCTTTCAATACAGCTTCAGTGTCGGAGCCTCTCCAGGGAGATTCCAAGGGTTTCAGCACTGGCATGGAACTGCTATGCAGATGGCTTCTTGAAGGAGCATCTGCAGTGACCTCTGTGTCACCAGCATACACACAGCCACTGCTGGTCTATCAATCATCCTGTCATGTAAACAAATCCAACAAATCCTCTTTCATAGTATACATATGTATTTTTATTCATCTGATTTCTAAAGAACCCTGTCTAATGCAACATGAGAGTGCCCAAGGGCCCCCCAAACTTAGCTTTGTGCTTAACTCACAAGCTTCACATACCTTTTGCTGCTTTTCAACGTATTTGTTTGTGATTGAGTTTTCTCAGAACCTTCCAGAATCCCTGAGAAAAGTGCTTTGTGTAATGATTAACAGCTAGGGGATTTTTCTAGTTGTCTAGCTACAAGACTTTGGAACTTTCAAGCCAGATGCACTGAATTAAGATATGACCTAGATATTGTCTAAGACTTAATGGGAAAAACCACATACTCTTGTGGTAAGTAGGACTCAGGGATCATCTACACTGTACCTGCATGATCCCAGGTCTGGGTCTCGCTGAATTGATGTCCTGATTGCTGATCCCTTGTGAGAGTGGGGAAGACTGATATGCCTCTGGTTTCAGATTAAGTAGTTATAAGGAGACCCGCCCCCCTTTCATGGAGGTCAGACAGATCGTGGGAGTTAATCCATAATGGAAGGCGGGGGCTTGCAGACAGAAAAGCAGACAGATACATATGACATAATCTGAGTCTTAGAGACATGGCAGGTACAGGATAGACACATCTGGGGACACTGGATATCCTATGGAATGGCTGGACATGTAGTCCCTCTGTGACTATTTGACTTGATGGAACACACATCCAAGGATCACTATGTGAAGGCTAAGAGCCCATCCAAAATGATGTAGCTGACTCTGGTGGTGAAGCTGAGCCCCTTTGCTGATGACCTGGAGAATCTCCACAGTCCTTTTATAAAGTCCTTTTATCAATGATGGCTGCCCATCATTTCCCCTGCACACTACAGATACCTTCCTATCAAATGTGATAGAACTCTTTTTGCCACCAAGCTTTCTGAATTTAAAGTCTTGCATCTGAGGATTAGTCAAGGCAACCAAGGGAATAGGTTTTTATTTTTATTATTTTTTTTAATGACTTACTGTGCCAGGAATTAACTTTTTAGATCCTAGACCCTGGGAAAGTCTGGTGGGTGAAGGGCTGGTGAGAGGAAGGCAGGCTTTATGTAAACATGAGTATTTACCAACCAGAAGGGAACTATGCAATGTCTCCCCAAGCAGAGCATCTGGGCACCAGCGCATGCTGGTCTTCCCTGTGTAGGGAGGTGGTTCTGATGCTTTGATCAGGAATTTGCTGAAGGTTCTTAGCTCCAGTTGGTTTTTGTTCTGTCAATAAAAGTGCCAGTGACTAATGGCTGGGCAGAAAGAAAGAGGTGGGACTTGAGGTTCCCACAGGCTAGGAGAAAGGAAGAGAATTGAACTTGGGAGAAACAGACTCGGAGCTACAGAGGAGATCTTCCAAAATGTAGGTGGGAAGGGAAAGCGTCCTGAAGTCTTCTTGGGCAGCAAGACCAATGGGCTTCAGAGAAGGCAACTGAGCAACTACGTTAAGGGCACACTCGACATGCAAGGCTTGGAAGAGCCCAGTCACAAGGCCAATAAGCCAGTTTTAAAAAGAGCTAATGTGTGTATGGTTTTCTATTGGTGGAACTGAGATAGCTCCTGGGCAGGTAGGTATGTGGGGTCAGCCTGGGACACAAAGCAGTGTAGACAATACTACATGTCACATCCCTGCACACCATACCTGCAGAATACACAGGTGGCCTCCCCTTGTCACTCCTGACAAGATTTTAAAAGGATGCTATAG
Organism: Micromys minutus; assembly: GCF_963924665.1. Lineage (NCBI taxonomy): Eukaryota > Metazoa > Chordata > Mammalia > Rodentia > Muridae > Micromys > Micromys minutus. The sequence continues at coordinate 9,693,556 of NC_137969.1, read as the reverse complement.
CTCTGGAGCCCAGAACTTTATCTGGGATGAGGATAGAAGAGTAACATGCTTTAACTCAGGTGTCTCCATGTTTCCATGCTGGCACAGCTCAGCCCACATGCCTCCTGCATGAACAGAGATGCTAAGAGAAGAGAACCCACACAGTCTGCCCTTCTACATGCAGCCATAAATGAGGTAAGTCTACATAACCCTGCCTTCTGTTTTAAAGCCAATATCTGTCTTACCTGGAAAAAAAAGGATTAACTAATTTTAACTACAGCCCTCCTGTTTCTGGGCCACTCTGGATGTGAGTTGACTTGTAGCTGGTAAAATGAGACTATTTTCATAACCACTGACCCCCATTTACAATTTCCACAAACTCTTGTTCATCTATTTGATGGGGCTTACAATCTAGTCTTTAATTTTAATGAAGTCTGTGGGAGCCAGAAACAAAGTCTGGTTCGTCCTTTGGGAGGAGCTGGAATGCTTTGGCGTGAGTCTATTTGTAACCAAAAGAAAAACACAAAGACCCAGAGACCACACTACTGAGCCATCTTTACTCCAGAAAGATAAAGCTGGATTTCCCCCAAAATGTTGCTAAGTTATGATGATTAATGTTATGTGTCTAGTTGACTGGCCCATGGTAGTCAAATGCTTGGTTAAACATGACTTTGAGTTATACTGAGAAAGAGGGGAGTGTGAGAGGGAGACAGAGGCAGGATAGAGGGAGACAGGGAGAGGAAAAGGGAAATATGTAGATAAAAATAAATGATAGATAGATGATAGAGAAATAGATGATGATGATAGATAGATAGATAGGTCAATTGATAGATAGATATAAGATAGATAGATAATAGATAAATAGAAGATAGATGATAGATAGATGATAGAGAAATAGATGATGATGAAGATAGATAGATAGATAGATAGATAGATAGATAGATAGATAGATAGATAGATAGATAGATAGAATGTCTGAAGTTGTAAAGAAACAAGAGAGATATGGAACCATTTCACATTTTGAATGTTTGTGCCTCAAATATCATGCAAGTCACTGCTTATAAATCATACCAAAAACTTCTGAGTAGCAGGCCATCTTGTAAACATGATCCAGACAGGAAGATAGGCAGATGTTGGGCTGACCTTGCTGGTATTAAGATGACTTCAAGTTCAAATCCTTTTTAGGCAAGTCATTCAAATGGAATTCAGTATTATATACTATTGGCCCTTAAAATTAAGTCCTGCAGAATCTGAGATCAGACTTCCAATGAGGAAGCATTCTTTCTGGGCTGAGCCAAGACTTCTTATTTCATTGGTGGTGTGGCTGCCTGGCTGAGTCCCTTCCTAACCAGTTCCCAAGGCTTTCAACTGGACTCACTTTCCAGAGGTATCTGGAAGAGATAACAAAAGTCTGGGATCAAGAGCTGGGGAGATGGCTCAGTCACCAAGGTGCTTGTGATATAATCATGGGGATCTGAGTTTGATTCCCAGCGCTCACATAAAAATGCCAGCACGCTATAGAGCATGCTTGAAACCCTCGCTTTGAAGGAGCAGAAAAAGAAGGTTGGGACTTGTTGGCTACTTAGCCTAGCTAATCAGTGAGCCCCAGGTTCCAGGGAGAGTCCCAGTCTCAAACAAGGTGAATAGCGTCCTAGGGGATGATACCAAAGGTTAGCCACTGACCCTCAAATCTGTGTGTGCACTCACAAATCATATAGGTATACCCCTACATTCATAAACACACACACACACACACACACACACACACACACACACATATATATACACACACATATATTAACACACAGTGTCTTAGTTACATTTCTACTGTTGTGATGAAACATCATGACCAAGGTAAGTTCTAGAAGAAAGTGTTTATTTGGAGTTTACAGTTCCAGGGGGCTCAGAGTCTATCCCTATAATGGCAGGTAACATGTCAGTAGTCAAACATCTGCCCACAACGAAACACGTTGCCTTTTTAATTCTTCCCAAACAGCACTACCTGGGGACCAATTATTCAAATACCAGAGACTTATTGGTCCCGTCTCATTCCAACACAGAGTCTGTGAGCTCCTCTTGACCTTGGGTAACCAACCTGATAGTTTCTACACAGTACCCATGTGCTCCAACCCACGTTCTCACACATTAAGAAAAGAAAAAATAAAAAAAACCTACTGGATGGTAATTAAATTAGCCAACATGATGAGAGAAATTTATAATTAAGTGAGCTAATGTATGTAAGAAAAGAAAGTGCTTAGCACATAGCAACCACCAATTGTGTAATTTCCAGTACCTTTTCTTTTTTCAAAAGATGATTTATTTTGCAAATTGGTCTGGTGAAGAGAGTTCTCAGGCTGTGGTATGGAACATGGATGCAAGTACCTACTTCCCACACCTGAAGTCCAGAGAGGACAGCAGGGGTCCTGCTCTGACGCTTTCCATGTTCTTCTCTTGAGACAGGTCTCTCACTGACCATGGGGCTAGGCTAGCAGTGCCCTCTGCAATCCTATTATTCTGAACAGATGAGAAGAAGCCCAGTGCTAGGACAATCGTGTGCACAGCCACACCCAGGTTTTTGGGTGTGTGGGAATCCAAACTGAGATCCACACTCTTAGACAGCAAGCTCAGTTACCCACTGAGCCATCTGCAACGTACGTGTGAGTTTCCATATTGATGTCTGTTTCTTCTTTTCAGGACCCAAACCTTTGTTTTTCTGTTGGCTGGCTCTGCTAAGTGGGGAAGGATAGAAGGACATGCTAACTTCAGCAATAGTGGAGATTTTTAGGGTCTTCTATTTAGATAGCCCTGCACCTCCACCATTTCTGACCAGCCCTAGTCTGAGCCCCTTGGAAGCTGTTTGTATCACTGAGGAGGGAATCTGGCTGCATGTCAAAGGCTCACATCTTTGACCAGGAGACACTGGAACCAGTGCTACAGGAACCACACAGAGATAGGAGAATGGCAATGTCCCTCAAAGAAAGACATGGAGTTTGGTTGCAAGCCACCGGATGGATGTCCCCAGGGGATTCACTCCCGAGAGTGAATCGAATTCATTGGGGCATCAGGGACCTGCCAGGCTTTCCTTGTCTTGTTGAGATGCACTGATTCGTTTATCTGAGGCTCTGACCATCACATGATCCTGTCCACCATTTTTATATCTGTTCTCAGCAAGAGACCAGCTCTGAAGATAAGGAGGCCATTTGTAACAACAGCCCATGACTTAGTCTTCTTAGCTTGCAGACTGGATTCTCTTTCTTACCATTTGTTGAGTTCAGGTTCCCTCAGCACATCTCTCAGACACACTAAAGATGGTTTTGAGGGCTCACAGGCAGGGAGGGATGATGATTTGTTCATCTATTTCGGTTTCTCACATGGGCTGTTGAGTCACTTCGAACACTTGAATTGCTTCCTGTTTTGAGACCAGTAGAAAAGAATGAATGAATTCAACTATTCATTTGGAAACTTAAATGCTAGTTGGCTAGAGAAAAACAAAACCAAAAATCCCAAAACCACAAAAAAAACAAGCTTTTTCACAAACAGCATCCAGAAAGTGCCCCGGCTTCCACTCTTGCCAATACCATCACCATCAATACCACCACCACCATCAGCAGCAGCACCACCACCATCACCATCACCATCATCAGTATTTTGGGGGGACATTTTACATTTTGGAAATTATTTATATAATATGGATGATTCAGACTTCGACAGTTCCTCCGTTGCTTTGCTTTCCTGTTGCTTCACTCGGGCTCTGTATTTTAGCACTGGGGCAGGTAGACAGAGTCCCAGCAAAAGTTTCTGATGAATCTAGCTCAATTGGTACATGACAGTCCCCTACGATGGCTGAGTACAGAGGTGGAAGAAAGGAGCCCAGATGTTTCCGCATATCTTTGTTTTTTTAACTCTCTTCCTATCTATGATTTGATTTAAAAACTTGGTTCCAGCCTGGGTTTGAGGCCCAAAAGAGTATAGTTTTTTCTTACCCTGGGAGGAACTGGCCTTTACAGAGGTATAGTTCAATAAAGGTTTTCCTTTCCCCACTCTGGGCACCAGCATCCCAGACTGTAGTTTATAATCGAATCAACTCAGAATGTCTGCCAGAACTGCTTTTGGCTGAAAGCAATGGAAAATATGACAAGAACTTTCTGAGACACTTGGTCAGTTGTCACTGAAAAAAAAAAAAAAAAAAAAAACAACGTCCAGAGCCAGGAGGCGGGCCCTGTTGTAGCAGTGGGACTCACTGTAGTAGCGAGTGGACTTCTAGCTTCTCTCAAGTGGCCCTGTAACTGCAGGGTGAAGACTGTCTGTTACACTTCCCTATGCAGCACCTATTTCTGGGAGGAGAAAGGAAGAGAAATATCCTATTTCCCAGATGTCTTGATGTCTCGTGGCCAGAAATCAATCACAGGGCATCAATACACATAATGAGTCTGGCAGGGCAAGAACAGAGTTTCCTGTGCGCAGACTGAAGTAGGGAGCATGTTAGGTAAGCAGCCAGCACTGTCTGCCACACTGGTGCTGGCATTTGCCTTTGGGTCTTCAACATCTTCTGGAAGTTCTCTAATTTGTGAGCACATAAAGACAGCGAGATTAGTTGGGACAGACAAGCTTATCCCACAGAATGAAAGTGTTCATAATTACCCAAGAACAGAAAGTTCCAAATTCCAGCCTGTGCTGCCAGCAACAGTGAAGTCAGGCTGTGCATGTTCATGATCTCTGAGAGTCATTGAAAGAAGTCTTAGCAAGTGCAGCTCCAGAGATGTTTTTGTCTGGACTGTCTCATTCCTTGTCATCCATCCTGCTTCTTCAGACTTTACAGACTTCCTCTTGTTCTCAGTCTTATACAAAACACATAAGCACACTGCATTCTCTCTGCCCATCTTAGTCACCCACCCACCCACCCATCCATCCATCCATCCATCCATCCATCCATCCATCCATCCACCCATTCACTCATCCAACCACCCACTCACCCATCCATCCATCCATCCACCCACCCACTCACCCATTCATCCATTCATCCATCCATCCATCCATCCATCCATCCATCCATCCATCTATCCATCCACCCATCAATCCATCCATCAATCCATCCTCTTATTTATCCACCCATTCATCCACCCACGCACTCACCCATTCATCCATCCATCCATCCTCCCATTTATCCATCCATCCATCCACCCATCCACCCATCCATCCATCCATTCATCCACTCATTCACCCATCCAGTCACCTACCCCACTTTATTCATTGAATTTATGTTTTCTGAATTCAGTCAAACAACTGTCTCACAACAAGACACTTTTATCTTTGCTAGACTGTTGCTAAGGTTATGCACAGATCCCAGTAAACATCCTCCAGGGTACCTGCAAAAGAACATTTTTTTCTTTCCCAAATCAGGGTATGTGGCTAGTTTCTCTGCTCCAAACAAGCTGCAATCTTCAGCTTGAGTGGAAGCATTCTGTATCTCTTCTGGTTTGGGCATGAACACAATGCTTTTTGATTGAGAGTCACTTGGGAAGTTCTCTTTAGAGTGAGCTCTAACTTTATAGAACAGTGACATTTTCAGAGATGGATAGTTAAACTATGACTCGCCTTCCCTTAACCAGCACAGTCAGCTCTGAAGCACAGGGGTTTGCTGCTGAGTCCCATGAGGATAGATGGTGTCTCTATTTTCATGCAGAGAGAAAACGAGAACAAGAGAGAAGATATTAAAACAGCATTGCATTCCTCTCCAGACACAGTAGTCTGGACTGTCGTCTGACCCACCTACTAATCATCCTATTTTTCCAAAAAAAGAAAAAAAAAAAGAAAAAAAGAAAATAGGTTTTCCATTGTGTGGGAACAGGAAGTACTGAGGTAAAGACTTAGCTCAACCCATGCTAGGACAAGGCCACAAACCACCTGAGTGGCATAAGCAACAGATGCTCATTCCTCAAAATTCTAGAAACCCGAGCCCAAGATCAAGGTGTCACCACAAGCTTCCCACTCACAGGTGCCATTTTTCTGAGTGATTGGCAAGCATAGGAGTTCAGATCCATCTTCCTCTATTCCCAAGGACACATTTCCATCACGGTATTGAGGGGGATGGATAACTTTCCATGGCTTTCACTACCAAATCCCTTAATTTGGAGCTTAGGGGATGGCCGTGGGCGAGTGAAGGGCAAAGAGGAGGAATAGCCAGAGAAGAGGTGGCTTGGTTAATCTCGTCTTACAACAGTCACCCCAAGCTCAGCAGCTTCTGAATAGTCATTCTTTCCCCTTTCTTCAAGACTCTAGCAGAGCCTTCCTTGATCTTATCTAGCTCTGGTCTTGTCAGTATAGGCTACAGGCTTTGGCCTCAGAAAACAGAAGCTTTGGCCCTCTCATACTCCAAGACCTCTCCTGAGGTCTGGTCTGCCCAACAAGAAATATGACTCCTCTGCTGACTCCATGTCCTCCGAAGGTCCCTGGTCCACCAATACCCAGGTGCCATGGGGTCTAATGTCCCCCAGAAAAGACAAGGGTGCACTGCACAAGACTGCCTCTTTCTAGATTCCATATGGCTAGCATCAAACCTCCAGCAGAAAGAACCACTGGGGGAGCATCTGCTTTCGGGCATGTCAAACTCAGAGCCACAGAGACTTCACAAAAATGCACTCATTTCCTCCCTGTACCACCACATTCATTTAAAATAATCCTCTCCTTGGACCGAAGTCAAAGCCTTCCGGGAGCATTTGAAGTAAGTTCTGGGGGCGGCAGGGGGGAGGGGAGGGATGTTCTTGATCTGCTATGGTCAAGGAGGACTTCATGACCACCTGTAGCAGAGCCTTATTTAAACAAAAATGTGTTGATTATTTTTAGCATAACTTAAGCCCCAGGAGACTAATGAGGTGTTAACAGTGCGTGTTAATTATGTGATTTCTGTTGTCTTCATTAAAGCTAAGATTCTCAATCCCATTTGCCACCTGAAATCCCAGGAGAGCCCCCATCACTTTTCTGACCCGGCATCCTTTAGTTCCCCGTGGTTCATGCAATCACAGAGACAGAGTTCCGTTCCCCCGAAAAGAATCAGTTGAGTGGCTCACACATTTGGGAGACCTTGGGTTCCCCCTTTCTCAGCCCTTTCCATTTTTAATCTCCATTATTAGTTGTTAGATCTGATGGGAAGTTCACTGTGCAGGAAGCTGGTGACATGAGCTCATGCCGGACCATTTAGGACTGACTGTCCTTCACAGAAAACTGCCAGGACGCAGCTGAAATCAACCTCCACTGCTTTTTCCTTAAGCATTTTAATTAACCAGAGAAGTGTGCTGCAGACATGCATGGCTCTGATTATTTTAAACTTCTGCAATTTATGTTATGGCTCTGTCCCGAGTGACAACACGTCCCTTCCAAAATACCTTTCCTTACAAGAGATAATCACCTGTCGTAGGACTCATTTAAAGATGCAATGAGCAGCCCGTCCCCGGCTGTCTGCATTGCCAGTTCTTTGGTACTTGGCTTGGTGATGGTGTTAGATGCCTTTATTGCCCGTCCAAGAGGTAATAGCGTTCTTAATGATGGCCTCTTTGGGGCATATGAAGTTGTAATGAAAATAGCAGGTGAACGTGATTGGCGAACAGAACATTATGAGTCTCCTTGGTAATTAGAGTCATCTAAAAATGGAATGGGCTGTCACAGGAGGTGGTGAGTTTCCTGTCAAAGAGCCAGGGACACAAAAGTAGGGGATCCTTCTTAGGGGAGGCTAGAGTCAATCTTTTGCATGTGCACATGCCTCTTCCAGACACCTGGGTCCTCTGATTGCTTTAAGTCCACAGAAACTAGCAGTCCTGGCTTTGGTGATTTATGAAATAGAGTGTGGTATTCAGCAGAACTGAGTTCAAATCCCTGCTCTAGTACTTGCCAGCCATCCCCCAAACCCCAAGCACCTGACATCGACTCTCGGAGCCCCCTTAAATGAACATTGGAAAATATTGCTTCCTCGGCTGTCATAAGAGTTGGAAATAATGACTTTAAAATACGAGGCCCATGATAAGCACTCAATAAATGACTGCTTTAGTGACCCTTAGGAGTCTAATTCTTGCTCTTTCTCATTCTCTCTCAACGATACAGCCAGTATTTGTACAACTGGGGGGGGGGGAATGGAGGGATCGTAAGACACAGCTGCAGTGTGTTAGTGAGCACGTGGTCAGGCAAACAAAGCAGGCCAAACACACCCAGCTATGTCATCAGGTAGAGCCTCCCACTCCAGCAGAGTCTTACAGGACCCCCCCCCCATCCAGGAAAGGATCTTCACATTACAGAGGGGCTGCCAAGTGACGGACACACGCATCTGCGCATCTGCCAACCCCTTCATTCTTACCCAAGTTTGAGAAGTAGGTCTCTCCATCTTACAAAGGAAAAAAGGTGTCCAAAGAAAGAAGTCCCAGGCCTACCCAAGGACATTCGAATGTCTCCTGGATCAAACCAGCTGGATCTGCTACCAAATCATTCTTGAAATTTTGTGCCATTCACTACTCACGGTTCGGTGTCAATCCAGCCACCCAGAGACGTTCCCACCTAATGGAGAGCCTACGGAGAAGAGCCTCAGCTTGCAGATTCTAAAGGACTTGTGAGTGGCCATTAACTTTTTCTTGTATGTGTGTGTGCATGTGTGTGTGTGTGTGTGTGTGTGTTTGTGTGTGTGTGTGCATGTATACAGATACATGCACTTACCCGTGTGTGTTCATGTGGAGGCCAGAGGCTGATGTTGGATGTCTTCCTTGACCACTGCTCCACATTATATTTTAAGACAGATTCTCACTAACCCTGGATCTTATCTGTGAAGCTGGGCAGGCTGAGCACAATCCCCGCATCTCCAGCCCCAACACTGGCTTCCATGCCCAGCTTCTTAGATGACTGACAAGATCCAGTGACCCATCTAACCAGCCCAACTAACTTACTCTTTACCCATTTTGCATAGCACTGCCCAACCCCCTCTCCAGCATCAAAACCTTTTTATCACCCTGAAAATGAAACCACGGAAGCCAGAATTACCCGCTGAGTAATGACTCCATGTTTTTCCCTCCTTCTCACTTCTGCTCACCCTGCCTGCTCTCCCCGTGGATTTACATAGTATGTGTGGTTCCTGGACTGGAAGGGGCACTGCAGGAAGCCGCCCTTTTGTGTCTAAATTCTCTCACTCCCCAGTTTCTTAGAAGTAGAATGCTTCTTGGTTAGCTTGTTGTTGTTGTTGTTGGTGGTGGTGGTGGTGGTGGTGGTGGTGGTGGTGGTGGTGGTGGTGGTGGTGTGTGTGTGTGTGTGTGTGTGTGTGTGTGTTGCCGATGATGGTTTTTGTTTTTAGTTTAAAATGCACTCTCGCTGAGCATGTTGGCCAGCACTGGGGGAGGCAGAGGCAAGTGGATTTCTTCAAGTAAAGCTTGGTGTACATAGTGAGGTTCAAGCCAGACCAAACCCTGTATCAAAAGAAAAGAAAACAATGACACAAGCCAACAAGCAAACCACCAAGATACAGCCTCACTGTGTGGTCCAGGGAGGCTTTGAATTCAGTTTGTATTGCCTCAGCCTGGGATAATAAATGGGCACACACCACACCCCATCCTTAGCATGTTTCTTTGAGGGTCATTCAATTTGGAGCATTCACCAAGACCTCACTCATTTTTATTAATATATTCTAACTAACATGCAGTAATTAATGCATTTTATGCAGCACGGTGTGACATTTCAAGACCTGGCTACAACGTATAACAATCAGATGAGGACAATTAGCATACGTATCACCTCAGACACATGTCATTGCTTTGTATTGGGAACATTCGAAACTTTTCTTCTTGGCTCTTTCGCAATATTTAACTGACTGCTGTCAAGTGTAGCCATCCTCCTGTGTGATCGGCAATATTTAACTGACTGCTGTCAAGTGTAACCATCCTCCTGTGTGATCGAATATTGGGTCTGATTTCTGTATCCAACTGGGCCCACCTGTCCCCATCCCTGCTGCTCTCTCACTCTTCCCAGACTCTGTCAAACACTCCTCTAGTCTCTGTGTCTCTGAGATAAACTTTGGCTTCTACATATGAGAACATACAGTATTTGTTTTTCAGTGTGAACTTGCTTCACGTGACACTTCGTTCCCTTATAGGGACGACTGGTACTCTACTAGGCATAGGTACCACAATCTGTCTGTTCCTTCATCCGCTGGTGGATGTTTTCACCCTGTTGCTGTTATGGATGATACTCGTATAAGCACTTGTGTAGAATTTTCTGTGTGACCGCATGCTTGTGATTCTCATGATTCTATCTGTGAGTGGAATTTCGAGGTTATGTGCTAATGTATGTTTATAGAGAGAAATTGAAATTGTGTCTGTTTTTCTAGTGCTAGGGTCCAAACCCAGGCCTTACAAGTACCAAGAGAACGCCCCCCACTGAGCTACACCACCTATCTTCACGGCTTTCTCGGTGCAGGTAAATCCCCACCACCTTACCCATCTAGGCATGCTACATACACTGTGTGAGCTTTGTCTTATTTGTCTGACAGTGGAGTTTAGAGTTCTTTGCAGTGCTGTGCTAGTAAATGTTTAACAACCTGCTTCTGGGATAACTCCCAGTGTGGCTGGCCTCAAGCCATGCAAGGCCACTGATTGCAGCATTAGAAAGAGACACTAACGAAGTATCCTCATGAATGGATCCGAGCTGTGGCAAACGGCTGCATCTTTCTAAATCTGAGCAGGAGGAGCAGCCTCGTTCCTTTTTATGAGTGCATGGCACACCACTTTAGGATGTGCTATAATTCTCTAACCTGTCCCTGATGGCGCACACTTAGCTGGCTTCCACTTTCTTCCTCCCACAAACTAGGCTTTAATGGATAATCTCACGTGTGTATCATTTTGCTCACGTGCCAATACAGCGGTAGACCAGGCTTTCGTGACATACTAAGAGTCACCACAGGAAGACATTGTAAGACATCTTACAAGCCAATGTATTCCTTCCTTGGACTGTTCTGGCTCACAGACCGGATGCTGTGTAGAGCAGCTACTGTTTTTGCCCCCCACTCTCCTTGTGAGTAAAGAGGACGAAAATTAACTAGCTACGTGCCAGCATCAAAGGAATGTCACCAGACTTCGAAAGGAAATAGAAAAGTGTGCTCTTCTTCTGGAAAGACAGGAATTGGTGTCAATATAAAGTACCATCATTCACGTAGGGTGAACTCAAGAGCTTGCCTAGTACAGCAGTGGGAAGAACTCATACCTGGCACACGTGTCCCTGGAGTAGAGGCGGGCCGAGGAAAAACTCAAGGCAGAAGGCCTGGTTACTTAAGAAATAGGATGATATATTGTAGCCCCAGTTCCTACACATATTTAAAAATTCTAGACAATGTTTCTCAATGGTGCCCATACTTGAGAATCATCTAGGAAGTCTTTAAAGACTTAATTCCCCAGCCCATAGACACAATGAATCCAACCAGGCAACCCACAAGCAAGCCCGGCATCTGCATGTTTCAGAGAGCCTGTGGAGAGTTTGGGCAAGGTTGGGAAGGACGCCTCAGACTTGGTAACACACCTGCCGAGTTATCTGGGGCAGCAGAACCAACAGAGTGTGTGGATATAAACAAAAGAGGTGGAGTTTAAGGAATTAGATACTGCCTAATCCAAATTTTGCTGAGCAGGGCCACCGCAGGCTTCCTTTCAAATAAAGACGCTACCTGCCTGCGCTAAGGAGAGGCGGCTCAGTGGGTTAGAGCACTTGCTCCGTGTGAGGACCCGAGTTCAGATCTCTGGCCCCCACATAAAAAGCCAGACCTGGGGAAGGAAGGAAAGCAAACAGGATTGCTGGGCTTGCGGGCTTCAAGTTCAGTGAGAAACTCTGTCACAGAGAATAAGGTAGAGAGTAAGAGGGGGCAGTGGCTGTCCTCCCAGGTCTCTATCATCATACACTTGAATCTCCCTCCCCCTTCCTCCCCCCTCCCCCTTCCTCCCCCCTCCCCTCCCCCTTCCTCCCCCTCCCCCTTCCTCCCCCTCCCTCCTCCTCCCCTCTCCTCCCTCCTCCCCCCTTCCCCTTCTTCCCCCCTCCCTCTTCCTCCCCCTCCCCCTTTCTCCCCCTCCCCCTCCCTCCCCCTCTCTCCCCCTTCCCCTCCCTCTCCTCCCTCTTACCTTTTCTGGAACTTAATACAAACAAAAGAGAACCAAACAGTCTTAACTGCAGAGCCATCTTCCAGCCCCCCACTTACCCTTTTAATAGCTTTAGGATATGAGAATGGTGTGCTTTATTTCTCGGCTCATAACAGCCATTTTTATTTCTCTCCCTTCTTTTGATTAGCTTTGCTTGACTTTTAACAGCCTTTCTAAATAATCTGCTGTGGATTTTTAAAACTTATCTATCATGATCATGTTTTTGTCCATTTTCTGGCTTGTGGATGCGTGTTTTGGATCACCTCTCTGCCTCTACACTCATGTGATGTTTGCTCATTGACGTGTTTGTTAGTTTACTCATGGCTGTTCCTAAATAGCTAAGTTTACGTACTTTATATATATAATATCATTAAAGTAGTGTATCTTCCTTTAAGAAACATCTGGTTCCACCATGCAGGTTTTTATGTGTTGCTTTTATTATTATTTTTTCATTCACAAACATTTCCTCCTTTCCCTGTGGCTCTTTCTGTTAGAAATACAGCACTTGATTTCCCTGTATTTGGAGGATTTTCTAGACAGTGCATTGATTTCTATCTTAGCCTCTTTGCAGGCTTTAGTGAGCCTAGTGTGTTGGCCTGGTGTATGCTCTGGTGTGGTGATATAACTTTGAGAACCAGACATCTTGTAATTTGCCGGGAACATATGAACTGAGTTGTGGAGCTGAGTGTATTTGGTTCATCTATTGGGGTTGTTTTGCTTATGAGCAACTAAAAGGTGTATTTTCTTCTAATGTTCAATTCTTTGGATTTTGTTCTGCCTTTAGTTTTCTAGGCTTTTATTTAATATATTCTGAGCTTCAACCCTGCATAGTTTTGAGTGTTCTGGTGCCTTTCCGGTGACTGCGCCTTTGTATAACTGCATCATTTGGTTGTGGTGACAGCAGTGTCTTGACATTTGTTTTGACTGATGTTAATCTGTGAATTCACATAACCATTTTGCTCAGTAAAACTTCACTGCCAGCCCAACTCACCTGTGTCTTTGGAGTTGATATTTCTCTCTAAGAAGCAGCAGAGCGTTGGGTCTTGCTTTGTTCTCCAAGCTGAGCATGGATCACCCGGCCACGGCCAGTTGGAAGGGTTTCTGGGAAGCAAATCTCTGCTTTCCAGTTTGATAGATGGGGGCAGCAAGGAGATGCATAAATATAGATGCTGGGTCCAGGAAATGTTTATTAAATAAACATGAAGCATGTACGCTGAAGACTGTTTCTCTTTTCCCCATGTGGAATGTCGCGTGCAATTATTTTGGAGAACTAAGTACGGAATTGGATATGCTCAAGCTTTCCCAGGCTGTACTGCTCCGTTGTTTACAACTGGCAAAGCACACAGAGAGAAAGCTCCCACAGGCCTGCCTGGATCCCAGAACCACAGGAAGCTCAGAATCTGTGAGGAACGGAACTTGGAGAGACTTTGATTTGGTGTTTCCTGGTGGGATTGTCCGTAACCATTGTCCTGGTCAAAAAAGGCCTTTCATTTCTGTTCTTCTGTGTGTGTTTCTCCTCACACCGGCACTGGTGGAGAGGGAGGGGACATGCTCACAGCATAAACGGTCACTTGGCCACTCTGAAAGGGCTTCTGGGAAAGCACGTCTTGGCAGGATATAACAGGCACCAGAACACAAGCCACTCTTCACCCAGTGGCAGCGCCGTTAAGACGAACGCCAGGCATTGCTTAGCCAGGGTCTGGCAGACAAAGGGTGGCTGATAAATGTGATTGTCTTACTTCTGCCCAAAAGATGGTGCTTGTTTCTTTCCTCTCCACCTTGTCAGTGAGGAGCCTCTTTCACCTTGATTATCCCAATGTGGTTAGACCAAAATGACAGGTCTCAGTTCAGCTTCTACTCCACAACAGGGGTTCTGGGCAAACGCCAGGCAGGCAAGAATCACTTGCCGTTCTCTCTGCCTGTGTCTAAGGTGCTTTGGTTGGGTAAATTGTCATTTCATACAACCTGGTCTTGGAGGGACTTGCTCTGCGCTCAGCGTCTTTGAGGCTGGTGAAAAGCTACTCGTTGGTGCAACTTAGCTCCTAGAGTGTCCCTGACCAGAGTGAAGAATGTGCTGGCGTTCCTGCATAAAAGTACAAAGGTCCAGAGCTGAGAGCTCTCTTCCAGGGGTAGAGGGGACACGTCCAGATGCCTCAGATCCTGTGCCTGTCCTATCACACATTAACAGCCTGAGGGGGTCAAATAGCAACTACCAAGTTTACAGCACTCTCTCTGCTTCCTGCTGTTAATAAAAAGCAATGATTAAGAGGCCAGGCTTAGGAAATCGATCTTGGATTAGGTTCCTGGAGATTTGAACCCAGAGCTTTGTGCATGATAGGCATGCATGCTTCCTCTGTTCTACCTCCCCGCCCTTGAGAAAATTGCTTTTTGAGAGCTATAGAACCCAGATTAGCTCAGGGTTGCAGGTCCTCAGTCTCCGGAGCAGAAGGGAGAGCAGGCATGCATCACTGGGCCTATTTTATGAATTCAAATCCTGACTTGGCCATTTTCTGGCTTTGCATCTTGACCCCATAGTTTTTCTCTGTCTCTGAACCTTAAGTCCTTATCTATAGAATAGATGGATCAATATCTACCCTACAAAATCATTGCTATCATTAACCGTGATACCCATGATACTTCCTTATACCCTGAGAAAGTTCACATAATGAAAGCAGAGCTTCAGGTGTGGCCAGGCACAGGGCCTCCTCCAGTCCCTGTTAGGAAAAAGATAAAGAGAGTAGAGGGGATATGTTCTGTGGAGGTGTGGTGAGGATGGGGCAAGGGGGATGCCTCTGGCTGACCCATGCTGAGGTATCTCTTACCCCTGAGGGACCAGCCACACGATGGTACAGTATAGAATGGAGTTTATTCAGGGAATGGGGGGAGGAGTTAAGAGGGTAGTAGGGGGAGAGAGAGAGAAGAGAAGAGAAGTAGAGAAGCAGAGGCCGGCCATGGGCACCTGGAGAGAGAGGGAGGAAGGGAATGGGGAGAAGAGGGGCAATGGGGATAAGAGCAAGAGAGCAAGAGCAAGAGAGAGGGTGAGGAGGGGGCAAGCAGCCCCCTTTTTTAGTGCCAGGTAACTGTGGGGTGGGGTTTACAGAATCCCACCAGTCCCTGTGTCACTGTTCTCTCTCTGCCTCTCCCTTTGCATGGGGCTTGTCCTCAGCTCTCCATTGGTGGACGCAGTGACCATGGCTTCTCTCCAGTTTCAAGTCAGGAAAGAGAAGATATCTCTCTCTTAAGAGTCCCAATGAAAGCCAGGTGTGCAGAAACCAGATAGGGGAGCCTCCTCAGGGGCTCTGCCAGAGTCATGCAGCTGCGCATGCTTGCAGCTAACCATCAGAATGAGTGGGGTGGGGGGGATGAAGGAGCTGAAGGGGGTTTCAGCCTCATGGGAAGAACAAGATTGCCGACCAACCAAATCCTCCACAGCTCCCATAGAACACCAACCATCGAGCACAAATTGAGAGGCCCACGGCTCCAGGTGCAGATGTATCTGAAGATAGCAGTGTCTGGCATCAATGTGAGAAGAGGCCTTTGGTCCAGTGAGGGCATGTTTTCCCAATGTAGGGGAAGCCAAGGCACTGAGGTGGAGAGGGGGATTGGGAGCTAGTGCACCTTTGTGAAGACAGGTAGAGGGGAAGGGAGATGGGAGCCGGGTGGGTGAAGGGGATGACATTTCAAATGTAAATACAGAGAGTATTTAATAAATTTTAAGCCAAGAGCAGTGGCACATACTTTTAATCCCAGCATTCTGAAAGCAGAGGCAGGTGGATCTCTGTGAGTTCAAGGCCAACTGGTCAACAAAGACTTGGGAGGAGCTCCAACCAATTAGCTTGGCATCTCATTGTCCCAGAATGCATCACTCAGAGACCATGACAAATGGTGCCCAAGCCACAGCCACTAGCTTTGCATATAAGAGTAAAGTTGGCTTCTAAGAAGAAAACGAGACCACAATACCCAAGGAAGGGGACTGTTATGGGGATGAAGTTGGGGGGGGGGGCAATTTTCTCCTAGAGAGCATAAAAAATGCAAGGGAATTGGGACTTGGCATTGATCCTAGAATCCCAGAGTGCTTTCCTGGGTCTTGAGAGAAATATGGAAGACCCCCTTAAGATAATAGCTAGGAGCTTATGTAGGAATTACTGGATGGAAATCAGGACTTAATAAAAGGAATGGGAAAGCCACAAAGAGAAGCCAGGATCTGAAGGGGAGCTATGGGTGGTGGGTGCCTGAGGGTTGTTGGCAGGTTTGGGTGGTAGGAAGCATCGGACATTTGGTAAGCTCATTTGTGGAGGACAACTTTCCCCAACTGCAGATGGAAGAGTTCAGGACCGAACTGGTATTCTCAGAGCTGTCTGATGGGCCAGAGCCCTCAAGTCCCGAGAAGCCTGCTTCTCATCTTTTAGAGTAGATGCCTCTGGACAAAGCCCTTTCCTGTGGGCCTTTCAGCCAAGCAGTGATCTCAAAGCCTTCTGTTGTCTGGCAGAACCATCATATTTAAACACAGTGCTTCTAGGAACCTCCGCCTGAAGGAGGTTCACTGAGCTCCAGGTGGAGGGCAGAGAACAGGTTACTGAACAAAGCTCCCACCTGCCAGGCCTGGTCACTGGAGATGTCAGACGGCATCCTGTCCCTCTGTCTCTAGCTGTATCACTGATGTTCTGCTCTCTTCCTAAGAGTGTGAGCCACACAGGACAGAAACTTGTGCAGCTTTGAGTCTGATAGTGCCTGGCAGGGGGCAGGTGCCCAATAACTCTTTGTCGAAGAAATTCAGGGGGACAGGTAGCAGCAAGCTAACTTTTCCCGTGGCTGGGGCTGGGGTGTGTCTCTGGGAAAGAGAACCTTCTGTTTCTGGAATCTGTGATTGACAGCAGTTTATGACAACAAAAGGAATAAGGGTCCTGGGGTTGAAGGTTCATGGCATCTCCAGTCTATGTAGTTTTCAAACGGTTTTCCCTGGCTGGCCTCTGTTGGCAGAGTGCTTGTCTAACCTGCATGAAAACCTGTGTGTGGCCCCCAGCGACACAAACACAACGGCGCATGCCTGTAATCCCAGCATTTGGGAGTATTTGGGAGGATTTAAAAATTCAAAGTCATCCTCAGTTACCGATCAAATTAAGGCTAGCCTGGGCTAACCTGGACCTTTTCTTTCAAAAACAACAACCCTCCTCTGTCATCTTAATACAACAACAACAGTCATAATGTTATGGTTATGGTCATTATTTGACTCTCTAATGTTGTTATTAAAGCCAGACACTGGGTTTACTCTTTTGATTCTCATGGGGATGGGGTTATTCACAGATGTGGAGAGGAAGGTAAAGGGAGGACTTTCACAAGCACATGGGTTGGCATTGTGGAGCCACACTACTGTGCCTGCTTCACACCTGTGTGGTAGCACAATTCTGGAGAGAGTGTCACACTCAGCTGCCAAGTGCCCATGTCTGTCTTAAACACATACTAACATCCAGCAAAAGAAGTCAATAGCTGAGGGAGTCAGGGGAAAGACAAGGCCCTTCAATAAAGGGACCATTGTGCCTCTTCAAATAAGACTATTTTCTTTCTCATTTCTGCTCCCCTGCTGCGTTCTGAAGGTCACTGACTGCGTCTGCACGAGCCAGGGAAGTCACCAAGGGCATACTTGGCAAGAGGAACTAGAAGTGGGAAAGGATCCGGGAGGTTGGGACAAGGAGAAGAAGTCTGGGGGTGGGGGGAGATGAGAAGAAGGGGGAGGAGGAGGAGGAAGAAAAGAAGAGGAAGGAATAAGAGGAGGAAAAGGAAACAGAGAAGGACAAGGAGGGGAGAGAATGAGGAGGAGGAGGCAGTTTTATCACAAGGGACAGCCAGGCTGGCTTGTCTTCTCCCAGACAGCCCAATGACCTTCTTCCCTTTAGCTGACCACTCCCCGGGGCTGGCCTCCCTGCTGCTCACAAATAGCTGCCCAGCTCTGGGGAGGCCACTCAGAGGCTCTTCCTCAGGCCTCTAGCTGGGCTGCCCTGCACTTCGCCGGAGGAGAAGAGGCTCTGGGGAGGGCTGGACAGGTGCGTACCAAACTGAGGCTCATTTCGTTCCTTCATGAGTGTGCTTTAGAAACTGGGTTGGGCAGCCAGCACTTGTTGGAAAAGGTTTAATCATGTTCGTGGGAGAGAAACCCAATTAGTGACCGGCCTGGCTTTTCTGGAGTGGGAGAGGTCGGACAGAGCTTTCTGCTTTGGGCCTGCAGAGGCTGGTCTAAGAGGCCACTATAAATGTCATGTATCTTTGGACACTGTGTCTTGGGAGTTGAAGTTATGAAGGATTAGCAGGTACTCTGAAGAGTCACCTGCTTTGCAAAGTCATTAGCCCAAGGGTCCTGTTAGCTCTGGCTTATGACAATGGCTCCTTCTAAAGAGCAGCTAGGGATGATAATACTTGAGGAAAGGAGATATATGAACAAGGGAGGCTAGGTTTACCTGGGGGCGAGGAATGATGCTCTGTGCTGATGTTTTGTTTTGTTTTGCTTTTTAAGAGAATATCTTTTTAAACTGTCAATTCCTAAAAATCTCTCTCCCTCCCTCCCTCTCCCTCCCCCTCTTCCTCTCCCTCTCCCTCTCCCTCCCTCCTCCCTCCCTCCCTCCCTCCCTCCCTCCCTCCCTCTCTCTCTCTCTCTCTCTCTCTCACACACACACACACACACTCCAGTTGGAGTTTGCTCTAGGCTTTGCAGGAAGAATTCCTGTGGCAAATCATGAGCACAGAACATTCCCGAGAGACAGGCAGGGGCATCTTTGTTCTTCTTCAGCCTTTTCTGGGTCCCCCTTCCTTCCTTGGACTCCACAAAATCTCCCAGAGGATGGTCCCCACCATGCCATCAACAGCTTCTCTCTGGCAGCAGTGAGAACCTGCTGTGTATGAGGGTTCTAGGTGAAACCAATGCAGTGTGGTTCTGAAGCTGGGCTGGAGAGACCACTCACTTTCAAGTTCTGCCCTTAGCTCTTCAGTGACTATGTAACCTTGGGAGAGACTCTTCCTCCTGTGCCCCTGCTTTCTGCTCATTTGTTTCCAGATTAGCACCCACCTCACAGGGTGCTTACCGGGATTCAGACCCTGGGACTAGGGAGATGGCTCAGGCAGCGGTGTTTGTCATACAGGCCTGAGGTCTGAAATTTGAGCTCCAGAATCCAGGTAAAAGCCAGGCACAGTATGGAGGCTGGAGGGTTGGTTTGCTGGCTTATCAATCTAGCTGCATCAGTGATACACACACACACACCACACACACACACACACACCTACATATGTCTAAAATTCACATATGCCAAAGGCTTTTTAACAGTGCCTGGCCCAAAAATTCAACAGGTGTTGGCCATTCAGATTTCCCTCTGAAGCTTGGTAGCAAGCAAGCTCCTGGGAGGTAGGTGTGCCTGCGCCCACTTGCAAATGAGGGCCAGGCCTGAGAGGAAGCAGGTCCAGCTATATAGCTTGCAGCTTTAGCACAATCGCTACTGAGCACCAAAGACAGCAATGGCGGAGAACCTCGGAGCGTAAGTGGTAGTCAAGTTTTAGATTCATGGGGTGAGTTCCCGAATCCATTCTTATAATCACCACACTAAATTGTCCTTCTATAACAGCTTCGGAAAAGAACTCACACTCCATTCATTTTAAGTGGCCCCTACTCGGGGTTGTAGAGAGGCTCTAAAAGCACAGGTGACCTTCAGCTGCCCCTTGGAGGCATCATTAATCCCTTAGGGCAGCTTTAAAATGTGAAAGTATCTCATTTATAAATATCTACCTTGACCCTCATCACGGCCCTCGATAGCAGAACTGGTCCTATTTCACACACAGGTAAGGAGCCAAGACTATGGATGGCAGCCCTACGAAGCCACAATAGAGTCATCTTCCGTGTCCTTGGGTGATGTACCACACACACACACACACACACAGAGGCAATGACTATTTACCCAGCATTTACCCAGGTAACTGCAGTAAACCGTCCAGGCATGTTCCTAAGAACACAGGACCATCTGAGCTGTCTCTGTGCACACATCTTGCTATCTTATGTAAGGGACTTGGGCATCCATGGATTTTGGAATCCACAAGGCATCCTGGAATCAATCACCCACATATCAAATGAGTCAGCTGTGTTGTAACTGAGGTTGGATTCTGTACCTTTCCGTTGTCTTTGATTGGGCACCAGGATATTTAAACCTTTCTCTTTTTTCTTTTTTTTTTTTTAAAATGAAAAATCCAGTTAAGCTCTTCTGAGTTAGAATATGCATCTTGGTTTTAAAAACTATAATCCAGGCTGAAAAGATGGCCCAGTGGGTAAAGCAAAAATGGGAGGGTCGATCTCCAGAAACCATACAAAAAGCTGGATGGGTAAAGTGGTCCTCCTGTAATCTCAGTGCCCCGAGGAAGACATAGGAAATTCCCCATCTGGTGAACTGGACTCGTAGCTAGACAATAACAAGACTCTGTCTTAATACATAAGGTGGGGAGCAATTGAGGAAGACGTCTGATACAGACACACACACACACACACACACACACACACACTGATGCACACTCCACACTATCCCAATGCCAGACCTGAGCTTCCAGTTATCCCTACCACTGCATAAATCCTAGCCCACATCCTCTTGGGCCTGGTACCCATAAGCACCCACACATTCTTCTCTTTGGGGGACCTTGGCGTTTGGCAACTGTCTCTCAGCTTCCTGCCGCTTCCACCACACCCATGCCCTTCTCTGCCAACGCCACTGAGTAATAGGTTTTTTGGTTCTAGCTTTGGATCCTGCAATGCCCCTCCCCACAGTCTTAAGGCTGTCTCTCGTGACTGTCTCTGTCCCTAGATTGTACCCATTTCTTTCTCCAGTCTTCTTGGTCTCGAAACCCAGCCCTTGTCCTTTCTTATGTTAGATCAGAACCTGAATTTTGTGAAATTGATGTGTGATTTTACACATTTGTGGAATGGATGTAGTGTTTTAAAATCTGCACATTACCCCCTCTCCCCCGTGTCCCCAGCTCAAGGCTCAAACTTTAACCCGAGAATTGTGTTGGAACAGCTCGAGGAGCTGCCCATCTTCACCGCTGCCTTCATTCAGTAACTGTGTGCCCTGTTGTCCGGTGTGAACCTAGGAGCTGGACATGACTGGAAATGGGCACAGCCTAGGGACAGACAGAAACACAGAGGCACAGGCTGAGGACCCAGTTAGGGAACTACTGAAGATACTCAAGGGAGAAACTATGAAGAAAACTGAGTTGGTACCATCACAAACTCCAAGTAGGCTGAGTGGTGGGGAACAGGGTACTGACACTTCAGAAAGAGGACTCCGTGCAGGCAAAATCCAAGATGGCGAGGACAGCTAGTCTTGTGTCTGTCTGCCAGAAGGAAAAGCCTGGGAGAGCAAGCAGGGAGGTGGGGAGAGTTAGGGATCTAGAAGGGCAGTGAGACCCCCTGTGTGTCTGTCTGTCTGTCTGTCTGTCTGTCTGTCTGTCTGTCTGTCTCTCTCTCTCTCTCACACACACACACACCCTAAAACTCCCTCCAGCTATTCAATATGGAGAGTTTTTGAATACAGGTTTTTTTTTTGTCACTTCTGTAAACAAACCCCAACCCTGTGTTTCCTGAGGCACATTTGCGACCCCACCCCTACCCCCCCAGTGAGACGACCCAGGCAATCCCTTGGGGACTTCGGGTTTGGGATGTGAGAATGTGGAAATTTCAAATGACTAAGACTTGCTTTCCTCCCACTGGTATGGCGGCATTCCACAGGTGCAGAGCCTCAGCCATGTTGGCCTTCCTGTTCTACGGCCTGCTATTGGTGGCCTGTGGCCCTGTCACCTGGGCCATGTCAGATCCCGGGGAGTCCAGCATCGGCTTAGGTGACAGGCTTGACCTGGTTGAGAAGATAGGCGACACGCATGCCAAAGTGCTGGAGATCTGGATGGAGCTAGGACGACAAAGAGAGATGGGTGCCATGGAGATGCACGCCATCTGCAGGGTACAACCATCAGCCACCCTGGCCCCGGACCAGCCTCAGATCACCGGCTTGGTCCTCTTCAAGCAGCTGGGGCTTGGCTCCAGGCTTGAGGCCCACTTCAGTCTGGAGGGCTTCCCAGAAGAGCAGAACGTCTCCAACCGCGCCATCCACGTGCATGAGTTCGGGGACCTGAGCCAGGGCTGCGAGTCCACCGGATCGCACTACAACCCGCTGGGCGTGCAGCACCCGCAGCACCCGGGCGACTTCGGCAACTTCGCGGTGCGCAACGGCCAACTCTGGAGGCACCGCACCGGCCTGACCGCGTCACTGGCCGGATCGCACTCGATCTTGGGCCGCGCCGTGGTGGTCCACGCCGGCGAGGACGACCTGGGTAAAGGTGGCAACCAGGCCAGCCTGCAGAACGGCAACGCAGGTCTTCGGCTCGCCTGCTGCGTGGTAGGCACCGTCAGTCCCCGGGCCTGGGAGAGCCTGGCAAAGGAGCTCAAGAAGCGGCGGCGGGAGAACGAGTGCAAGACCATTTAAGCATCACTCAGGGCCCCAGAGCCCAGCCCTGCGTGCATAGACGCCTCCATGCGCCCCCAGACGCCTCCATTCACGCCAAAGGCCACCGGGCGTCCTAGACAGACGCCTCACCTTAGTCGCCTCTGCGCGCCCCACAGGCTTCCACGTACCCCAGAACCTCTGTATGGCCTCAGATGCCTCCACGAACCTCCTCAGCCACCTCTGCGAGCCCCCAGATGTTCCCACGTACCCCGGACACCGTCCCTCTGTGTCCGAGGCACTTTGTGTGTCCCACGAATCCTTTCACACAGTCTGCACTTCCACAGACCCAGAACTCCTTCTTGCCCTAGATCCACCCTCGAGCTCCTTTGAAATCCCACAAGCCCCTAGAATCCCCTTTGAAACAGTCTTTGAGTCTGTTCCCAGGAAACCCTCTCCTTCCCCTCAGAGATGGGACGTCCTCAGATACTCCCCTTCTACTCCAAGGACCTGGGGGGGGGGAGCGCCTTTGAGAATACCATCTTGGGGTGTACTGAAATATCGACCACCCCACTTCATTCTGTCCCCTTTTTGTTTTCTTCCTGTTCCCTAGCACCTGAGACTCCTCTTTTCCCTAGAGACCTCGGTTTTCCTCCCTTTGTTTCTTCTAGGTGCTCTGGGACCACACTGACACCACCCCCCTCCCCAGGATTCCATGTTCCTGATCACCTCCCGCGGGGCCCCTGGTTCTGTTTTCTTCTGTTTCCCATATGGTGCCTGCACCCCAAGGAGAGCCGCTCCTGTGAGACTCTCTGGCAACCTTTATGTTGCTCATTAAAACCACAGCAATTCAGTCCTGCACTGGCCTCGCGTACGGTTTTGAGACTCTGCAGCTTGGTTATTTTTTCTTTTTCCTCCCCCAAAATATCCCTGCGAATTTGTAGGCCTCCTCCTCTAATGAGAGAAGGTTCTATCATTAATTACTGTGCCTTTTGGAGCACTGAGGATTAACATTTATACAAGGACACGGAAATGTGAGTGTGTGTGTGTGTGTGTGTGTGTGTGTGTGTGTGTGTGTTCTTTACGAAAGGATACCTACACAGCCAAGAGCCAAAGAACTCAAAGATGGGAGAATAAAACCGATCTGTTCTGAAGTGAGTCCCTAGCCTGATGAGAAAGAGGTAAGTGTTGAGGTAGCCAGGCATGCAGCTCCCCAGATATCCTCAGAACAGCCTCTGCATGTCTTATGCCTTTGTTTTTTTTAAATATTTATTTATTTAATGTACATGAATAACATAGTAGCTGTCTTCAGACACACTCGAAGAGGGCATCAGATCCCATTACAGATGGTTGTGAGCCACCATGTGGTTGCTGAGAATTGAACTCAGGACCTCTGGAAGAGCAGTCAGTGCTCTAACCACTGAGCCACCTCTCCAGCTGTCTTATACCTTTTAATGCCCAGTCTGAGTGTATGAGATAGTACCTGCCTCCCAGCACGGACTTCCCAGGCTTGTCCCTCGAGGCAGCCTCCACCTTTCCTGGATCGCACCTGTCAGACAAACCAAACCACAGCCAGGAATCCTCTGTGCTGAGTGCACCGTCTCCATCGTTAAAAGCTGTGCTAAGAGACGCTGACGACATGGGGACCGATGATGGGGATGAATGAAATCCATAGACAGCCAGATCTTCTCCTTTGTTACCACGTGATGGCCAGCTCAGAGGCACAGGGAAGCCCGACCTGGGGTCAGCACGAGCTTCTCGTCACTTGCCATCTGTTCTTCTTGGGTGGGCCCCCTGAACATCCTAGCAGGCCCAATCCACCTTTATTCTGCTCATTCATGGGGTGAGCCATTATCCTTAGGGGCCCAGAGATAAGAAACAGCAGGAAAACGGCAGGAGGGTATGGCAGGCCACTGGAAAAGCGAAGGAATGACTATAGCATGCTCCTGGGCAGCGAAGACCTGGTTGAACCCCAGCTCTGCCGCATGCTTCCAAACTGTAGAAACTGAGAGAATCGCAGAACCTACTTTGTAAAGAGTCATCTCGCAGGGTTGTTTTGAGGCCTAAGTCAGGTGTTGTTTGTGAGAGATGCTCAGCAAAACAAGCATATTTAATACAAAGGTAATTAGTCTGAGAACAGCTACAGCTGAAGTCAAAGACCTGTCCCTAACAACGCATCTTGTGAGTCAGTGAGTGTCCTGTGAGTAGAAGGAATTCGACACAAGAAAGCTTGCCACAAAAAGATAGGATTTCTCTGTGTAGCCCTGGCTATCCTGGAACTTGCTCTGTAGACCAGGCTGCCTCTGTCTCTTGGGTGCTGGGATTAAAGGTGTGAACCACCACCACCCGAGGGTCCTAAGAAGCATTTCTACAGCCAACCAACCAGAGTAGGAGACAACTCTGCCTGTTCAGCTTGGGGGTGGGGAGAGGCAGAAGTTTAGGAGCTATAAGGCGGACATCTGGTTCTTGGCACTAAACCTGTGTGCCACCAAGACCGCCCACTGGACTCCACTTGGTCCCTGGCCTCTATTTTTACTTCCTTCATCTTAGAGATCTGGTTTAGGGATCTCTTTACGTTTGCTGGTTTGACTTCCCGGCCCGCTTGCTAATCAGTTTGCCGGTTTGACTCACAGGGTTTGCGTTCCTTGCCGGGACTTAAACCCACACTTGTTTTGATTTCTTTCTGTAAAATTAGAAGCATTTGATGTAATGGCTGCACCTACCCACAGCTGGGAAGGCAAGAATAATGCTTGATCCCCTTGTAGCTTACACACAATGTAGACAATAATTAGGGATGCTATCTTTAGATGTTAGGATAAGCTGTTTCTCAGAATGGCAGGGATGTTTTTAATTTTTTTTTTCCTGAGTGGGGCTTATTAGTGCACATACACAAAAATACTAAAAATCTTAAGAAAATAGAGCAAATCAGCAAGTGCTCTGGCCAACTTAAAAGCCTGCAGGAAATAAACCAACTGAGTTTAGATCTGCTGTTTGAACAAAATGCATAAAATCCTTACATTCTCCACAGTTTTCGCTACTACCGTATGATCAAAGAATTTCAGGTGACGCATGGTAAGGGATGAACTGTTACCATAGGCTGGAAGTCACGCGCAGCCTGGGCTTGGCCTTGGTGAAGGTTTGGGGGAGGACAATGTAATGTCGACTGCTGATCCCCCAGTCAGAAAAGCTGACACTTAAAATTTTCATTTTGTGTATGTGAGTGATGGGGCCGGGATGGGAGCATGCAGCTGCTCTGATACATGTGTGGAGATCAGGGAAGAACTGTGGAATCCATTACACGGGTTCTGGGCATTGAACCCCAGTTGCTAGGTACGTGCAGCAAACACCTTTACCCACTGAGCCACAGAGCATGCTGTCCTTTTCGCCTTCTCCTTTCCCCCTTCCTCCTTCTCTTCCTCCATCTCCTTCTTTTCTTGCATGTGAGTATGTTTTCCAACAAGTGTACACATGCATGTGCACATGAATGTGCGTGTACATGTGTGGGACCCAAGTGTGCTGGCAGGTGACTTGTTTGACCCCTCTCCATTTCACACACTGAAGCAAAGTCTTTTACCAACTTTGGAGTCTGATCTCTACCTCACCCCCATCCCCGAATTTTACATGGCTGCTGGGATCCGAACCCCAATCCTCAGCCCGCAGAGCTCTTTGCTCACTAAACCATCTCCTCGGCTCCAGGCCTTTCTATTTGGGGTAACAATGGTACCGAGTTCCAGTTCCGCACAGTGATGGAGGAAGCAGTCACTGTGTGCAGAGAAGTGCAAAGCACGGAGGGTAATTTAATGTCGCATGTGTATAGTGTCGACACGTGCGTGTGTGGGTGTCAAAGGACAACTGGAGGTGTTACTCCTAAGGCACTGTCCATCACTTTTGATGTTCTGAGATAGGGTCTCTCATTGGCCTGAGACTTATTAAAATTCTAACCTGGTTGTTCAGTGGGCTCCGGGGACATTTGTCTCCGTACACTGGGATTACAAGTGTGTGCCACCATACCTGGATTTTTGTATTGCCCCCACCCCCAAACCTCTGCCAGACCCCCACTTCCATTCTGGAGTTCAAACCCAACTCCAGTGTAACAGGACACCCCTTATCGAAGGAGTACCCATAGCTGTTGCGTTCCTTCCACCCACAATCCCGGCCACAAAATATTCCCCAAAGTGAAACTTTTCAGTGTTGTGTGGACCTGCCCTACACAGCTGAAAGAAATCACTGTCATTTAGTGAGAGGTGTAAATTGCCCCCATGCTGAGTCACGGTGTTGTGTGTGTGTGTGTGTGTGTGTGTGTGTGTGTGTGTGCATGTGTGACTGTGTGTTTGCATGTGTGACTGTGTATGTGCATGTGTGACTGTGTGTGTGCATGTGTGTGACTGTGTGTATGACTATGTGTGAGAGTGTGTGTGTGAGTGTGTGTGCATGTGCCTGTGTGTATGTGTGTGTATGTGCATGTGTGTGTGAGTGTGTGTATGTGTGTCTGCATGTGTGACTGTGTGTGCATGTGTGTGACTATGTGTGACTGTGTGTGTGCAAGTGTGTGACTGTGTGTGTGCATGTGTGTGACTATGTGTGTGTGACTGTGTGTGTGAGAGTGTGTGTGTGAGTGTGTGTGCATGTGCCTATGTGTATGTGTATGTGTATGTGTGTGTGAGTGTGTGTTGGGGGGCAGGGTGTAGAAAAACCAAGAAGGACAAAAACGAGTTGTCATTGTAAAGTGACAGATAGGACAGAATCATATTAATAAGCAAATAAAATGACCTTGTGAAGTCAGATAGTGATACAGGTGCAGGTTCTCTCGGAGCAGGAGTGCAGCAAGACTCCGATGTGAGAAATGTCACCGCCGAGGTCCTCTCTAGAACTTGGCATCCTGATGGATGATGGGAGTGTGTTAGGAAGCCATGCAGGAACCTAAACTAAGGCAGTTGAGTCCAGTTAGCTGTGGGGAGGAGGCTCTACCAGAGACCTTCTGGCTAGTAGAGCTCAGAAGAATGATCAAGAGGGTGACAACGGGGCTTGGGAGAAAGAGAACAAGGGTGAGAAAGGCTGGCTTCTCAATCACTAATCCACTTCCACAAACACCCTGTGGACTGTTCATAACTAGGGTTCACAGGCACAGAAAATGCAGAGTTCAAACAAGCTCTCTTTAAGGACCATCAACTTAGTCTTATCCCTCTAGACTTATCTCTGCATTCCGCTGACCAACTAATTAACTAAGGTAGAAAACTAACAAGACAGCTATGCAGGAAGCAGGGGCAGGAGGAAAGAAAGCCAGGAAACAGGGCAGACCATGATCAGAGAGGAGGGGAGAGGACGTGGTCTTTCCCTAACTAACGACAGTTACTTTCCAGCTCAAACCCATAGGCAGCAGAATATTCTCCAATCCTAAGCAAAAGCGGAAAAGCTATGTGGGCTCAAGTCTACATAACTGCTCGTGCTGCTGCCTAAGACGTGATTCTGTTTTGTCCGTCTCTCTTTTGGTGTCTTATGTCCAGGGATAACCCAGAGGGTATACCTTGATGAACCCATCACAAAAAGTTACTTCTTAGCTAGGCATTTAGGAATAGGTGTGTGACAAATTGTGACTAACAGGGTGGAAGAAACCCTCTTATCTTCTTCTTTGCCTCTTAAAAGCTATTTCTACATATGTGTGGGGAGACAGCCTTGTGCCTTTGAATATCTGTGATAATAGAAGGTCTGTGTGCCTGTTACTGACCCCAAACAGGCAGAAACGAGAGACGGATACTGAGAGCCCTGGAAAATTCCTGAAGCAGTTCCAAGATGCTCCGCACCAGGCTTTCTGGCCACACAACAGAATCCGTTACCCTACTGCTTCCGTCTCTCTGAGTGTGAGCTGGGAACACCTGGATAGATGCAGCTTATGTGGCAGAGTTGAAGGGAGAGTTCCGCAGCCAACTACTTTACAGAAAGACCAAAGGGAAACCATAAGTAGTGACTGGACTCTCTTTAATGTCTACAGAGTAGAAGAACCATGTCAGGTAAACACAGAAGTGGGGATGTTGTTGTCATAGTTACACACACACACACACACACACACATATATATATATATATGTAATAATATATATATATATATATATATATATATATATATATATATATATATAATCAGCTTAATGGCTCACTCCATCTAATAACACAGGTGCCTGCTGTGCTGGCTGCATACATTGAGCTCAAGCTATGGACCCTATTATCCTGGCTCCCCAAAGTACAGACCCTGAGGCTCACTACAGTTTCTAGACTGTGCTAGAGTTTACTATAACCCCCCTTATCTAAAAGTGGTGAATGGTCACAAAGAAGTGTACCTGTTGGGTATGTGTCCAAACCAAGAGCGTCTAGGAGGTGAGAGTGTTTATTTTGTTTTGACTGAGTCACATCTGGCTGGGTCTGCCTTGGCTATTCTGGTGCAATACTGACCACGTGCAGCCTGAGAACCAGCTCTGGCCCCCATCCAGCCAAAAAGGCACCTTCAGGACTATTGGCATGTGTAAACTTGCAGCCCCAGGGCCTCCTTCCCTAGAGGGCTGGACTTCAGAGGCAGGGGACAGACTGAAATACAGAGGGATAAACAGAGCTTTGGGGCTCCCATCAGAAGGTGTGTCCTTGTCCCCAAGAATCCCAGGGCACAAACAGGGTTTAGAAAGAATGGGAACACATTTCTCCTCTGAACTTCTCTTTCTATCTGGAGTTTCTGAGATCAACTCTGGACCCTGGTGCCTAGATACAAAATTCTGCTGATGGAGTGAATGCTTTAGGATTCGTCAGTGGTGTAAGAAACTGGGATAACAGTGAGCTTTTCCCAAACCCCCGAAAACCACACCATCCGATATGCAGCTTGGGCTGGATAAAGGCAGCTAGTACTTCTAATGTCATCTAAATAACAATAACACAAAAATCAGATCAGCACTGAAAAGTCCACTACCCCTGGCAGCCGCTTGTTACCCATCCCTCCAGACCTAGGCTAGAACACGCAGAGCAGCAAACAGCCTCTCATACCTGCAGTCTAGCTTTCCCAGCCTGCTCTTGTCCCTCTCTCCTGCCACTGTGAAACACTAGGTGCCAAGATGCTGGGGACATCCTCCTGGACCACTAGGTGACAGAGCGCAGGCATGGCCTCATAAACACATTTCATTCAATCACATCTTTCCTTCTGGCCATCTAGCTATTCCCAAGACTAAGACAGGGGGCGGGGGAGGTGCTAGCCTTCCTAGCCTGTGCCATCATCTTGATGGACAACATTAAATGTTAATAGAAAAGCATCTTCTCTCTAATAAAACAAATGCTGACAGTAAAGAGGGATGTGGAAAGGCAGCCATATGGCAGCTGTGGTTCCTATGCCTGGCCAAGTTCGCAGCAGCATGTCTTCAGTAGACAGAGGTGACGCTGAGAAACTTGCAGACCAGCTTTAATGACTCAGACAGAGCTGGCACCGTTGGGTGTTCCCAGCTTGCGGCAGGATCAGAGGGTTTTCTCATTTGTAGACAGGAAGGTGCTGAGCAGGAAGTGGCTTGGATGACTTTTCTGAAGCCTCAGCCTTTCCTCGCTGTCCCTGTTGCCTTCAGCGTGTCACCCTGTCAGTCCCTCTCCCCCTCATGTTTGGACAGTGTCTCCATCCTCTGAGATGCCTCTGTCACCTCCTACACCAGATGCTTTGACCTCTGGCTGCATAGAAGGCAAGGGGTCCTGGAGAGTTGTGGTGTATTCCTCCTGGGAGGCCAGGCTAGATGAAGACAGCCCCGGCTCACACCTCTGTTTCTCCATGGGAGCCTCCCTTGGGACGTCCTCCAGGTCTGCAGGCCCCTGTCTCTCAGTCAGTTTCGTTATCTCCCTTCCCGCCATGTTTACTTCTTCTGAAGGTGCCAGAGAATGGTGAAAACTCAGCGGGGCTGGGGAGCTGACAGGAGGCTTCCCAGAATCCTCAGGCACCGGCGCCTCAGCAGCTGCACAGTTTGCATCGCGTTCCTGCTTCTGAGTGTCCCCTGAAAACAGGCAAGGGATAGCATTAAACCTGGGGCAGCAGGTTGCTCTCGCCTTCCTCTCTTGATAACTCCCACCCTGCCACCTGCCCAAGGCCTCTCAGGACCCATGGCTTATTACTCTTTCCTCTTCTAGGCAGGGCTCTGCAGCCCGGGGGTATCCAAGGACCCATGTTGAGAAGCCATGCCAGCACCTTCTCCAATGAGGACAAAGTCACAGGTTCCTGGAAACCCATGCCTTACTAGTAGGCCTCCTATATACATGGAAGACTAAATTTGAGAACAGAGGTTGTTCTTTGGAAACTGGGGGCCTTTCTGGATAAACAGAGAGTCTGGCTGCCTTCAAAGAAGGAAGAGGGTAGCTTGGGGAGGTGTGCTGGCAGGTTTCAAGTCAACTCCACACAAGCTGGAGTTATCACAGAGAAAGGAGCCTCCCTCGAGAAAAATGCCTCCATGAGATCCAGCTGTAAGGCATTTTCTCAATTAGTGATCAAGGGGGCAGGGCCCAGCCCATTGTGAGTGGTTTCATCCCTGGGCTGGTAAACCTGGGTTCTATAAGAAAGCAGGCTGAGCAAGCCAGGGGAAGCAAGCCAGTAAGTAACATCCTTCCATGGCCTCTGCATCAGCTCCTGCTTCCTGACCTGCTTGAGTTCCAGTCCTGACTTCCTTTGGTGATGAATAGCAATGTGGAAGTGTAAGTGGAATAAACCCTTTCCTCCCCAACTTGCCTCTTGGTCATGGTGTTTGTGCAGGAATAGAAACCCTGACTAAGGCAGGAGGGTTAATGTCATCCTGCCCCTCATACTCCATCAGCACCTTACTGTCTGAGGGGAATCCCCAATGTTTGCCCAGCCTCAGACATAAGGCTGTGTGCAAACAGCTTCAAGCTCCCTCCTGAGGCACCAGACCCTTGGCCTTAAACCCCTCTATCAATCGGAAATTCTAGAGGTACAAGAAGTGGGAGTCAGAAGATAAGGGACAGGTCCTGGGAGCTGGCCCCTTGTGCCCATTTCTCCACTCACTTGTTCTATGATCACAGATCATCTGGTCTCTGTTCCTCAGGTAAGTAAAAGGGAGGGCTCTGGTGTCCCTCCCTGACCTAATAAGTAATAGTGGCATCGTGTGACCAGAGAAGAATAAGTAGCTCGTAATTTTACCAGGACATATGCATTCAATACCAGACTGTGAATTTCCCACAAGACTGTGTTCTGAGACCTCAGGAAGAACCATGATGAAAGATATGGAAGACGCACAGCTGGGTGAGTTTAGCATGAGCAAAGGTCTTGGTGCAAACATGAAAGGCCCCAGGGATACTTCCTGGTACCCTTGGCTGAACCACAGTAGAACAACACTACAGTCAGGCCCGCCATTGGATATGTAATGAAGATTCTCTGGCTAACAGCTTGCTGGTGGGGCTAGACTGTGGAAGACTGGCAGGAGATGGGACACATGTTTCTGTCATTTTCCCCACATCACGCCTTCCGCGGGAGCTTTGCTGTGCCCAGATCAGTTTTTGACACAGTTCACTTTCTTTGCAAGGCCCCACTGGTCCACTCCTGATGACCTGCAGCCTCTGTTTCCAAGGCTGTATATACACATGCATACAAGGAGACACACATGTATCCTTCCAGCTAACGAAAATGCCTGTGATGGCTTTGCAGTCAACTTGTCTGGCGGAAGAGATACCCACGACTTACGAAATACCCCTGTGTGTTTCTGGAGCCTTTTCAGAGACGATCAGTATGCGGGAGACTGATCGGTAAGTCTATAAGGAAAGACCTGTCAAGAATGTAGGTGGTACCATCCAGCTGGCAGCTCCCCTCCCCCCAACTCCCCCCCCCCAAAAAAAAAAAAAACAAAGACAGAGGCAGAGGAAGGCAGCCTGGTGGAAGGGCTGCTGATATCAAACACCAGCTTCTTTCTACTTCTTTTCACGAGTAGAATCAATACCAGCAACTCTCTAGAAACTCCCAGGCATTTCAGCTCCAACCTGGAACTGCCACAGCATTCTGCTTTCTGCACCAAGAGCCTGCTCCTTGGCCTGTGTGCTGTTGGACTGCCAGTTTCTATAGTGAAGCCTCACCACACATTGTTCATAGACGGACCTTTGCTTGGTTCAGCTCCTCTAGAAAGCGAGGCCTCTGCATGGACCAGCTGGGACTGACTGCATGCCTCCTTCCATTAGGAGCTGCTCTGTACACGTGACATGTTTTATCTTATCATCCAACTTGGAGCCATAAGGTCAGGAAGCTCAGCTGACACGTCTGACACCATCTGGCATTTTTCTGAGTAGAAATTTAACATAGGTGGGGAGACCTGGAGAGGCCTGTCATTATGGTAAGACACATGGAGATAGGTTAAAAAAAAAGAAAAGGCTGTGTGTGTGTGTGTGTGTGTGTGTGTGTAGGGGGGTGGGTGGTGTTAGTGGGAATTGAACCCAGGGCCTCGAACAAGCCAGATAATCTCTCTACCACTGAGCTCCATCCCTAGCTCTTAGGTTTCGGCTTACAGTTTTAGGGGTGCTAGCCCATAATAAGTAAGCTCTCTTGTTTGTGGATTATGCTGTGGATTATGAGGTCTAGACTTATGTTTACAAGCTTTGGTTGTGCAAACCTTGCTCCTTGATTTATAACTGCTGGTTAAATAAGATTGGCTGCAGCCAATTACTGGAGGAATTAGAGGTAGGTAGGTTGGAGGAGGAGAGATGCGGGCGGAAGGCGGAAGAAGTAGAGAGAGAAGGGGAGAGGGGAGAGGAGGGGAGGAGGAAAGAGGGAGAGGGGAAGGAGGGGAAGAGAAGGAGGGCGAGGAATCTGCCATGAGGGGAGAGGAACCAGTAATTGTTAAAGCCAAACAAAATAGCCATAGTCTGCGTCTCATCTCTATGTAACTAGTCGGGGAGAAGCTTGAATCAGATCTACTGCTCTACCTGTTGCTTTGTGCCAGGCAGCCCATTATGCCTGAAGCGCAAGGTAAGCTGAACAAGTCCACCTGGGACAGCAAAGGAAAAGAAACAAAGAGGGGGATGGGGTCCCACCGGCCCAGTCCTCAAGTGTGCCCAAGCACCCGATGACCTTGCTCTAGGCCCCATCTGTAATTGTCCCAGCACTTCCCTCTAATTTTGATTAATGACTTGGGTCTGTCTCCAACCCCTCCCTTGTGAGGTCTGTAGTATCAGAGCCACATCCTCTGCTCAGTCCCTCTGTGTCCTCTGGGCCTTGTGTTTCCACCAGCCACAGCCTCCCCCCACCCCGCACTGGCTCTGTCTGTGGTTTCTGCAACAGCACAGTTTTCTGGGTTCCAGGCTAGCTCTGCGTGTGCGCAGATGGGTGTTCCATGGTTTGTGACAGATGACCACCAACTTAGCACACACATATCTATTTTCTTATAGCTCTTCTTAGGAGCCCAGAAGCCCTAAGTAGGTCTCCATGTGCAGAACAGGAGGAGCACAGTCCCCAAGGGACTCAAGGCCATGATCTAGTCCTCACTTCCCCCAGGTTTTGGTGGCTTCTTAGCTTGTGGCAGGATTCTGCCAGTGCCCAACACTATAACCATATCAGCCTGGCTTGTCTTTGGAAGCCATGCCTTCCCTTGCCTCCATCTTGTAAGACCGAACTGTAGAATCTAGGATCATCTCCTCACCTCAAGACCCATAGATGAATCCTGTCTGGAAAATGCTTTCATCATGGGAGATATGATTAATTGGTTCCATTGGAGAATGCTGTTTAGATTTCTAGGGATACACACCCTTCTTCACTTCCTTTGATGACATGGTACCTGCTCCCTGTGGGTAACACACTGTGGGCGCTGTGGGTGGTGAACACGGGGGCCACTGGAAGGAGTCGATGTGTCTCACCTGAGAAAGGCAAGTCTTGCCTCTTGTCTGCAAACCGCTTCTGTCTAGTTTTCCTGATACAACCTCCACACACACACACACACACACATTTAAACGGAGCCATTTCATTGTCCTCAGCCTTTTGGATAGCCACAGAAGAACCCCAGGGACAGACTCTTTACCAATTTTCAACCCCCTCTTATTTTTAAGTCTATATTCAGTTATGGAAACCGTGTGTCATTGTCCCCAACAATCCATATCCTGGAAAGTGACCCTGGCACTTGTCCTTACAATGAAATACATGGACACATATATGATACAAGCAATCCTCGAACTAAAAGATAAACAAATAAAATAAAATAACCAAAACCTGTTGCGGTTTGTTCAGCCAAAATAACGGTGTATGCAGTTCCCAATAGGGTCACGCTCCAAGCCAAGCCAGGGGCCTCCCTACATCCTTGCCATTCTGATCGGGTTTATGGACTTAGAGCTGCAGAGTCTCAGGCCCCACCCCTTGTCTACTGGTCTCAGAATATGCGCACTTTCATAAGGTCCCAGGCAATGGGGGTTCCCATTGTGCACTGTGACCTTGAAGCACACACCTCACCAGGTCTTCCTCCACATGGAAACCCTTCAAAGGGTTCTGGGGAACAGAGCAGAAGCTTGTAGCCTAGCATCCATGGTTTACGCTTCAATACCCATTTCTCTTTGCATCCCTCTACCCACATTAGCCAGTCCCTCATGGCGGCACGCACCTCTCCCGTGACTGTTGTTGACTTCCCCTCTTCCTGGAGTGCTCTCTCCTTTCTCTATTCCAAAGTGAGCTTTGAGGGCCAGCTCAGCCCCCACCTCCTTCATAAAGATTAAATCTGGCCAAAAGCCCTGTTCCTAGTGACAGGCTTCCCACAGAGGAAGTCTGGACCTCCTGGAACTTGCATTTTCTCTCTTTCCTTGTTACTTATAACTAACTACCTTAAGTACAAAGTCTTGCCTGAATAATTTTTTAACTTTGCCAGTGTTCTATGGCACAGACTCAATAAATATCTTACTAAGTGCTTGAATATATGGACTTATACATGTATTCATGAAAAAAGCGAATCTATTAGCATACATCCCAAATACCATGCATCACTTTACGAAAGAAGCTTGAATTTATAGTGTCTCTTTTTAAGGTATATTCAGGTAACTGCCCTAAAACTCTTCAAATGGCACTTTCTGGAAGGAGGTGGAGATGTCGAACTCCTACAAAGACTGAGCTGCATCCAAGGCAGCTCAGGGGAGCAAACTCATCAGTTCCATACTAACAGGTGAAAATCCTCATCGTGGGTACAGAGGACGCTGAGGGACACTGAGTCAGATGCTCCTGCTTCCTTCAGAGTGGGGGAGGCAGTTATTCTGAAGGAGTGAATTCTGGGGTTTCCTGCGGCTGCACCTCTCACCCATGTGAGATGAATAAACTCCTTCTGGAAATTACTCTCACGAAATTACTTCTCCTGAGACAGTTCATAGTATATTCTGGTGCCCCTGAAAAATTAATTAACCTTCCTCAGTATAGCCTCACCCCTAAACCACCGGCAGTGTGTTTTTACTGTGGCTCAGGCGAGACCTTTGCTACCCTCATTTACATCTAAAGGAAGCTGGGCTGAATTATGCCAGGGCCCTTTGGATGTTGCCGCTTTGCCCTGTGCTGTCTCCTTCTCTGAGATTCCAATCCTGTCTAGATGTGTGGATCTTGTCACCACTGTCTCCCATTCCCCACCCCCACCCCTTCTCCTCCTTCTCTCCCCCCTCTTTTGAGGTTACCTGGGAAACATTTTTATTTTAATCTTTTGTTCAGAGATTATCAGGAAGATAATCCCACGGTTAGCATCATAGGCTAAATGCCACCACAGGAAGGGGAACATGGGTAGTTAAGAGATGATGGACACCAGGAGAGACGGTAGACTCAGGAAAGGATGGTGGCCATTTTGCCTGCGGTTCTGTTTTCCGTTCCTGTTTACTTGGCTTTTCCTGAGAGAGGCTGGGTAGAATAACGCAAGCTTGAACATTAGAATTGTGGGTACAGCAAGGTTTAGCAAAGGAACACACCCCCCTTGTTCATTTCATTTATCTAGAAGGCACCAAAACCAGCATACCTAATTATTAATACACACAGAAAAGTTTTGAAACACGTGACAGCTGTCATGCCTTCACGAAGACCTCTGGTCCTTTGCTATGGGAACCAACTTGCTTTGAACGCTAAGATTCTGGGGTGTTAACTCTTAAGCCAGCCATAAGCCAGCCATGGGAAGCCTTACTTTTGCCTTAATTACAGACTCATAACACTGTCATTTCCATGAAAAACTTACAAATTAGCCCAAAGTTGGAAAATATTACTGCAAATAATAGTAATTATTCTGGGCTGCTGTCACAAACAAAATTAATATCATTAATACTTATTAGTCACAAAACACACATCAATAAGGAAGAGGCAAATGCTTCATGACAGAGCGGAAAGAAAAAATATTGCTTTTTTTTCCCCAAAAGATGAAGAAGAAATAGTGTTGAGATCGTTCATCCCCTAAATAAGTGTCCCCCCTGCTCATAGGCCCAAAGGGGACATTTGACAGCTTTTGTTGGCTTTGTTTGTCCTCCTGCATGTGACAGCTTTCAGTTGGAATGACTCAGGCCACAGCAGTGAGGGGGCCACTGGGACCCTGACAGCCTCTCAGAGAACGCATCCTTGTTCCCACTAAGAGCTGGCTCAGGACAGACAAGAACAATGTGCATTGGCGATGGGACCCCCGGAAGCTCTGAATCACTCACACCTTGTACAGATCGAGGCCACCAGAGTCCATTTCAGGGATTCTTCCATGGATACCTGAGAATGTTTCTGTTGAAAACCTAGAAATGTCTTCTGTGTTTACCAGTCTGGTACTGTGCTGAGTAATTTGAACAGTTAGGAGAGGACAGGAGAAAACCTTTGCTGGCCCCAGCTCTGGTGAGCAGAACTATAGTACATCCAGATGAGCCCTACCGCTTCCCGCTGATGCTCCAAGCTCTGAGCTGTGTGTGAGTTGGCTCATCTCACAGTGAGAGCTCAATGACAGAGCTGATCAGTCTAGCTTGCTAACAGGTCATCCAATTGTCAGGGGAGGAGGGCGGGGCTTGCTAACAGGTCATCCAATTGTCAGGGGAGGAGGGCGGGGCTTGCTAACAGGTCATCCAATTGTCAGGGGAGGAGGGCGGGGCTAGATCAGTCTGAGGAGTCATGACAGCTAAGTGTAACTTGGAAACTCTGGGCAGGGTAAAATGGGATGGTGAGGTTTTCCCATGGGTTGAGTGTACAGCTGAAGGTGGAAAATGGGAACAGAGCAAGGATGAGTTGGGCGTGGGAATCCAGGAGAGGAGGACACATCCAGACTGAACCACAAACGGGAGGTCCGAGAAACCCCACAGAGAGACTTCGGTACAGACCAGATGTGGATGGGAAAGAGACACTGACCGTTTCAAGTCTCAGTAACCAAGAAGGTGGGGGAAAATAAAGGAAGCAGGAAGAGTTGGAAAGAGGATGACGGTGATGTCATACTGAAAAACCCCACAGACTGCTGGGGAAGTCCAGGCCCTGAAATTAGATTGTAGCAGCAGCAGATAGAAAAGTGTGTGTGTGTGTGTGTGTGTGTGTGTGTGTGTGTGTGTGTGTTTAGGTATGGAGTGAGGATGTTTTCATGGAGTCCTCCAGCTATGTACCTACGCAGTAGGATAAGGTCCTGCTGGCTCTGACGTGCTCCATAGAGATCAGGGACTAGAAAAAGGCAGCAACCTGAGATACACTTACCATCCCTGGAGCTCTCCTTGTTCTCAGTGGGCTGTTCCACAAACTTCAGCAGTGGGGACTTTGACCTTTGTATGGTGGGGAGAGTCTGGTCACTGAGCAGTATGGTGTCCTTGCCTCCTATGAGGAAGATGAGAAGGTTGGTTTGTTGTGTTACTGGTTTGACTGTCAACTTGATACACTGTAGCATTACCTGGGAAGAGGGGCTACCTAGATCAAGCTGGAGGGTATTATTTAACAACATTTTGAGGTGGAAAGACCAGCCTACTATGGGTGGCACCATTCCCTAGGCAGGTGATATGGACTATATAAAAGTAAAGAAAATTAGCTGAGCACAGGCATACGCATAGTCTCTCTCTGCCCTTTACTGGGAATGTGACTAGATACTTCAAGTTCCTGCCATCTTGGCTTCCTGGCAATCTAGAACTGTAAGTTGAACACACCCTTTGTCTCCTTAGCTGCTTTAAATGAAACTAAGACACTCCCATACAATGAGCTAGCTATTTGGTTGGGAAATCCCTTCAGCTGTGGGCAGTACAAGTAATGTAGTCAGTAGGTCTTTCCCTAGTGTGAGGATGGATCAGGGCTGTATCTGTGTGCGTTCCCCTTGACTCATTTCTACAGGTGCCTCCAGCAAAGGGCAGCTTGTTTGGCTGAGAACTGGGCAGCTGGGTGGGCCAACAGCAGTGGCAGCACCGGAGAGCTTGGCAGGGGCATTAGCCATGGTCTGGACGGAGTCATCTGCTAACTGGATGACAGCAAGAGTGTCGCTCTCCCTCTCTAAGCTTCAGCTATCTCATTATGGGTGGTTATGAAGACAAAATGAACTGGTCAGGAGAAGATCTTGGGTGTTAAGCAGGCATTCCACAAATGTCGCCCACTGACATCATCAGCAAGGACTCCCACACACCTGATTACTGTCCTGATCGAATCTGGTCATGTCAACTTATGCAACTCTGTCACGAGGCAGGTGGGATCAAGTCCTCCTGATCGAAGCTGTATTCCCACTTTGAGCACACACTCAGCATAACCTTGCCGCCTATGAGTGTGAACTCCCCAGAGAGGATGGAGAGGGTTTTGAGGGAAGGAAAGGGCCGGGGAAACATAGTGCTCTTCCATTGCAGAGGGCGGAGCAGGAAGAACAGCTTCAGAGATTGGAATGACAAACAGATGCACTGGCACCAAATGTGTGGACAAAAAACATCAGTGCCACCTACAAGGTCAGGAGAGCCCATAGGCATGGTAGATTGCCAATGCTTGGCTTGAAAGACTTTAGGGTTTTCTGGGTGGGAACCACTGGACCCAAAATAAAATCTCCAGCTCATGCGTCAAGCTTGGGCTCCAGTCTGGCTTAGAGTAAAAATTTCTCGGAAGCTCTATGGTTGCATTTGTTTTCCCGGTCATCAGAGTCCAGAAGGTCACTAGGGTAAAAACAGATGTCTACACCTCCTTTGGAGAATCCGATGAAGCTAAGCACATTTCCTCACTGTGTTCTTTGGATCCTCCTGCTTTTTAAAAAACTGTCTTATTAAGTTGATTAACTTGTGTTAGGGGATTCTCCACATAGTGGGCACTTACTAAAAGCCTGATAATGTCTGTGTCGCTGACTGAAGTGTCTAATGGGTCCTGGCTTCTCGTATGTTTGGTGCTCGCTGCTGTCTTGGGCAAGTAGTTCAATAGCCTTTGGAGTCCCTGTCTTCCGAGTGTGTCAGCCGGCCAAGGAGGAGCCACCTGGAGCTGACCCCGAGGCACTTTCACTGTCTTTGATGGAATAGATCTAGAAACTTCAGTGGTACCATCAGGAAGCACTCCGGATTTATGGTTCAGGTGACGTGGGAGGGCTCCAGAATGGCATCCACTTTGAGAGCACCAAGACACGATCTAGAAAATTCTCCATGGGTTCTTGGTGTTTGGCTACAGGGACCAGAACAGGCAACAACAGGTGCCTCCTGGCAGATTTTTTCCCCCTTATCTCTATCACAGCAGCATTTTAGGTCCACAAGTCAAGGTCAGGACAGCACTTCATGCCCCATCAGACTATGGCAGATAGACCGACAGCTTGCCAGCCTCCTGGGGAGGCTCCAGCCCTCTGTATTAAATCAGTCCTCAACCCTCTGCCCTCGTGGCCAAAGCGTCAGAAGCAGAGACAGGAGTGAGAACCGGCAGAGGTCAAGGTGACCTGGGGTTCCTCTCATGGGGATTCTTTAGGACAGAATGTCTCCTTGA
Source organism: Micromys minutus (assembly GCF_963924665.1). Lineage (NCBI taxonomy): Eukaryota > Metazoa > Chordata > Mammalia > Rodentia > Muridae > Micromys > Micromys minutus. The sequence continues at coordinate 9,653,094 of NC_137969.1, read as the reverse complement.
TCCCACAATTCCCAGGGCATCTTCCAATCTAGGAAGGGAGTTTGTGAGCGGCTCCTCACAGACACAAGAGAATGCTACAGAAACTTGAGCAGAGAGCTTGCAGGGAAGGCAAGCAAACAAGCCTTTGTCTCTGCCAGCCACGTGGGGTGAGAAGACAAGCCTCCCCAACCTTGTACCTGGTAATGGTACCCCTCTCTCCACAACCTGCCAAGATCTGGTCACTCCACCCTGTCTGAAAACTTCGAAGCCTTTCCAAGAAGGCTCTCGGTTCTGCTGTTGCCTCTCAAAGGGTCTGCAGGCAGCTGTGGTCACTGAACTGAGCTCTGACTGGACAATCTGGCCCTGTACGTTTTCATCTGGTTTTTCCACAGGAGAGGGTGTGCGGGCTTCCCACTGAGCTGGAGTTTGAGTGGCTACAAGCTTTGCTGACTCCATATGGTACCCAGCCTCTCGTTCCTGCCTCTAAAAATGAACCAAGTACTTCCAACCCCCACATCTTTCTCCTCAGCCTGGTGTCTGGAGAAAAAGAGGGGGTGAAAATGAAAATCTCAAAAAGCCAGATTACTATTGCCTCTAGCCAGATTGTTTCCTGGATTTTGGTATTTCTGTGTAGTGTGTATGTATGAGTGAATGTGTGCACTCACTGTGTGTGTGTGTGTGTGTGTGTGTGTGTGTGTGTGTGTGTGTGTATGTGTGTGTGTGTGTGTGTGTCTGAAAGAGAGGGGGAAGGAGAAGAATGTGTCAAAGAGAAGAGGCAGAGGGAGGGAGGGGAAGGGGGAGGAAGAGATGGAGAACATGTCCTGACTCTTATATGGAAGTTAGGAGACAGTCTTGGATGTTGGTCCTTGTCTCCCGCCTTGTTTTGAGACTGGGTGGCTTTGGCATTTGCTGTGTATCCCAGGCTATCTTTGGACTCCCCATATCATCTGTTTCAGGAGCACTGGGATCACAGGGGTGTGCTAATATGCCTGGCTCTATATGGATTCTGGAGATCCAAACTCAAGTCCTCACCCAAGAGCAGTCTCCCATTTCCCAGCGTTGCTGACCGTGAGCACAGCTGGGACGGCACTCCTCAGAGCTACTGTTACAGATGCGAGAGATCTGAGGGAAGGATCCCGGGAGGAGGGAGTGAAGGGACCAGTCCTGGTTAGGGAGCATGGTCCGCAACTCCTAACATCTGTCTTCCTTATAGAAGCCACGCAGCCTTGCACTATGAAGGCAAAACAGCTGCGAATAGTCTCAGCTGTCCAGAAGACTTCTTGCTCTAGCCTGTGCCATTTGTCAAATACGTTGGCTCTACAGCCAGAACACAAGGCAACCTCAAGTCTAGCAAACACCATCAAGAACTTTGCAGTGAGGCTGGGGAATGTAATTTATTGGTAGCATGCCTGTCTAGCAAGCTTGTGTCCCAGGGTTCAATCCACAGCACCAATGAACAAGGAGTGGCGGTAGATGTCTACCAGGCTAACACTTTGGAGGTGGACAGATGAGGGTTAGAAGTTCAAGAACATCGGCAGCCACCGTAGCAAGTTCGAAGCTAGACTGGGATCCATACGACTGCTTCACAAAACAAAACAAAATAAAGCTCAGTGGTGTTGGTCAGCCGTGAAGAGGGGTAAAGCAGAGATACACAAAGCCCTCTATAAACAGCCCACCAGAGTCTAGGAAGAGGTTTTTTTCTGCTTCTGGACTTCTCCTCTTGATCTATCAACCAGCATCCACTCACATCACTTGCCTATGTATCTTGGCTCAGAGCTTCAGTCATCCAACAGCCATAGACGATGGTTTGTGAAACTTAAACATGTGACCTTATGTCTCATCTAACCCCTTCCCTGTCTCCTGGGCTGGAATGAATACGCCAGATTAGATTAGGAAAAACAAAAGTGTTCTTGCACATGTCAGCTCTGACTGGAAGACTGTTGCCACATCAGGAAGGAAGCATGCTGAGATAGATTACTGTGATGGTTTGCATATGCTTGGCCCAGGAAGTGGTACTATTTGGAGGTGTGGCCTTGGTGGGAAAAGTGTGTCACTGTGGGTGTGGGTTTTAAGACCCTTATCCTAACTGCCTGGAAGCCAGTCTTCTCCTTCTTGCCTTTGGAACAAGCTGTTAGGCTTTCAGCTCCTCCTGCACCATGTCTGCCTGGATGCTACCATGCTCCCGCCTTGATGATAATGGACTGAACCTCTGAACCTGTAAGCCAGCCCTAATTAAATGTCCTTATAAGATTTGCCATGGTCATGGTGTCTGTTCACAGCAGTAAAACCCTGACTAAGACGATTAGCAATGTCTGTCAGGAGTGTGAGACTGGGTGTACCTAATACACACCAAGTACTCGTCATCCCAAATCTTCTTGTTCTTAACTGTTCTTCACAGAGGGGCATCAGATAACTCCCCACACCATGTCACTGGTGTTTCAATCTTGGGCACTCATTCAACACTGACCCTGGGATACTTTCTGTTCTGCTCATCACTGCTTGGTGGAGATTTATCTTACCTCCTTACATAGACTATAGATTTAAGGGGAGCAGGGGCCAGGTCACCTGGCATGGTGCCGTATTCACAAGGCTGAAGCTCAAACTAGGTAGCAGCCTGTGGATAGACCGACTGGAGAGGACACTGTTCCCTTTGGGATGCTTGTAAATAAGACAGTTCTCCAAAACTCCTGAGACAATTCAGAAACTTCGACTGTGATTCAGCTGCTGCTTGGGGAGTTGATGAGAACGAGGAGATGGGGGAGGCAGAGGAGGTGTGGGGAGGAGAGAACACAGTGCTTTTTGCTCTGCCCTGCAGTATGGAGACGTATGGAAGGAGGAGCCGGGCAGACAATGTGGTTCACACAGGAAGCAACACCCCACTCCCTGTCCTTATTCTCCAGGACTGCAGACTCCCTGACACAAGGCCACCTCCATACCTCCTTCACATGTACTCCAGAGTGAGGCTGTATGCAAAGGGGAAATCCCCCTCCCTGTGCCCACAGCATAAAACCCGCTGAGGCTGATCTTTCACACTAACTGTACTCACTAAAGCTTGCTTTGCACTAATTGAATCCCCTATTTCAATAAGTTGTTTATCTAGAATATTCACAGAAAGCTGGATAACACATTTCTACAATTTATATACATGGAGGATAGAATGTGCTTCCCCCCCACCCAATATTAGCTACAAGAACCCCCCTCCAAATATTTCAAAATGAACATACTCCCGAATCCGACTGAAACATTGTAGCTCAGGCCTTCGGCAGCAAAAAGAAGGGGAAAATAGTCATTATTGTAGAACAGCCATTGAAGTCCCACCTGATCAAACAAACAACCAGACACAGGAAATTCCCAGCATTGATTCACCCGTTCAACATCCATCTTTTTACATAAATCACACAAATGAAACAGTGAGAAAATTCAAGTCATTTTGAGAAGGGAGGGAAAAAAAATCAAAGCTTCAGCACATGCACAAAAACAGCAATTTGACTGCACAAATAAATAACAAGTTTGTGTGTCTGTGTTGAAATTCAATGCAGCCAAAGAAGGGCCTTCACAGAAGATGCGGTTTGAACATCATCAAAAGCGGCTGCTGCAAAATGGACCATTCAAATCCCCAGGAAGGCACTCGCCACTAATTAGTTCTGTGAGGTCTTTTGACATCCAGTTCAAGGAATCGCTGAGAAAAAAATTCCAATTTATGAAACACACTTGCAGGCAACCTAAGGCAGCTATTCAGATTTCCACGGAGGAAAACGTGCTGTTGTCCACCTCCTCCCCTGTGGCAATTTCCATTTCTCATCCGTACAGGAACGCAGCCCACGGGAGCCGCGAGAAGAGCAGACCGCTTCGCACTGAAAGGGTAAGACACTAAAAATACCCGGACAATGTTCCTTCCAGGGAACCGGGAGGCGGCAGAAAATGATAAATATAAGTTTCCAAACAGCGTGAGGAGGAAGGTGAAAAACTGACGGGACCTCCCGAGAGGGGTATTTTACTGGGATAAACGGGATAAGTATAGCTCATTAGAGAGAAACACCACGGCTCCTCACACATTGAACAAATGCGGGGAGAAAACTCTCCTCAAGAAATTTTTTGTTTTTCAAGCTGCATAAAACTGTTGGGAGGGGGAAGGCGAGGGAAGGTGGCTCTGTGAAGTACCTCTGGACTGGAGAAGCGGTTGGCGCTTCGGTTTTAGTACTGGTGATTAAACTGAACAAATCTTTGTGCGGTTTTACATTCCGCTTTAGGACGGATGATTAAACTGCACAAATCTTTGTAAGATCTTAGATTCGTTTTTAGGGCCGGTGATTAAATTGAACAAATCTTTGTATATTCTCCCATTTGTTTTTAGGAGGGAAGGTTACATGGAACAAGTCTTCATAAGATGACTACTGATAAGAAATGAAACAACTCACAGGCATTCATAAAGGCTAACACACACACACAATGACCGTTTGAGAAGTTAGGAATGCATCGTATATTTCTGACGTTGTCCCATCCGTGGATTTGCCATGGGATAGATGTGTTTCTCAGTCTGAAACTCTCGTGAGCTGTTTCCCAACAGTTTCCAATTCAAAGGGCCTCAAACGGGCAGAATCTTCTTGGCAAGTTATGTGAGACAGTTCTTTTAAAAGGTGAACAGAATCCCAAACAAGAAGGAAGCTACCATTCATGAGTTTCTGCTTACCCGGAAGACTCCACAAACCAGAAACTTCCAGAGTCCTTAGCTTCTTCTCCAGCTCTGCCACTCGATTCCCTAGGATCCTAGAAAAAGCAAGAACACAATAAGAGGAGATGAAGTCACCCGTCACTGCTTGCGCCTACGTGGTAGGTAATACGGAAGTCAATAGATTTAGAATCTAAAAACAGAGCACGTAGGTACACATGTGCATACAATACACAGTCCATCGGAAGTTCTTGTGGAAATAGAAAATACCACGAAACCAACTCGCACACACCCCTCCACACACATTATTCAGTTGGGTTCTGTTCTACAAGGCAGTTCCCTGGAGGTTAAACAATTATTCCACCACTGTCCAAAGCATCATAAGGAATTTCCATTTGAGAATTGCTCATTGCTACAGGTGACAATTGATTTTGAAGGCCCTTAGCAGCATCACACCCTTTTGAGGGTATGTTTGATTTTTGGAACCAGTAGGTAAGGTAGGCGGACACACTTGGAAATGTTTCGTCTGAGGCAAGAAATAAGATCAGCTTTCACAGCCCCACACTAGGTCTTACTGATGTGCAGGGCCTGGATATCAAGAACAATGTCTGGCACAGTGTAGGTGGCCAATAAATATGTGTAATTAAACACTTTTTTCATAATCTTCGATCATCTATGGAAAAAGAAAATAATAAGAATTTCACAGGGGTTGTCCCCGACATAATGTTTTTAGTAATTTCTTGGGAATTCTGTACAGTGCACCCCACCACACATGCTTTCCATTGCTCCCAGTGGGACTATGTTGTCATGATGGTGGCCTTAACGATCTAAGTTCGAGTCTCAGAGCCCACGTGCTGGGAGGAGAGAACTGGTAATGGTAAGTCTTCCTCTGACCTCTGTACACCAGGCATGATACGAATACCCTCTGACGTCCAACACACACAAGCCAATAAATCTTAAAAGGGATTTTTAAAAGAACCCTCAGTTATCTGAGAATCAGAAAGATAATGAGGTTGTTTTCCAAGTGACCATTCTGCCTTGATGCCATATCTAAATTCTGGAGTGCACACCAGAAAAGATCAGACGGTGTGCTTGGAAGGCAGGCTTTGTATACACGCATAGGTAAACATCTGCTCCTTTGCTTCAGACACTAAACATAGCTGAGAAATGATTGACAGTCATCTAAAAACCTTGCTTTCCAGTGGTCCGGAATTGGAAACCAGTCTTTATTTTTATTGAGGCAATTTTCTTGGCACTGCTATGCTGAAACGACATGAAAATCTCCTTAATAGCAAATTTCTCCATTCCTTTCAGCGGGATAAATTAGAGCAGCAGAATTATTCTCCTACGTCTCTTTCTATTCCAGAGATAGCTGCACACACCCACATACGTTCAGGGCCATGAATATGCATATATAGCCCCACATATATACAGCTCAGTTCATCCTGATTTTACCTGAATCGACCTTCAGTGTCTTAATCTTCCCTTGGAGTTCACAGGGAAACTCTGCCGTTGCTCTACATGGTTTCCTTCATCTAGTTACTAGAGTTCATCTTTCCCTTAATTTCCTTACATCTCGCAGTCTGCAGGGCGCTTGCTCGCCAGCTACTTCAGAGCTCGCGCCATCTGTTGGGTCTGTTTTGCTTTCACATGCTGGACCCTTCTATAAACACTGTTGCTAATCAGCCTTTCAGTATTCTGCCCAGACCTTCTGACCCCAGCTGTTTTCCTCACAGCTGCTGGGTCTGAAATATAATCCCCACAGCGCTCATGTTCACGCTGGCTTCTGAATGGGGTCAGATCTCGTGTCCGCAGCTGCCTCTTAGGAACAAATGCTAAGTGAGGCTTCACTCTTCAGTGATGCTGAGAGATGCCCAAACTGGATTTACAGGTAGAGCACAGAGGCTTTGCTCATGCTGTTTCTCAATAACCCAGCCCATTTCTCCCAGAAATGCAAGGAGTGGAGTGGTTGGGACCCCACCGTACTCCCCACCCCCACTCTAGCCCCCACACCCACACCCACACCCATCCCCACGTCTCGGGATCCTGCTTGAGTTTGTCAGTGGCAGCTCTGTTCATTGGTCTGACACCAGCACCTGATGCAGGCTGGAGGTAATAAAAGGATCCAGAAGTCACAGGTGTGGCAACAGCAGCAATAGAACTATTAATAATAGTAACTGTACTGCCCTGAACACAAATGACAACTGATTTTCCCAGAGTCCTCAGTATGAGGCACCAGATATGCTAAACATTAACCTAGTACAGAAGTTAGTCACCTTGGCCTACGCTACATACGGGACTCAATGATGAATCCGGCTCTGATCCCAAGCCTGTCTCAGCCTCTGAGTCCTTAACACACACCCCTCGGTGGCACCTTGAAATAACCCTCTTCACGTCCTTTCTCATGCATACAACACGTACTCCTTACAAATTATGCTCATTGAACTATGGATGTAGCTATAGGTAACGTGCAAAATACAACCCAAGTTGCTTTGCTTGACGGGAAGGGATATCTAACTCAGGATATTTGAGCTTCTGGGGTTCACCTCTGCGCTACAGGTTGGAGGGGAATTGAAAAAAGTTTCTTTGCCTATGCCTAGAGAACATTAGTCCGCTAGCAGACACACAAGCGGGAAACCTAAGAACAACCCCTCTTCAGCATTTGTTCCAAACCGGGTGCTACGCGTTTCATTTTTGTGTTGTGTTTTTCTTTTCAGCACCTGGCTAGGCAGTCCTCGGTTTGTAGATGAGGAACTTGAAGCTCACAGAGGGCAGTGACTCACTCAGGGACACACAGCTGGTAATCAGGCAAAAATATGAAGCCTAAAAACACCCACGTCTAATAAAAGCTGGGAGCGAAATTGGCAAGCAAAGAGAAACACAAACCCAGAGAGGCTGGTGGGGCCTCTGATGAAGACAGAGCCTGTTGCCAGGCTGAGAACACTCTGGCTTTTAATCACAGGCTCCGGGGACCTAGTAAGGTGTTCTAGGCAGCAGAGAGAAGCGTAGGAAGTGGTCCTCATATGAAGTTGAGGATGGACAAGAACTACGAGTAAAGGCAGAAAGACCACTTTATCTGGGAAGATGAAGATGTGACCCACAGTCAGTGGGGATGCAGGGAAGCCAAAAAACAGGACCAAGAGGAGGAAATAAGGAGCCAAAGCTGCAGGAAAGACATGTGGCCACATGACAACCCAAGGAAGAGAGGGGTGTCTAAGCATGGAGTCAGGGAGGGGAGCGAGGCAAGAAAGGGCTGGGACAAGGAAGGAAAGGAACAGGGATGAGATGAAGCCTGGGAGCCACTGGGAGAGAAATGCTAATGGGAAGGGTCCACTTCTTCCGGAAAGTGGTCACAGATGGAAGTGTGTGGGCGGTGTGACCTGCCCTGGGTGGTGGTGTCAGAGGATAAAGGGAGCCCCAGTTCCCAAGTGAGAATCTAAGAAGGATCAGCTTGCAGGAGGGGAAACGGGTTTGCAGGGAAGACAGTCAGTAGCACACAGATGTATACAGGGCAGCAGCCGGGGGCACACCAAAGCTTAGGAGAGGGGCCTTTGGGGTTGGACAAAATGTTTTGGTTTTTGTGGGTTTTGTGTGTGTGTGTGTGTGTGTGTATTTAAGGTAATTACAGGTTGTTTTAAGATAGTAGAGATTTCGGCATATGTCCTCCCCTCCTATGTCCCTTAGTCTAAGGAAATCCTCCAGATGTCTGGCCTCCGTACTGACTTTGCATCAAGGCTTCTAATGACGCTACTGGGCATAAGGTTAGAAGTCGGCAAAGAGAGTCCGGGGATGACCAGCGTGGTGAATTTCCCAAGGGAGGCGCCAAACAAGGAGCCAAAGGAGAAGCTGTGGCTCTCTGCAGCTCTGCAGTCCCTGTCAGGCCCCACCCGGAGCCCTTTGAATCTCTGCTGTGAAATTCACTGTTACTTGAGACTTAGAAGACATCTCAGTGACCGTCAGTCGGGGACGCATGGAAGGGGTGGGAATGAGTTAGCCATCACCTCTCTATTGGCAAGGACACACAGTACTTCAGCAACCACATCCTCTGCTTGTGGCATTAGTTTGTTAGATTGGGGAGCCGTCTCCCTTTAGGCATCACTGGGTAATGGCTAATGTGTCAGCAAGAGGCAGAGCCAACCGACGGCCACCGAACAGCACTCAAACATAAATCTCATGGTACTTAGCAGCTATCAAGATGGTAGAAAGCTAGTGGGCAGAGCAAGAGCTTCCAGAAGGGAAGGTCTGTAGTCCTGAGACACTATCTCGGTCTAATTAAGTTTCTTTTTCCTCCCTTAGTTATAAGGCTAAATTATGAGGGCCATCAGACGAGCTAACCAAATTTCCATTCTGATGTCAGCCCTTCACCTATAGTACAGGAAGTATGAAACAGAAGGTCGTCAAAGCACCTACAATGGCACACTGACACGTGTGGGGTGGGTGGAGGGTTAGAACAAAGGACAAAGGGTACCCCTCCCTTTTCTGTGGTAATAAAGAGCTACTCTTTTGTTTCTTAAAATCCATAAGTATATGAATACTTATTTCCATACACTATGCCCTTGTTTGTATGACTTGAAGGAAACCATGAGCACAAGAAATGGTGACTTATCCTAAGGAGGGGTTCTGGGCAACTGAGATGTGTAGAAACCCACAGTTCTTCAACCATGGCTCAAAGAATTGTTTTAAAAATGGCTACGCATGCAAAGGTATGTGCAAATAACAACATGGTGAAGGGAAATGTCAGACTTCATACAGGGACAAAGTGGTTTGCATCTGGAGCCTGGGCCTGTGACAGCGGCTATGGTAAGGTTCCAAGGAGCTCAGAGACACTGGTCAGGTCTTGCTCAGGACTAAGAAGCAAGCTCGCTGCCTGCTTCAGGGGATCCTCTGGGACAGCCCCTCCCCTGCCAGATTCCCAGCCCTGCTTCCTAAGAGTAGCTGCAGTTGGGCATGGCTGTTTCATTTTGCAAGGCTGTTGCAAACTTCTCCTGTCAATAAATTACGCTGTCATCCGGGGGAGATTGTAGGTCTCCCTTTGAAGCTCTCACTTTCTCCCACATACATCTTCATCTCTGGGACTGTCCTCTCCTCATTCCATCATTTCCCTTTTCTCTTTTGTCTTTATAATGTTTTCAGTCATCTTTCCAGGGCCTCTTCCCTGGGTGTCCCTGTCTTTGGAGACCCCAATTCTCAGGTCCCTCCCCTCTAAGCCTAACATCCGTTCTTGCTCAAATCTTCAGTGGTATCATCATGGCTCTGAATATGGGTCTTGGGAGCAGGGCCACCTAAAATTTTCAGGGTTCTGTGCAAGATAAAAATGTAAGCCCCATCCACCTCACTCCTCCCACACCCTTGAAAAGATGGTGGTAGATATCTGGCCAAGTGGCAAATCCTTCTAGGCGTAGATTGCCACAAAGCTGGCCGTGCTATGAGTCAAATGCTCTCCTCTGTTAGGAGCTACATTTCCAGCTTCATAATGGTGCTAATCACCGTTAGGGGAGTGGTTAGAGTGAGATCATGTCAGGAAGGCGAGGCCCCCAGCATGGCATCTCTGGGATCCAGTGTGAGCACGCTTACTATGTTTGACCACGTGGAATCTGGGTCATGTTCAGATGTGACATGACACCATGTCCAGACACAGTGACATGTTTCTGAATTCAGCCCCCTGGAGCGTGAGAGGTGAACTTCTTGCTTAAAAGAACAAACAACCAAACTTCATAAATTACCTAGACTTGGTTATAGAAACAGGAATTGTACTTATTGCTTTAATTACTGCTCTCAGCCGTTATTCGCAGGACATTTTCAACGCCACTCAGCTGCTTCTGACCACTGTTTCAACCTACCTTAACTTGCTCAGTTTGATACAATGTAACCAAATCAAACAGGATACTTAGTTACATTGCCTTTTCTTGGTTATCTGAAAGCATGCCAAGAGGCTCTCACACACTCACAGCAGCCTGTAGGAAGTTGATGATTGTTTCCTTGGCTGACAGAGACCTTCAGAGTCAAGTCATGGGGTTGAGGGGCAAAGAAGACCTAAGAGGCAAAAGCACTAGCACTGTCCTGTGGGAGCCACCATGAGACGCAGGATGGGCTCTCTAAGAAATCAGGATTCCTGCTTCATTGACTGATGGATCAGCAGGGTGCCAAGGCAACACAGAAGCATGGTTCTGGTCTCATGCTTGCCATTTTTCCCCCCAGACAGCAGGGATCTTACCTTCATCCCAGAAAGCTTGTGGTTCATTTCTGGAGACCTATTCTCTTACCACCCAGACTAAGAACCTACTACGTACCTGTTGGTTTGCCTCTGATGCTGAATGACCATGTTTTTCTCATGGATGGTCTCCAGCAGGGCAGTGGCCAGAGACTTCAGGTCAGCAATGGACTGAGGAGTAGCTGGGAGGCTGCACCCATGGTCTTCAGAGAGCAGATCCTGAACTAGGGAAGACAAAGTTGACAGCTCAGTCATGGGTTCTGAAACATGAGACTGCAAACACATGATGTTGGTTATTCCTGGAAAATGGGAGTCCTGAGCTTTGGCATGACACTTGTGTTTTACTGAGAGCCTTCCTCAACTACCACAAAGAAAGCAACAGAAAACCCAGTGTGAGGGTTAACAGAGAACCCTTAAAGAGGTTTAACCCCCCTGGGATAGAACCCAGGGCTTTGCACATGCTAAGTGAGTGTGCTCTTACTGGGCCATGTTCACGGCCAGCCACGTGCGAGCTGTTCACAGACCAATAATATTTTCACTTGCCAGTGGGTGAAGACTTATTTATGCTTAACTCGCTGAGCTTTTGAACTGAAAAAAAAAGTTTTAAAAAAGCCTAGCAAGTATTATTTATTTCTGTTTTGTAAACAGTAAAGCAAGTCTCAGATGGGTTAAAAGCACTTGTTCAAGGTCATACTGCCCCACAGATGACGATGATTCCTTGATCTTCAGGCTCTTTGATTATTGCAAAAGTAATGTAGCACTTTGAAGGGGTAAATCAGTGGAGGGAAAAACACATGTGACAGCCACCGGGGTACTCCTGACTGTGAGGAAACACTGTGACTCCTTCGACGCTCATTTCCTATGTAACTGTATGTATGTATCCAGATTCATTCAATGTTCTTCTAAGATGGGAGAAATACTACTTTTTCACTTAACAACGTTCCAATCCTACTTATAGCCTCTAAATCATAAAGGTGAATGCCCTCTTCAGTAGCCAATCTAGGTCAGTAAAGATCAATTTAGCTAGATATTTGGGCCATTTCCAATCGAGATACAGAATGTCTGAGGACATTCTTTCAGTTAATAGTTCGTGTGTGCCTGACTTATTTCTTGCTAGTTCTTGCTAAGGGATCTGTTTAGGTTTGTCCTAATGGGCTGCTATGCTCATACATCAACATGTATGAGTATAGCAGCCCAGCAGTTCATGGTAATAAGGATCTCTCATAGGTTTTTCTAGAGGACTTGGGTCTGGGTCTGTATGGTATTTGAGTATGGCTGGCACTTGTGACATAAGAGTCAATACAGGATTCCATACCGTAATCTGGTAGCTAGGTATGGTTTCCAGGGCTAATCATGTTCATGCATATGTTCATGTTCATGTGTGTGCATGTGTGTGGGTTTATGTAGAGAAAACAGGTTGAAATCAGTCCTTTTCTTACTCTCACTACACCTTTTTCTTTTGAGTCAAGGTCTTGCTCTGTAGCCCTGGCTAGCCTAGAGCTTGACAGGTGGACCAGTATGGCTTCAAACTCCACTACAACAAAATGTTTTCATGGGCACTGGGGACCTGAACTCAGGGCCTCATGCTTACACAGCAGACACTTTAGTGCTGAACCACGTAGATGGGGTTTTTCACATTTGTATAGAGTATTACAGCTGCCCATTCAAGAACAATTCTAGGATGTTTTCTTCTAGATCTGGGGGTAGGGGTGGGAGTGGGGAGAAGCTTCTTGGAAAAGAGCCTTGATTGTTAGGTCCACTGAGGATGCTCTGCTTGTTGAAGCCAGTTCTGATTAAGACTGGGCCGTGATAGCTGCCGGTGCATACTGTCAGCAGCTGAGGAGCAGACCTGTGCATCCTAAGCTTATGTCGAGAACTGAATGCAGAACAGAAAGTACTAGACTTGAACTTTTTGCTATTTACCACTCCTCCCCCCCCCCAAGACTGCTCCTGGAAGATCATTATTTTGCAATGGAATCAACAGGAAGGAATAACAAAGCTGCAATCAATAAAAGCATCTTGGAAAACGGCATGCACTCCCATGATCCACGGGGCAATGACCTATGCAGTAGGGGCTTCTCCAGAGGGCAAGCAGAGGCCAGGAGAAATACACTCAAGGACGTTGAGCATCTAGAGGCTTTTGGGTGGTGATGGGAAAAGAAAAGCATCCTCAGGAGGACACAGATCCGGTCATTGGTGAAGCTTGAAGTTGATGATTCCTAAAGTGATGTCTCCCACTGCAACCCCATGGCCTGGCAACAGACCATGTGAATGCAGACACATAAACTCTCAGGTCTTATCTTCGAGACCTGTCAACCAGGAGCCTAAGTAGGGGCTTATCTGGGTTGGAGGGGCTCAGGCAATCCTGCTACAGTAGCAGTCAGGAGCCACAGTTTTCTGTCCCATAAACCCAGTGACTTGGGTGGAACATGGGCTACAGCTCTGGGCCTCAGAAGTTGGTCTTATCTGGATATGAATGCCTACCTTGCTTTGCCGACAAGACCCCAGTCAGGGCACTGCTGCTGGATTTCCCTTGGCTCTTGGAGTTTTTCCGTCTCTCGAGAGCATTCTGCAGCAGCAATGGAAAGACCAAAAGCCTTTGTCAGAAAAAGCAGCAACAGAAAAATTCCTTGTTAAGGATACACCCCGTGTACTCATAAGAACCCTGGCAGATTCCTAAAACATAGGACTCTTAGTCCTTGGAGTTTTAAAAGGCTCCACATAGAGTTTGTTTTGCTTTTAAGTTACTGCAAAGGAAGAAGGCAGTAATTGTAGTCCCTTAGATTCAGGGGTATTTAATTTATGCTCTTTAAATCAAACCTGAAACAAGAAGCCAGTCTAACATGTGGAGAGACATGCTATGAAAATTATTTTAGAATAGACATGAAATGAACACTACATTTGCTTTCATGTATCAGAGGTAGTATCTGGAAAGATATGATGGTTGGATTGGGAAAAGATCATGGTCGATTAGTGATGTCTGCCTTGGACACAGTACTGAGTGAATGCGCATGCTGCTATGGCCATTGTTAGAATGGACTCTGTTATTCACACCAATATGCAGTAGTAAGCCAGGGTTTGGAATGTGAACAAGATACATGAAAGAATAGATATGGCTGTATATTTACACACACTGTAAAAATGTACATACTTCTTTGGCTCCTGTTTATCTATACACTGATGTAAATGGAAGTGTGCCCCCCAACGAATGAAAAGCCATGGTGATCTCCAAGAACAAACGCCAGTATTGACAACCAGGGCTGTGTTCCAGCTCTCCCTAGCATTCAGTTGGCTGTGAAACTTCACCCTCAGAAAGAGATGTCAATCTGTTTTCACAGCAAGAGAGACCCAGGAGAGTCTTCCAGTGATAACACTTACCACTAACATCTGCAGAAATAGATATTATCAAACCAGTGCAGCTGGGATTAAACTAAATAACAGTGCAGCAAATTCTAATGGTCTGTCCTTTCAGGGTGCCTCCAATATTAGCGCTTGGGTTGTGGTGTCCGTCTTTGTTTCTTCTCCCACAGAAACCATTTTCTCGGGATAATTATGAGCTAAATCGCATCTGGCAACTGCAGCATTTCATAGAGGAAGTGAAGAGAACCCTGAGTTCACAAAGATGAGGCTCCAAGGTGGATGAACACAGGTTTTGGAGGCCCCAGAGTGCCTTGTCCAGACTACAGACATAGATGCAGATGCTGGGGTAGGTGGGGGCGGGAAATGATGTTGGAAGTTCATTGGTTTGTGGCTGACTTTCCTCATTATTCCAATTAGGGGTCTTATTTGGCTCCATTTGGGAGGACAGGAGAGTGAGGAAATGTCTTTGAATAATTAAAGAATCATCATAGGATGACTCTCAGATGCTGAGTGGCAAGTCGCAGACTTGGTTAGGGTACCTTGTACTTGGCAATGTTTGATTTCAGAAGACTGACTTCCTCATGGAGTTGTTTCAGTCTCTCCTGGAGATATCTGGAAAAAAGTAGAGCACACATGCATAGCCAGAATAGGCACGGTGGCAAAACGAAACCCACCAAGTGACACTTGGGAAGCAGGAAGTCCCACTGCCATTTGCATGTGGCGACTTCTTTCTCATCCTGGAAGGGAGGGGCAGGTAAATGTGACCTTTTATTAAATAGATGTGATCAAGGTCAGACATGCCCGAATCACAGACACCCCATTTCAAAACAGCCCTTTTGTAGATTCCCCTAAGGGAAGACAGCATCGTTTTCATATAATTCTCATTAAGATGATTCCACCGGGGAGCAAACCAGGAAGAGAAGACACCAGCCATGAGTCAGACACAGCCACATGCTGAAGTGTGCCTGGGGGCAGAGACACAGCTAAGGGAATTTCTCAATTTATTTCCTTATTCTTTCCCCTCTCCTTGACAGCAATCACAAACAACTCTGCCTGGCTCTTCACCCCTGTGGCCCAATCAGGGGAGGTATACAGAGAGTGAGGGAGGCTAGATATCTGGGTATCTCTCCTTTCTTTTCTTATTTTTATAACCAGTACATGCCAGTTCTGATATTTTGGGGTTGGTAACATGCTTTTTTATTTCAAACACAGCTATCACAATTGTAGACAGGGTTTCACCCTCCATGCGAGTGCACTCCCAAACACACACACACACACACACACACACACACACACACACACACACAGTCTGCCTCCCTGGGGTGCTTGGCACTTGCCTGTTCTCCAT
Source organism: Micromys minutus (assembly GCF_963924665.1). Classification (NCBI taxonomy): domain Eukaryota; kingdom Metazoa; phylum Chordata; class Mammalia; order Rodentia; family Muridae; genus Micromys; species Micromys minutus. The sequence continues at coordinate 9,637,527 of NC_137969.1, read as the reverse complement.
GCACAGAGCATCCACATCGATAATCCGGTTCTCGTGACCACCCAGGATGTGGTTGAGCTCCTGGTTCAGCCTGTCCACTTTGTCCTGGTAAGAAGCCCGTTCTTCCTTAACATCCTGAAGTTCATCCACTGAGGCCTGTAGGTCATGCTCTAAGGACTCTATCTGAAATCCAAGGAGTGGCACAGAGGTTCTCAGACGTAGGCTTTTGGGCCCCAGGATGCAACTTCCACATGATTGGCTGACTTGGACAGCTTATGGGTACTATTCAAATGCTAGAGTGTATTACACACTGTATTGCAGTCTGGGTAAGGGCTGGAGCTAGGGGACACTCTCCAACCAGCCAGTTAGCACGTGTGGCACGGGGAACCTGCTCTCTAACCTTCGCACATTGCCCTCAGTCACAGGCATGGAAACAGCAAACTGATCCTAGAGTTTTACAAGTGTGTGTGGTTCCAGACCCCCTCAAATCTGGGCATCCAGGGCCAGTCAGCAAGAGAAGAGAAAGGGAGTCTTCATTCTTCTACTCGCTCTGAAATCCTGCCTAAAGCCATCGCTCAGCATCTTAGTGGAAACTCACAAATTAAAGCCCAGTTTGTCCCATTTCCTCCCTGCTGTCTTTGTGGTTGGAGGGTAGCAAGTCTCTGGGTGTGCTCGGGATAACCACAATTAGTACCGGATACCACCATCACCAGCCTAGGAAGAACCAAGCAAGTCACGCCCTCTCTTGTCAGCTTCTGGCTTCTTGGATACTGGACACACGTGTAGTATACACGATAGCAGCACGTGTGCCCTATCTCCTGCTATGCGTTCCCTGCTTCCTGTTGTGAGACCACATGCAGGCGTCCCCACCCAAAACAGAGCCCAGCAGTCACCTGCTCCTTAGCTCGCTCCAGCTGCTCCACCAAATCTTCCCGCTCATGGGCCGCAAAGTGTCTCACACCAATTTCTTCATCTCCGAGCCTTTGTTTAGCAATTGTCATCCTCAACAGCTGCGTGTTTTCCGTCATCAGGAAGAGGCGAAGGAAGAGAGAAAAAACATGAATGCCTTACCCCCAAATGTCAAAGGCCTATGCAGAAATCTCTGGAAGAACTCTTACAAGGACTATTGAAGGAGAGTACAGGACAAGCTACCTGCTGCTGTTGTCCCTTTCCTCCGCTCTGCTCCCATCCCCCTCCCTCCTCCATCTGCTTTCACAAAGGTGCACTCCCTCCTAATCACCTTCTCCACCCCATTGCCTTGGCATTCCCCTACATTGGGAAAACATGCCCTCCCTGGACCAAAGATCTCTTCTCACATTGATGCCAGACATTGATATCTTCCGCTACATACGCAACTGGATCAATAGGTCTCTCAATGTGTGCTCAAAGGTTGGTGTTTTAGTTCATGGGAGTCTTGGAGGGGTTGGTTGGTTGATAATGTTGTTCTTCCTGTGAGGTTGCAACCCCTTTCAGCTCATTCAGTCCTTTCTTCAGCTCTTTCATTGGGGTCCCCATGTTCAGTCTGATGGTTAGCTGCAATCTGTATCTATATGACTCTGACAGAGTCCCTGAGGAGGCATCCCTATCTGGTTCCTGCCAGTAAGCACTTCTTGGCATCAGCAATAGTGCTTGGATTTGGTGTCTGCGTATGGGGTGGATCCCGGGGTTAGGTGGCCTCTGAATGGTGGACTAGCTTCTTAAGGAAGAACTAAGTAGATTGCCCTGGATAGCACAAGTCTTGTATGCAGTATGATTCAAGTATGTACTAAAAACTTATGCCTGAGACAATAAGTGACCAAATGTGTGTGGTGATGACAACACCATGCACACCATGTCCCCGTCTCCCAGGTAGGGACAGCAGGAATTACAGGGGAGATCCCAGGATGAGCCCAAGGCCTCCAAATGTCCGTGCTTGCCCATCACAATAGCTTTTCCTGAAAGGGTTCATTGACCTCTCCCGATAGATGCATGTGGATAGGCTCATGTGCACATGAATCCCTGGGGACAAGTTGTCCCTTCCCATGTGGGTATGACAGTTCACACATGTTTTTAGAAAAACAGTGACCAGTAGAGACAAGGGGTTTAAACTTAAGCATCTCTGAAGCATTCGGGTCAGGTGAGAAAGAGAAACTTCATTTAAGCCAAGGCAGAGTTATCTCATTGCAATTATGACAGCGATGAACTGAAAAGAAATGATAAGTTCGGGGAGCAGAGAGGACACAAGGGCCCTTCGGTGCCCTGTTGAATCCCACAACGCTTAGTGAGTGTCTGGGGTCAAGGTCCGCCAGAGGACAGAGGATCGTCATATGCACATGCGGGACTAACTCTTAATGGAATCTGCTAAGTTCATCCTCAGGGCTCACAGATTGTGGCTTTGTGGATTTTTCCATTCGGTACAACTTATTTTCACCCCCAGATCCATCCTGAAGGTCTTCCAGCACCACTGCTGAACACTCAGAGAACGGGGAGATGGAGGGCCGGAGGTACGGCTCAGACAGGTCAACAATGCCACCTCCGGCCTCTCTGCTTTAGCCTCACACAGTGGATGGTCGGTCTAGGGCCCGCTTAGTGTTGAGTGCTCGAGTTATTATTCTCATATTCTCTGTGTGGGGTTCGATGTGGTACCTCCATGTATCTATGTAGGCTGTATGGTGGTCACAGTGTTGTAATTAATACGCACTTCACCTCCCACATTGACGATTTATCATGAAAACTTTGGAAATCTAATTGTTCGGTAATGCCCAGTGCATGGTGCTAACTATAAACTATAATCACATACTATGTAGTGAAGCGTGTTTAGTCCTCCCTTCCGATGGAAACTGCAGGATGGTGACTCCTGCCTTCCCGTGCCCACCCCAGTCCCATACAAGCACTCTTCTGCTTCCTCTTTCCATCCCGTTTGCTTTTCTGTTTCTCTGACCAAAAGCAACCTGGGGAGGGGAGGGTTTGGTTTTAGTTTACAGTCCCAGGTCACAGCACAGCATTGAGGGAAATCAGGACAGAAACTCAAGCAAGAACTGAAGAAAGCAGAACCCTAGCTGCCGAGTGGCTCACTCCTTGGCCCATGCTGAGCTTGTTGTTTTATGCAGCAGAGACCCACATGTCTAGAGATGGCACTCTCTCCCGCCCCCACCAAGGTGGGCTGAGCCTTCTTCCGCCAATTAAGACAGTCTCTCATAAACAGGGCCACTGGCCCATTTGATGGAGGCTATTCCTCAGGTGAGGGTCCCTCTTTCCAGGTGGTGAAAGGTTGTGTTAAGTTGGCAATAAAAATTAGCCAGTGCAATGTATCTAGGAAAACCCTCTTCAGGATTCTGGATATAAATATCTTGACGGAGTAATTGTCTTCGTGTGATTCTTGTTTTGTTTTGCTAACATAATGCCGTCTTCTGGATTTCATCCATTATGAAGGTAGAGTGACATCCCACTGGGTACATGTGTCACGTTGTCCTCATCCAGTCCACTGATGGACACTTCGGTTGTCGCTCTACCGTGGCTAGCCTGAGTGGCATATCAGTGAACACGGGTGTGCAGGCATTTTTTCTGAAACACTGGTTTCATTCCATTGGCTGTAAACCAGTACAGCTGCAATAGTTTGGTGCGCATCTATTTTATTTTATTTGTTTTCATTTGATGCGCTGCGGCATTTCCTCCTGTGGCTGTAGTGCTCTGTGCTCCCACTTGCAGTGTGGAGAAGGTCTCCTGGTGATGGCCTCACACATGCTGTGGGTATGATGTCCGGCATCCCTGAGTTCAAGAAGGAAGCACCGTGTGTATTGCAGAGGAAACTCTGTGAATTAATCCAGCTTCCTCTGACTCCAAGTTAAATGAGTGAGCTTTTGAGTTCAGTGCTGACGAAGTTACCATTCATTATCTGTTAAATTAATATTAAATAAAAGCAGACAGACAGCACAGTTCGGATGAGCGTTGGCACAGCAGCTGTAGCAGAGGCTAGCAGGTACCTCCTCACCTCCCCTGAGTCCATTGAGCCAGGATGTTCTCACTCTGCATCGCAGAGCCCCGGTGGAACACATGGACAGCAGAAATTGACTATTCAAGCAAGAGCTTGAATGTGAAACATCTTTCATGTCACCTGGCCCTTGGTTTGGGACAACGGGACTTTGAAAGGCACATTCCAAGACACAGCAAAGCCAAGAAACAGCATTTGTCAACCCCCAGAGGCTGGATCACCAACACACAAGCTTCGGGCAGGAGGCTGCAGGAGATGCAGGCTGTGTCTTGAAAACTAGAGCCTTTCCGTGACATGTAACATGTTAGATAGACATCCGGAACTTGATATAAAGAAACCACACTTTCCAGTCACAGCCCACCTCACTTCATTTAGAGTTATATGATTATGTTTGTTAATGCCAATTAATTTTCACACGTGCCTAGTGAGGCACGACTCCATAGGGGGGAAAAGCCATCTTCACACTGGATGCTAGTTAAATGTCAATCAACACGTTAACTATCATTTGGTGTTTAATGTGCAGATAATATTGCTCCCACATTGCAGGGCTGCACTGGTTGAAATACTTTTAAATTGAGGCTCAAGTTGGATTGTTGGGTCTGAAATTTAAATGCAGTCAGCAGAAGGGGCTTGATGAGGTTGTTGCTGTGGCAACACAGAGCCCAGAACCATCAAGCTTGTCTTCTACAAGAACAGCTTATAGGCTCTGGGGTCACCGGCTTAGGGCTTCCCACTCTCAATCCCCAAATATGAGCTTGAACCTCTCCAGGCCTCTGTGACTTTCTGCTGAGAGCACAGCATGAAATGGAAGGGTGGAGACATAGTCAAGAGACACTGGGTTAGGGGCCACAGAGGCAAACAGGACGAGGGGTGCAAAGAAATCATTCTAAAGTTTAAGTGAGTCCCTTCAGCCCGATGTGGAGAGTATCTGCATTTATGTATTCAATGTACATATATACACTACATTTTCCTAGTCATCGATGCAACGTTGTAATACTTGCAGTCATCAATAATGCTACAGTTCAGAAGCATGCATGCAACTGTTTGCCCAGGACTGCTTGTGCAATTTAAAGACCATCCAGATAATCTGAGCTGTGCCCCTGAAGAACAGAGGGTGTCCCTTCTCTATGACACGGACTCAGCCCAGGAGCAGAGAAAGCGTGTGTTTAACTAACATCATCTGCTTGCGGGATGATTACCATCATCACCATCATTGCTGTGTCATTGTCATTATGATCGCCGTCATCATCGTCACCCTCATCCCTTCAAGAGGTCCTAACGACCCCCAGGAAAGGTTGCCGTCTTCAGAGCTGCCTGAAGCTGAGCTCCAGACCCAAGCTTACAAGAGAGCATGAAGGTGTGGCTTCCTACCATGGGAAGTGACAACAAGCAATGCTCCCCACACTTGCTGTCCTCAAACAGGACACCGCAGATAGTCTCCCAGTGCCAAGAGGACTTGTCTCTACGAACACCCGCTGTCAGCGACGGACACCACCATTTGCTGATTTAGAGAGAAATAAATGTTTATGAATGGATCGTAGACATGAGTCCTTGGCTGGTGCACAAAGCCCAGCTGCAGCTTAGATGTCGCTGAGGGACAGGGAACAAAACAGTGTATCAGGAAGGGACCAAGTTCTTTTTCAGCGGGCTCAGGCTCCACCAGGCTTGAGTCAGAGAGGTTCATTTAGCCCTTCTTTGCCCTCTTCCCAGGTTGCCCCTGTCTGTTGCCTTCCATGTTCTCAAATTCATGTTCTTTTATTTGCTGGACACATTGTATCCCCTGGGTGCTGGGAGGCAGCCATGATGGAGCCCTATGCTCTGAGTGTTGCCTGGGTTCAGAGTCTAATGCTAATCCTAGCTGTGCATCTGATCAGGTCATCTAACCTTGCCAAGCCACATGTGACTTGTGAATTTAAAACTTGAAAAGATAAACCTGACCGCATAGATACAACAATGTCCCTGCAAAACGGTTTGTCAGCTAGGTACATTGGTGCATACCTTTAATCCCAACACTCGGGAGGCAGAGGCAGGCGGGTCTCTGAGTTCAAGGCCAGCCTGATCCAAAGAGTGAGTTCCAGGGCATATAGAGAAACCCTATATCAAAAAGCCAAAAGTCCCCTCTCCCATCTTAGAAACAAAATGATGGGGCCTGTGCCCACTCTTGAATCTCAAGAAACTGTCATCCACACATCAGTGTGCCTATTAGCTAATGAGCTCTCTACTCGGGCTAAGAAAGCAATGTGTGCAGCTTCTCGACCACAACAGGCTCCCAAAGTGGCTTTCTCTTGCCCAGAGATGTGCAGAGCCCTTGCTGAGGCTGAGAGGCCCACATGACCCTCCTTATCTGCCCCAATGCTGATGCTGCTACCTTGTGTGTGTGCGTCCTCATCCTGCCTGCCTCCTGGTATCTGTCCCAGCCCCAGGTTATCTCTGCCCCTAGCACAGAGCCATAGAACTGCCCACAGTCACCCCTGTCATCCTATTCAAGGCTCAGATTAAAGCCTTAGACATTTCATCTCAGCTGATGCTATTCCTCCCCAGGCCCCCTGCCTACCAATGCCTGCCCCTCTGCACACATCCACTTGTGGCACCTGACACATCAGCTCTACAGTAGCTCAGTGTCCACAGCCCAGTGTCGGGCTCGCCTTGGGGATCTCCAAATGCTTGTCAGATCAGGGATGTTCCTCTGCCATGCTTCTCATGGCCCAGAGGCGGATCCTCATGTCCTCTCCTTACAGAGAGGCAAGATCAATCTGGGGCGAGGTCCATCTGACCTCATGGTCTGGTGCTGTCCAGGGTGCTGAAACCTGCTCAACATGGGGTAGGGCCACTTTGGATCCAGCTGGTCATGATGGTGCCTAGTCAGGTGAGGACACAAACCAGGAGAGACAAGGTCACTAGCTTAAGTCACAAATCCTAGGAATGGCTGGGGTAGGGTTTGTCCTGACTGTCAAAGGCTTGTCCTCTGCTGTAATACTGTTCTACACAACCCATGGTCAGACAAAACACGTGCCCTTCTGCAAAGCCCGCTCTGAGCTGACATGTGTTTTGACTTCCCAATATAATCCTCAAAAATACCCTATGCTTAGGTCTGCCTCAGGACATTTGTTCTGCATCTCTTAAGTATCTGTCTGCCGTCCCCCAGGTATCTGTGCCCTGGGCATGTGAGTTCAGGACTTCCCCGATGCCCATAGCAACACCCAGCTAGCCTTATGCTCCAACCTTGCTGCCTAGCAACACTGATATCTATATTGTGCTCTGGCCAATACACCTTCAGTTCTCAGACCCTTTGTACCGAGCAGAGTACAGGCACACTACCGTACTGATATGGCACAGATGCAATGATGAAACTCCACTTCCCAGGTCCTAGAAAAGGGACATGTTTGTTTGTCCACTGGATGGCTGACTCTGCCACAACTGAAGTCCCATGAGAGCAGGGACTCAATGTTTCCTGTGCCATCCCCAGATCATTCATAGAATGAGCCAAACCCATGGGCCGCACAAGACCCCGTCTCAAACCAAAGCAAAGGGTCTGCTATGCTTCAAGTGACAAGGGGAAGAACTGTCCACTGTGGTACCTGACAACAGCTTTACAGCAGCTCAGGGTCCACAGCCCAGTGTCAGGATCTCCATGAAGATCTCCAAATGCTTGTCAGATCAGGGATGTCCCTATGCCATGCTCATTAGGGTACCCCCTTCCAGAGGTCACTCAAACAGGACTCCTCTGTGAAGTATCTAGAACAGCTTGTTTGCACAGAGCCCCCCCCCCCTACCCCCAGCTCTCAGCCAGGGCCATGATAAAAAACCACAGCTGAACACACTTTCCTTTTTGTTTCTTTTTTTAATAAACAGCGTCTACTTTAATTGGTCACCTGCTTGCTCATTGGCCTGTCTTTATTGGTTGATGGCTTGGACCTCACTGCTTCACAGGACCCAGCCAACCACACCCCACAACCCGCTGTCACAGAAGGGCTCTGTGGTTTTACGGGGCCAATGCCAGAACAAACAGAGGCACTTAGGACCGTCAGTTGGTGAAAGATAAAGCTTATTAGTAAATGCAGAGCCTGCATTTCTCACAGACAGCTAAAAATGCAAATGTGCTTGTCTCTGCTCACGCCATGCTGGTTTGGGGTCTGCTACCAGCCAAGTGCTCTGATCTCTAACACAGAGTAAATGAAAAGTGCATGAGAGCCAGCTCAGCTGCCACTGTCCCAGAGGGCCTGGTACTGGGGGGGGGGGGTGCTGTGGATGTATCTTACAGGTGCTCCTTTTATAGGATGCAATGAATCCTTTTATAGGGTGCGTTCCAGAAACCTGCATAAAAATGATGCTTGTTGCTAGCCACACCTGGGTGGTAATGAGAAGGCCGAGTTTGGGGGTCTAGGTGTCATGTGACAGACTTCTCACTTGGACCGTGGGCTCTCCTGGGGCGCATGCTAAGGTCCCGAGACATAGGAAGTCTGTGCCGGCTAATGGCGTGCTCAGGCAACACTGTGATGTGAGGGGTGTCTCGGGAAACACTGGCTCCTGCCGTGTTAAGGGTTAAAGAAGCAGCATGCCCCCATCCAGAGGACTCACTGCCCAGCGAGGACGGAGCACATCGTCATTAAATCTCACCAACCTGCTCTCTCATCTTCTCACACCAGACACCGTCTGGTGACTTTACGTGTTTTATTCTGTCTGTCTCTCCCATCAGTATTTAAGCTCCCTAGTGGGGAACCGTGTGTGCTTTTCGGCCTCCAATACAACTTTAGCTGGTGGAATTCAGGGAGTCACCAGGTATGTGTTGGAAAATAGAGAAAGAAGCCTGGTCATCACTGATTGTCATCCTACAGATGAGAACGTTGAGACCCCAGGAAACGACCAGTTTTCCTAAGATCACTCACACACTGGCAGGCAGAGCAGGGATGCAGACTTGAACCCGAAGAGCAGGACCTCCTGGGTTGCCTCCATTGCTGCTCTTCAGCCAGATCTTCCTAAACTGCAGATATCAGTTCAGCGGTGAGTTAAGTTTTACGTCAACCTGACACAAACTATAGTCACACAAAAGAAGGGAACTTTGATTGAGAAACAGCTTCCATAAAATTAGGCTGTCAGCAAGCCTGTGGAAAGTTCTCTCATGATTGTTGGGGGAGGACCCAGCCCATCGTGATTTGTATCAACCCTAGTCTGATGGTCCTGGGTTCTATAAGAGAGCAGGCTTAGCAAGCTGTGAGGAGCAAGCCAGTAAACAACACCCCTCCATGGCCTCCTGTCCTGACTCCCTTTGATGATGAACTGTGATATGGAAGGGTCGGTCAAACAAACCCTTCCTCTTAGAGTTGCATTGGTCATGGTGTCTTATCACAGAAACAGTAACCCTAAGACAGGGGTTTGATGTTTGTGGTGATGCCAGTCCTTATGCCAAGAAAGCTGGCCCAGTTCCACTGTAAGCTTTCTCTATCAGAGAGATGGTGCCAGCTTCCATCCTAAGTCTCGGGTAGCCTCCTACAAGTTTACTGTTGAATGTTTAGATTCACAAAGGTCTCCTTCTGCTGCTTCCTTCTCTCTACTAAAGAAGTCAGGCAGAGACCATGTGTGCTGAGATTATTCAGAGCAAGCTCAGTACAGATGGGGGTCTTCCCACATAACTCACAGTCATCTTTACAGATGACAGCAAAGGCATCCATCACCCGCAGGGATTTCCCAAAGTATGGGTGGTGACTGGACCCTTTCTTCCCTTTAAAGATTGACATTTTAATCCCAATCTCTGAGGAGGTAGAGACAAGGAGATCCCTGCACTTTATAGCCAGCCAGTCAGTCGGCAAGTTCCAAATTCAGTAAGAGATCCTGTCTCAATAAATAATAGATAGGTAGATAGATAGGTAGGTAGATAGATAGATAGGTAGGTAGGTAGATAAATAGATAGATAGATAGATAGATAGATAGATAGATAGATAGATAGATAGATAGATGATAGATAGGTAGGTAGGTAGGTAGATAGATAGATAGATAGATAGATAGATAGATAGATAGATAGATGATAGATAGGTAGGTAGGTAGGTAGGTAGGTAGGTAGGTAGATAGATAGATAGATAGATAGATAGATAGATAGATAGGTAGGTAGGTAGGTAGGTAGGTAGGTAGGTAGATAGATAGATAGATAGATAGATAGATAGATAGATAGATAGATAGATAGATGGATGGATGGATAGATAAAAGGAAAGTAACTGAGGAGACTTGGATCCCTAGCCTCCACATACATGCACAAACAAGTGTAAGCATATACATGCATCTGCAAATGCACACACACACACACACACACACACACACACACACTCCCTGAAATTTTGAGGAAGGGGCATCTTCTGGTGGGTTTCAGTTGTCATGCCTTTAATCTAGTTTGGGTTGAAAGTTGGTATCTATCTAGGTGTATTCTTGGTCCCTTGGCCACCATTCAGAGGGATGTCAGGTGGTGATAGAATCCAAGCATCCCCACCCCCCCCAAACACACACATGTCACAAGACACCTGCCCTCTAGCTTGTGCAAACACAAAGCTGTCAGAGCTGCTGCAGTTGAAAACCCCCTGGAAGCCACTTGGAAGTGCTTTATGAAGTGTGGGGTGCCGAGGCTCTAGCTAAACAAATAGAAAAATGGGTCTCTCAGAAAACAACCGAGGCAGGTCATTTCCTGCCACCCACGAGTGCTTAATACCCACAGTGTGCCTTTCTATGGCATGGTGAAGGGTCACTGTTGAAATAGTGACTTGGAGATAAAAGCACAGGGGTTCATTCAGCAAACACTGCCCTTGGCCCCTACTTGGTCTCTGAGCAGCAAATATCCATTCAGTAAGTTTGCCCATCAGAATGGGACTGGCCATGAGTAGGGTTGTCATGGAGACCCTCTGGCCACTGGAGTTTGTCCTCTGCCCTTGGACCTATCAGGCCTTCCCAAAGGCTCCCAGGTGGAGTTGTTGTTTGTTCCTTGTTGGGACATTTTGCTTTCTTAGTGCTTTTGTCCCAATTTCTGTGGTGTGGAAGGGGAGTCCTGAGCTTTGATCCCTTCTTCCTCTCTTACTTGAACTCTTTTGCCCCACCCTCATCTTAGGATCCTGAGTTCTTCCACCTCTGACTTTCAAGGGCTGGAATTATGAGCCACCACACCAGCCCCTTGGTGCTCCTTTGGTTCTCTTCACAGCATTGTTCATTCACTTAGCCGATGCATTCACCCCATGCCTTACGGATGGCTCTGGGTAGGGAGCTAAGCAGGGAAGCCTGCAGCACTGGCCAAGCACTCACCTGAGCACTGCCCCCTGGAGGCAGAGTCACACAAGAGTCAGGGCAAGGAACAGAGCCAAATACCTTGAGGACACCTGAGAGCAAAGGTGACACCTAATGCGTGATCCAGCAACACATGATCAGCCTAGAATGGGAATGGGGAGAAAGGGGAGTGAAGGAGAAGGCCCCAGAGTGCCCCATAGGTGCAAAGGTCCCACGGCACAAGGCAGCATGGCAGACAGGCTGAACCCAGACTGAGAAGACGATATTAGCCAGATAGTAGCTGGAAAATTCTGCAGGGAACAGATCACGGACACCTGGCACATAATGGATGTGGCCTGCATGTGGCAGCCACACATGGCATAATGAATCTAAACAAGAAAAACAACAATCAAAACCACACTACACACACACACACACACACACACTCCTCAAAGGCTTGACCCATTCTCTATCATACAACCACAGCCACCTTTGAACAGGGCCTTCAGTTTCAAGAGATCTAGAGCTGCCATAGAATGACCGGCCTGATCAAGGCCTGGAGGGGTCACGGGCCTGAAAATAACCTGAGGGTTCAGATGCAAAGGACGGGGTAGTGCTTCTGGGCCTTGCTGGCTTTCTCTCCTTTCCTTCCCTTTCCGTTTCTCTTCCTTTTTTTTCTTCTCTTTTCTTTTGTTTTTTAAGAAGAAGAGCCAGATACTGAGCAGGGACCTGATCTACCTTCAGCAGACAGATTACTCCCCAGGTCATGAAGGAGTCACTGAAAACCTTAGATCCAAGATGACACGCATGCAAATCACAACACTTAGATAATGACTAGAGCAAAGGAGGCCAGGGTAGTACACACTCATACACACACACATACACACACACTCATAAACACACTCACACATATACACTCACACACATACACACTCACACACACATACACACACACTCACACACACATACACTCACACACACATACTCACATACACACACTCACACACACATACACACATACACACACTCATACACACACACACACATACTCACACACACTCACACACACACACACACACATACTCACATACACACACTCCCAAACACTCACACACACATACACACACACTCACACACATACACTCACACACACATACACACATACACACACACTCATACACACACACACACTCACACACACATACACTCACACACACATACACACATACACACACACTCATACACACACACACACACTCACACACACACATACTCACACACACTCACACACACACATACTCACACACACTCACACACACATACACACACACATACACACACACATACACACGCACACTGTAGCCGCCTTTGCTTTCCCTGAAATATAAGTTGCTACCATCATTTCCTGACATTTCCAATGCTTAAAAAGAAAAAGGAGGAGGGGAAATGCTCAGGGTTTAAGTCCTTGCTGCTCACAAAGGAGAATTGGAATTTGGATTCTCCAAATCCACACAAATGCCAGGTGAGTACGATAGCAGAGACAGGCCATTCCTAGAGCAAGCTAGCTAGTGAGATTGACACATCAGGATTCTCAGGGTTTGACTGAGAGACCCTGCCTCAGAGAATAAGGTCAAGAGTGATAAAGAAAGATTCCTGAGAGCAACCTTGGGCTGCATGTGCACAGACTCACATCTACACGTATACATACACTACACACACACAGAGAGAGAGAGAGAGAGACAGAGACAGAGACAGAGAGACAGAGAGAGACAGAGAGACAGAGAGAGAGACAGAGAGAGAGAGAGAGAGAGAGACAGAGACAGAGACAGAGACAGAGAGACAGAGAGAGACAGAGAGACAGAGAGAGAGAGAGAGAGAGAGACAGAGAGAGAGAGAGACAGAGAGACAGAGAGAGAGACAGAGAGAGAGAGAGAGAGAGAGAGAGAGAGAAAAGGCAAAAGATCAAGAGGTAACCAGCTGATGAAGCAGAAAGGTAGTCAGAAAAGTTAAATTCAGGCGTAGCTCAGAATAACAAAAGGAAATAGGGAAATAAAATAATAAAAAAGAAGCATGAATCAAAAATAATCACATTGCAAACTGTTTCACTGAGCTTATGGGGGTCTCACAAATCTTACGTTTTTATGAGCTTATAGAAAACAGCTGCACATTTTATTAGAAAGATATGCTCTGCTAGTGCTGGGGGAAGGGACTGCTGGAACTGACCTTTAACCTCTAACCTATGTGATACATCAGCCACATGGGAGCCTGCTGGAGCTAATGGGAACCCTTTCTGGGCAGTCTTTCTCATCCCTGCTTCACAGCCCCCAAATAATAAAGCTGAATTTTTCAAACTTATGTGAAGTGCAGAGATTGTTTACTTATTTTGCACTAGGAAGGAAGGAATAGAATGGTAGTGTGGGCCTTAAATCTCAGCAGAGGCAAGCAGCTCTTTGTGAGGGGAGGAGTAACATAATCTACATCCAAATCCCTGGCCAGCCAGAACTACACAGTGAAACCCTGTCTCAAAAAAAAAATGAATAAATGAAGACTTAGCCCATTTAAAAATATTTTTACTTATCTACTTAATTATTTGTGTGACTGTGTGCGTGTGCGCACTATATGCCCTCAAACTGTGAGCTAAAATAAACATCTACATGTACTCTTAGTGAACCAAAGAGGGTCCTGGGTATTCCCCTCTGTCATGCCCCTCCCTCCCCCGTTTCCTTGGACACAGAGTCTCACCACGAACCTAGAGCTCTAGGTTTCTTCTCTAGTTGGAAGCCACGAAGGCAAATGAACTTCCTGTCGCTGCCACCAACTCTGAGCCGGTGTTACAGACGTAATTCAGGACACCTGGCTTGCTACATGAGTGCCAGAATCTTAAGTCTAGTTCTGAAGTGTGGGCAACAGAGCCATTTCTCCAACCCTGTCTTCCATCGCTATAACAAAATACCTGTGGCAGGTACCTTATAAAGTAAAGAGCTTTTCTTGACTCACATCTTCAGATTTTTAGTAAAGGCCTCTATTGGCTGCTTTTGTGTGTCAACTTAACACAAGTTAGAGTCATCAGAGAGGAAAGAGTCTCCAGTGAGGAGATGCCTCTATAAGGTATTTTCTCAATTAATGATCATTAGGGGAGGACTCAACCAATTGTGGGTAGTTCCATCCCTGGGATGGTGGTCCGAGCTTCTATAAGAAAGCAGGTTGAGCAACACAGGGAAAGCAAGCCAGTAACAGCACCCTCCATGGCCTCTGCGTCAGCTCCTGCTCCAGGTTCCGGTCCTGCCTGAATTCTTATCCTGACTTCCTCCAATGATGGACTGGGATCTGAAAGTGTAAGCCAAATGAACCCTTTCCTCCCCAACTTGTTTTCTGCCTTATGGCGCAGTACAATATGGTAGATGCAGAAGATGTCAGTGGGGAGAGAGGGGTCAGCTGCTCCTGTGATACTGACTCTTGGGAACAACTAGAAGCCTGATTTACTCCAGTAAACAGGTAAACAGGTAGGTAGACCCTTGGTCAGGGCACTCAGGACCCAACTTGCTAGAGCCCATCTTTTGTTTTCCTTTCTTAAATGCTTCTTATTTATTCTTCTCTCAGACATTATGTCCCATCCACAGCTTCCCCTCCCTCCTCTCTTCCTAACCCCCCTACCCACTTCCCTCTCCCCCAGATCCATCCTCTTCTGTTTCCCTTCAGAAAAGAAGCAGGCCTCCCAGGAATAGCAACAGAACACAACACAACAAGTTACAGTAAGACCAGCCACAAACCCTCCCATTAAGGCTGAACAAGGCAACCCAGTATGGGGGAAAGGACAGGAACAAGAGTCAGAGGCACACCACTCCTGCTGTTAGGAGTCCCACACCAAGCCACGCAGCTACAGCATAACCTGGGTCAACCCATGCAGGCTATGAGCTCTGCTTAGT
The DNA here is from genome assembly GCF_963924665.1 of Micromys minutus. Classification (NCBI taxonomy): domain Eukaryota; kingdom Metazoa; phylum Chordata; class Mammalia; order Rodentia; family Muridae; genus Micromys; species Micromys minutus. The sequence goes on along the minus strand of NC_137969.1, from coordinate 9,622,413 downwards.
TGATTCTGTCAGCTCTTTCCTTGTGTCCTCTGTTCCTCTGGCTCCTACAATCCTCCCTCCTCGTCTTCTTCGAGGTGCCCTGAGCTCTGCCTAATGTTTGACTGTGTAGACCCCACTTCTTAAATGTCCTAGCTCTTTCCAGAGCTGTCACTGGGACTGCACTGGACAGTCTTGATGGTCAGCCTGGCACTTCACACTAGAAACACATGACTGAGCGGGGCTGTGAGGAGTTTCATAGGTTAGATTACAGGAACTGGGAAGACTCATCTTAAACTCTGTTTCTGCCACGCTTCCTCGAGTTGCTTTTGTCAGGAGACTAACGTGGCAGACAAATTTTGGGTACAGGGATGACGCCACACCCAAACTCTCTGGGCCTCTCATTTCCCAGCCAGTCAGGCCCCTCTGATCTCGCAGGGTGGAAGTGTTCTCTCTTGGCAATTGTCTCTCAGAAAGTACTAAGCATGATTTGGTTTTGTTTGTTTGTTTTAAATAAACATCTTCAGCAATGGTGCCCGCCACTAAGGAACAACAACTCCCTATAGGTGCAAAAGCCACCTTCCTCTGTCAAGGAATTTGACTCCATCCAGAAAATATCATCCTAAAAAAATCACCCCTGACCATGCAGCCAGAATAAATGTAGCTTTTCTGAGTCAAAAATTTAACCCCCTTTCTGTTGCAAGCACTGCCTCCGGTCAAGAGCTGAGAATCAGTCTACCTGGGCTGGGGAAAAAACAGGAAATTATTTGGGGGTGGGGGCGGGAGGGGCAGAATTTAACTCCGGTACTTTCTCTTCTGTTTTTCCCTTGGACTTTTGTTCGTAGCTTCAGCTGGGAGAGAGTGAGTACACACATTTAGTTTGGAGTTTATGAGTTCATATTTTATAATTAACGTTGCCAACAGGGGAGTCTGATTAATGCCGAGCAGTGGATTTTGAGCAATGTTCCATACAAATTGCCAAATTTAGCAATAAAGTAAATTGGTGATGTGAACATCATTAGTAGAATGACTACTTAAAATTCAAATCATCTGAGCCACAAATCCATTATTTGTGTAGAAGGGAGGAAGTATCACATTTGGTTTTATTTCACCCTCAACCACATGTTGTCTACCACCAAGCTGAATATAACAAAAGTTCTACAATGGGCTGGAACAACATCTCAGAGCAGCCCAGAAACACACATGCATACGCATGCACGTGTACACGCAAAGGGGCTGTGATACAGACAAACACTAAACGGTTAGTCTTCATTATTGCAAATATAAAAATCTACAGCAAATTCTTTCAACCAATGCTGCGGGTGCATTTCCTAATGTGCTGTGCACACAGACACTTTCAGGGCAAACTGGTGTGGCGAGCTCTTTCCGTCAACATTCACAGTACCTTATTGTCGCCCTGGACTTCGCAAAGCCTCTGCCGAAGTTCTTTAATCTCCTCTCCCAGATGTTTATTCCTGTCCTGCGATTCTCTCAGCAGCTGCACAAGATTAGCCTGGAAATATCAACACAGTACAACAGCCATCAGTCTGGAGTATGGACCAATGTGGGCTTTCCTGACGCATGGATGCTGGCATCCAGTTCAGCCGCATCCCACAGAGCCCAGTGCAAGTTAACCTGTGTGAAAGCAACAAGCATTCAAGCTTCACGGTGACAGCTCAAGGAAGGGGGGGGTGACGTGGGCAGCACACCTCCAATTTTGGGGGAAGTTCTTTGTTTCCAGAATGGCTTACAGAAACCGACAGGTTACAGAGGAATCAGATGTATTTGACTATTTCAAAATTTTCTTAAGAGCTTGTCACTGAGATGTCTGTCCTGGGGGAGGGGGGAGGGCGTGCAAGCGTGAGGGTGTCGGTTCAAATCCCTGACACCCACATAAAAAGCCAGGCATGGCTGTGTACACAGATGTCACCCTAAAGCCATGGGGGAGGAGACAGGAAGGACTCCGGGGTTTGCTGGCTGTTAGCCAAGCTCTTAGCTCTGAGAGAGAGAGAGAGAGAGAGAGAGAGAGAGAGAGAGAGAGAGAGAGAGAGAGCGAGAGAGAGAGACCCTGCCTTGAAGGAATAATGTTATGAATGACAGAGCAGGACCTGCCGATATCCTCCTCTGGCCTTTGCATGCTCACAAGCATACACTTGTGCATTTATCCCCCCCGCCCCCACACACACAGGCAATAGAATGTCCACTTTCAAACAGGATAGTATTCAGTTCTCCAGTTAGGGCCAGCAATGTGTCTCCTCATTTCATCTCTTCTGTCCCTTCAAATGTGTCCTGTTCAATGAGCTCTTCTTGGCTCTTTGGGTACCCAGATTTTGTGTGTGCACCTGTGTGCATGTGTGTACGTGCATGTGTGTTTGCACATGCAGCAGGCAGAGGAACATATTGAATGTTTTCCTCAGTTGTTCTCCACCCTATCTTATTGAGTCTCTCACACTAAACCTAGAGCACACCAATTCTACCAGGCCAGTGTTCTCAACCCGTGTGGCGTGACCCCTTTTGGGGGTCACATACCAGATATCCTGCATATCAGATATTTAAATTGTGATTCCTAACACTAGCAAACTCACAGTTATGAATTAGCAACAAAATAACTTTGTTGGAGGTCACCACAGGAGCACCTGTATTAAAGGGTCACAGCATTAGGAAGACTGAGAGCCATTGCTCTAGATTGTCTGGCCAGTGAGCCCCTAGGATCCCTCTGTCTCTGTCTCCTCGACAATGGGATTACAGTTGTGCACTGCTGCCTACCTTTTACACGTGTGCTGGTGATCAGACCTGGGTTTGTTTGGGGCAAACTCGTTACCCATGATGTCATCTTCCCAGGCTATATGCCCAGAATTTTGGTTGCCATTCTTAATGGCAGCTGTTTCCAGCTCTGGGATCCAGCTGTGATTCTTTAGTCTCCTGGGCTGTTCCCGTCTCATTGTTTCCTTACAGGAGTCTGTGTGGGGCCAGTCTGCAGAACAGGACATCAACCCACCACTGCCACAAGCTTCCCCTCTCACCAGCATTGCCTGTTTCTTGTCTATACCTGGGATCCAGCTCGTGTGTATGTGTGTGTGTGTGTGTGTGTGTGTGTGTCTGTGTGTGTGTGCCTGTGTGTCTGTGTGTGTCTGTGTCTTGTGTCTCTGTGTGTGTCTCTATGTGTGTCTGTGTGTCTATGTGTCTAGTGTCTGTGTGTGTGTCCTCATGTGTGTATCTGTGTGTCTTGTGTCTCTGTGTATATTTCTATGTGTGTCTGTGTGTCTCTCTCTTTGTGTGTGTGTCTGTGTTTGTATGTGTCTGTGTGTGTATGTGTCTCTGTGTATATTTCTATGTGTATCTGTGTGTCTCTCTCTTTGTGTGTGTGTCTGTGTTTGTATGTGTCTGTGTGTATGTGTCTCTGTCTTTCTCTCTTTCCATGTGTGTATGTATGTATGTATCTATGTGTGTCTGTGTGTGTCTATGTGTCTCTGTCTGTCTCAGTTTCTGTCTCTGTATGTGTGTATGTGTGTGTGTATGTGTGTGTGTGCGTGTGTGTGTGTGTGTGTGTGTGTGTGTGTGTGTGTGCTGAGAGGAGGGCTTGCCTAGCCAGCCAGCTCCATTCCTTCCCCACAGCCCCATAGCTGGCACCTCCTGATGCGTACTCAGCTCCTCTTGGGATCCTGAACTCCCGCAGCCCCTGTGCAGCTTCACAACCTCCACTCGGCCGTCAACCGGCCCTCGTTCTCTGTTCCGCAGAAAACTTCCGTTACAAACCATAACTTGTTCAGGCTCCCACTCCACCGGTTATGCTCTTGTTACCTTTAGCAAAGACAACCACTGAGCTAGACGGCCCTTCATACGGGGCTTGTGCATTGGTGTGTGTCTAAAAGCCTCAGAGTGAGGAGGGAGGAAGGAGAAAGCTGGTTCCTCGCAGGAATCACTCAGAGGCACAAGGGTAGATAAATCCCAGGTTCCTTCGTGCTGCAGTTCAAACCCAAATCCGGAGGTATAAATGGACAGCCCACCTCCAGTGGCCACATCTCCAAGGCCTTCAATGCTACAGTCCAGGGAACGGTTATGCTGGGATAGAAAGAGGCAGCAGAGGAAAGAATATGAAGGTGAAACTTTCACCCTTTCTCAATCCCCCTCCATCAAGCCTCCACAGCCCATTGGTTGGGACGGCCTTCTGCCTCTTCCTCCATGGTAGCCAACCTCCATGCTTGCTTCCTCGCTCCTCCATGCCAGGTCTGATTCCATCTTGGTGCCTTCACCCTCTGTCAACTCCTTCAGGCTTTTGCATAGAGGTCACCAGTCCTCACAGGTACCAGGACCCCCCTGGACCATTTGATTTAGCATGGCCCCCCACCTCCCTTTGCCCCTGTGCCTTTTGTCTGAGGTGCGTGCCATCTCCTAACACACCATATAATTTACTTCATGGTTTATTGCTCCCTGTTTATTTCCTCACTCCTGCTCTCTGCTAAAGCATAAGTTCCATGAAGGGCGAGGAACTTAGTTCTCTTTCTTCTCCTCTCCCAAAAAACGCTCCATAGCACAGCTGAGAGAGGGAATGAGAAGCTGAGCTGAATGCTCAGCACTGGGAACCGAGCACCGAGCAGTCTCTAATAACATGGAGCCCTGCCTGGGACAAACCCGCTGCCCCTTGGCTTCCAGGCTCCTTTCCACAGCCATTCTAAAATTTAAACCCCATATTTGCATGGCTCTGAGCTTACAATATCTTGCTTCCCATTTCCCCAGAACTCTGTTCTCATGAAATACAACATTGATGGTGGGTGAGGAGGGCTAGACTCCCCTTTGTAGACAAACAAGGAACCATTGCTGTCAACAGGCCGTGGAAAGTGCTCTGGGGGGGAATGGATGTTGCTTCGCAGTTTTGTCCCTAGCTGCATGGGGAATCTCTAGTCCTGCACTTTCTGTGTGGTGACCTGGAATGTCCACAGTAAACACAGAATGTTGGAGCCCAGGCTGGGCATCGTGGGTGCTGGTTACTCAAGCACCCAGAAGACAAGAGTTGTGGGAGCACGAAGGGTCCCTCCTTGGCCATATTTGGCTCTTTATGATTCTGTGCCCACACCGTTCATTCCTCATTTCTTTATTTACGCAAATGCTAAATGGGCGTCTGCTTTGTGATAGGCACCATCTTAGCAACAAACAAAAGAGACAAAACTCTGATCTTGTGAACTCACATGTAACTGATTACATGTTACGTCACGTGGCACAGAATGAGAGTGGCTCGATAGGTCAGGTGTTAAGCTTCTAGAGAAACAGGAAGCAAGTACAGGAAGCAGAGTGTACAGAGGAGGCCTAGTTGAAAAGGAGACTGTGGACTTTGTGGTCATCCTGGGGGAAGGATTCAGGCAGGGAAGGGACATGCCTCACCTCAAATCTCAAGTTCTTTGGAGGAAAACAGTTCAAAGACACAAGGCAGGCTAGGTACAGGGACCACAGGTGAAAGTAAAAGGTGTTCTTGGTTGACATTTTCTGGTTCTTTCCCTTTACCTCTCTTCCTCTGAATTCCAGAAAGTTCCCAAACCTTAGCCCATGGATCCTCTCAGTGAGTTGGCAACAGCATCCTCCCAGATGGAAGAGAAAGCACCAGATAGGAAGAATGGTCTCCAGGGAGATGCAACTGCCACCTGTACTGCCACCTGTGCTGTCACCTGTGTTGCCACCTGTGCTGCCACCTGTACTGCCACCTGTGCTGCCACCTGTGCTGCCACCTGTGCTGCCACCTGTGCTACCACCTGTGCTGCCACCTGTACCTTTCTATGAGAAGCAAAGCAAACCAAAGCACAAAGCCTGCCATACCCTTAGAGTTTTCATTTTTAATCACTAATGGCTTGATCCCCTTTGGGGCAGGAAACCCTGACCGCAGGGACCACTGCCACTGAATTAGCAAACCCAGGGTAACACAATCTCATGCAGCAAAGGAGCAGCACTCCAGTCCATCCCTGATCAATGCTTTTGTGCAATGCTGCCAACAAGAATTATTAGAAAAATAAATTTAAGAAAACCCCAAATGTTTTTAAACCATACCTGAAAGATGGTTCTAAATGGTCTCTGAAAGCTTGTTCCAAATTTCCCTGTCTATCTTGACATGAACCAGAAACAATTAGGTTGCATCAAGATTCTAGACCTCGCTCTGAAAGTGATGATTCTCATCCCTGGTGAATCTGGACATTTGGGCATAGAACCCAGGATAAATACCCAAGATCCCAGAACATGCTGGGGTAGCGGCCTGGGCTGAAACAGGGAAGACATTTAGAGAGCCAGAGCCATGTTATCAAACCGTATTTAGTCTACATCCCAACTGAAAGACGTGCAACTTCAGTGCAGCCCAGCACCACCATGACCCATGATTCGTGGAGATGGTCAGTTAGAATCGCAATACCATTGGGGCTGTGAGCTCACGGTACATCTACCCCAGCCTTGAACTTGACCTCAGGGAAGCAGTGGGGGTAGGAACACCCTTGCCTTAAGCTAGGGACTGTAATTTTCTTTTATATTTATCAGGTAGAGTTATACATGACTATTCTGCTGAGGTACCCAATTCCTTGAGATACACCTTAAAGGGGGGAGGGGTTCTGCACATCTCAAAGAGACTAGGATAGCGGAGGAAAGTTCACACAATTCTTCGACCAAAAATAACACCCATGACTCACATACTCGCTCTAACAATCCGTCAAGTGAGCAGGTGCTGGCTGCTTATAATTCATCAGCTATGCAGAGTGCGCTGTTCAGTCTGTGACTGAGAAGGGACTCTCTGACCATCAGTTCGGACTAGCACTTCGTGAAGGAAACGTCAGGGAGCCTGTGACAAGGCACTATGGCTTCAATGGGAAGGGAGATGGGCCCTGGAGAATCCTTCCTTTCCATCCCCAGGACAGGTGGTGGCCCAGACAAAAAGCCCAAAAAGGTATGAAGTCTCGAGAGTATCTAATTAAAAAAACAAAGGAATCTAATTTTAACGTTTGTCTTACAGGAGAGATAAATAAATAAGTATTCAGACCAAGCTAGAATAGGTTGGCGTGGTCTCTTTGATAGTAGGAGTGGGTACAGAATGCAGTGTGCACACTACAGACTCCTCACCCTTAAGTCCCTCTGCTACTGAAGTGGTGACAGGGGACCAAGGAGGGGACCCAGCCATTGAGAAGCCTGACAACGGAGCTCAATCACTGAAACCCACATGGTGGAAGGAGACAACTCCCACAACTTGTCCTCTGCCCTCCACACATATGCTCCGGCACATGTGTGCACACACACAAATAAATAAACAAAATATAATAAAACATTTCTATTGTGACGGAAGAGGAAAAAGAGACATGATAGAACAAGATGGTGGAGAGAGGGTACCCAGGTTTGGTGCTCTTCTAGAGGATCAGAGCTTTCAACTTCCAATGACACCAGGTCAGGGGCTCAGACACACCCTCACATACACAAGCACACACACACACACACACACACACACACACACACGCACATTCACATGTAGACACGAGCATACATATAACTTCTAACCTTAGTAGCAATAGGGAGAGGTGAGGCTTAAAGGCTATTGGCACACGCTACTCTGGAGAGTCTATCCCTTAAGAAGGAGAAGCTCAGGTCCCAGGGCAGGGCAGATGGATAACGTATGCTGCGCAGGCTAGTTTTTCATGTCAACTTGACACAAACTAGGGTCATCTGGGAAGAAGGAATCTTAATTGAGAAAATGCTTCTGTGGGCAAGCCTGTGGTGCATTTTATTGATTGATGAATGATGTGGTAAGACCCAACTTACTGTGGGCAGTGCCACCCCTGGGCTGGTGGTCCTGGGTGCCATAAGAAGACAGGCTAAGCAACGATTAAGTAGCATTCCTCTGTGTCCTCTGCATCAGTCACTACCTCCAGGTTCCTGCCCTGGCTTCCCTGGATGATCGAACTTAGAAGCTGTAAACTGATAAACCCTCTCCCCCAAAGTTGCTGTTGGTCATGGTGTTTTTTATCACAGCGATAGAAACCAAAAGACAGATATATACCTGCTTAGTTAGGTGCATCTCCCCAAGCCAGCCCCTACTGTAAGAATAGTGTGCCCTGGGAATGTTCTGCTTGGTGCAATTGTCACAACCTCAATGTGTGCTCATATGAACACATCAGAGAGCCAACACCTCTCACCCAAACCTCTTAGCCACCTTCCAGTAGGAATTCTGACTAGGGAGGCTTCCTTCTGCAAGTCCTCTGGAATCTGTTAGATACACAAGATCTTAACCACTGAGCCATGGAAACGTTAGTCTACATCATAATACAAAATGTTAGGGCATGGGCTGGAGCGATGGCTCAGCCTCCGCAGTTAGGCGTGTGTACTGTCCTTCCAGAGGACCCAAGTTCAATTCCTGGTATCCGTACCCATAACTTCCTGAAACAACAGCTCCAGAAAAAAATAATACCTCTGACCTCCACAGGTACCCACACTCACAGGTGCATCACACACACACACACACACACACACACATACACACACACAACACACACACACACACACACACACACACATACACACACACACACACACACACACACACACTTAACAAATAATAACTTAGTAAAAATGTATTCTTCTCTCAAACAATACACCCTAAACTCATCCTCCCCTCTCACCCCACCTTCCCTCCCCTCTCCACCTCCCAGTCTTCCTCCCCCACTTCTCCCAGTCTTCCCACCCCTCCCATCCTCCCAGATCCATTACTATTCTGTTTCCCTTCAGAAATAAATGAACATATATAATGTGTTTTTAAATGACACAGCTGAGAGGATAAGTCAGTGGGCAGAAGCCGTGCAAGCATGGAAACTTTTTTATATGGAATTCCAGCCCCCACTTAAAAAAGCCAGTGTGGTAAGGCATGTTTGGGATCCCAGTGTTGGAGAAGCTGAAATAGACGAATCCCTGCAGCTCTCTGTCAATCAAGACGAGAGAGTGCCGGGTGCAAGGAGAGACCCAGTCTCTAAGGACAAGGATGGCTGCCAAGGAACACACACAAGACTGACCGCTGAGTTCCACATGCACATATGAACACACACAGACACATGTTCACATACACACTCACTCACATACACTCACACACACTCACACACTAATTCACACACACACTCACAGACTCACACATACACTCACACACACTCACACACTAATTCACACACACACACTCACACATACTCACTCACACATACACTCACACACACACACTAACTCACACACATTCACATACACAGACTCACACATACTCACTCATGCATACACTAACTCAAACACACACACACTCACTCAAACACACACATACACAACCACACACACTCACACACACACACTCACTCAAACACACACATACACAACCACACACACTCACACACACTCACATACACTCACACACTCACACACACACACACTATATGAATAAATAAGTGATGTATACTAGGAAGCTCTATAACATAGCTCTCAATTTGCAGACCCATCAGAATAGGAAGTCAGAAGTAGAACAAAAATAAAATGAGACAGAAAAGAAAAGCAAATCCCTGACTTCCTCAAGAGGAGGAAATGCAGAGCCGGTTCAGAAAGTGCTGCCAAATGGTATCACACTAGGAAGTTTAAACCCTGGGCCCAGGGATCCGTGGCTTCTCCAGGGCAAAGTACTAGAAAAGGCAAAACCGCATTAAAAAAGATTCCCACCCCACATTTGATGAGACGTCAGTGTTCTTAAGACCTACGTCTGATGGCCAATTTAACTGCACTTCTTACCGTGCTGCCTTGGTCCAGGGAAACTCCTTGTTCACAGTAACTGAGTAAAACTTGATCAGCGAGGCCCTGTTCAGAGAGACCGCCAAAGCTGTGGCCTCTGTGACACTGAGAAGTTCCTTACTTACAAACGCTGACCATTGAGAGCGTGCTCTCTGCATAGTCTGGGGCAGCACAAGAACTCAGCAGCCTCCCCCCAGCTCAGTCTCCCCCACCCTCACAGAAGAATGTCCTTCCAGGCGAACCTATTGAGTGGCTTTTCGGAAGGTGCAGTCCAAACACAGATTTGCCCGGTTTGGGACATTACGGTTTTGCTTCTGCTTCCTAGATGTTCCCAGAGCATCTCCCAAGTGTTTTAGACCAGGGAAGCAGATAGCTAGCTGAGCAAAGAGCTAACAGGCTTATACCATATAGAAGTCTCCGTGTCTTTACGATTCGACCCCAAGCAAGACCTCCCGAAAGCTCCTAAAACTGTGGTGCCAATGAGTCAGGGGCTCCCCCACACCACGACAAATCGTTATGAGCATTTGTAGATCATGGCAGGGAAAATGGAGCCACAGTCATGCAAACTTCTGGACCTGGCTTGCCTCCTAGCTCCCCTGGTGCGACGGTTAAGCTGTTCCTTTCAAAGTGTTATAAATGAACGCCTCAAAGCACTTGGAGTCTTTGAAGGAAGTTTCAGGTTCTCTGCAGCCAACCAGGAGTAGTGTACAAAGTCATTCTGATTTGGGGGACCCTGGGGACTAAAATAAGCTTGACCAAGACGACTTCGCTACTGAAATAAAAGCCCCCCCCCTTCCTGAACAGGACCAGTCTGCACTCCATCCTCCCCCCCCCCACAGTTGCTGTCTTGTGCATGTCACTGTATAAATAAGCCATTCCTTTTTAAAGGCAAGAAAGCAAAGGCTCCCCAGTGAGCCAGGAAAGATGCCTCCCAGGGTACTTGTGCTCGAAATCAAACAACCAGAGACAAAGATATTAAAGATGTGTTTGACTGTCTGTTCAAGAAGGAGCTTTATGGAAGGAGGGGTGTGCTGATGTGACCCAAAAGGATCTCATCGCCTAAAAAGCTGAGCCCAAGAGCATCTTGGTCCCCTTGTCTCCTTCACGGAAAGTGCTTGTTTAGCAAAAGAAAATTATTTAAAGGGCCGTTTGAGATCTTTCCCGTGATCTCTCCGCACAGTGCAAAGGGGCGCAGTGTGCACACTCCTGCCTGGAGAAATGAGAAGATGTTTTCATTTCATATCCCATGAGAAGCTATTAGTGCAATCGCTGTTGTCTGGGTTTTCTTTCTTTTTTTTTTTTTTTTTTTTCTTTTCTTTTTTTTTCATAGCTTCTTTAACGGGTGATTTGCTGCTGGAAATTGAGTTGTTTGAGAAAGAATTTCAAGGTCCAAAAGGGAGACATGACAACTATATTCCTAGAACTTACGAGCATGAAGTTCAAGTCTGTCTTTTAAGGAGATTAAGAAGGAAGGGGGTGGGGAAGGCCAGACAGTATTAGGGTCCCAGGCTAGTGGACACCAGAAACAAGGCTAATTTATGTAACAGGTGCCCAGATCTTGGCACAACTGGCATCGTGATGGAAGTACCATTGAGGCCATAAACTCAGCCCATAGACAGCACAACATGGCAAGACAAAAACGAAGACCTAACCCAGCAAAGTCCGCAGTTAGACGCCTCCAAATGCACCAACCTTGCTGTTTGGTTTCTGTAGTTTTATGCCTGCTCCACGACCCAGGCTCAACTCCTGTGCCTAAGAATTTACTCCGAAGAAGGTTCCGAGATCCCAGACACCCAGTGCTGCTGGCGCTGCTGAAGACTCGCGAGTATCTGAGTAGCCTTCTCTGGCGAAGGCATCAAAACAGCAAAACCCCACCTCCATTTCTGTTTCTCTACCACTGCTAAGCTCTAAAGAGGGCCTTCAAAATGGGCTAAGACCATTCCTGCTCAAGCGGTCTAAAAAAATCAAAGATAGAACCCAAACCCAGAACCAAACCATCACATCATACACAGTCTTCCAGAGTCCCGTCTTTCTCTGCGAACCTGCTGAGGGGCCTGGGAGAATCCCAAGGAAACCATAAAAGGCCCAGCATTCACCAGACTCACTGTCTGCCAGGCAATGCCTACGGGATGGTTCCTCTTGGTCGTCAGCTTGACTACATCTGGAATTAACTAAACCTTAAGTGGCTGGGGAAACTGATATGGGATTTTTCTTAATGAAACCATTCCAAGTGAGAAGACCCACCTTTAATTAGGCTCCTCTGAGGGGGGAAAGGTCTGCCTTCCATCTGGGCCACACTTTCTGCAGTCATTAGACTGCTTTTGTTGGATTAACTGGACCATAACCTGTAAAACACTCTAACAAATTGCATATGTTTGACTGACCTTGGACATTGTCACGTTGCTACTGCTTGGTAGTGGCTCCCAGAATAACTCCCAAGTGTTTTGATTTATAAATTATGGACATACAGAATCAATGAGTTCTGTTTCTCTGGAGACCCTGACTAATACAGCACATTAGAGGCCTTCCTACAGAAGTTGCTCAAAAGAACTTCATGAATATGTCTCATTATGATCTTTATTTTGAGGATGAGGCAACAGAGGCTCGGAAGGGCCACTCAGCTTACCCCAGGCCGGCCAGCCAGCAGAATATTAACTTGAACTCATTGGACTGAAAAATGTCATCAAAGCTCATGGTACTGCCTTTATGAAAGGTGCATCTCAGATGAAAGCAGGGTTTACACACATGGGCATGAACACTGTTATGTCCTCTTAGAAAGTACGCCACACTCCAAGGGCTAAGAATGTGTTGCTTTCTATATAAAGATGTGAAGAGCCCTCAATCCACTGACAGATCCTAATACGCAGCCTGTGGGATGCCAAGGACTCACAGGTAGACCACAGAGGACCTATGACTCTGTGAAATGGTTCTGTGACAAGCCCACAGGCTTCTAGAGTGAGAGCCTGTGGCTTTGGACACGTTTGCAGAGATATCTCTGATTCCCAACAGGATGAGACAATGGAGAAGGTATGACAAGGTATGGTCACAGCATCTCTCTTCCAAGAAATGAGCAGGGAAGAGCCTAGTAAGGTCCTTCCAAGTCATTGATGGCTACTGCAGACACAAGGACAATGAGGCAGCAAAAAGCAAAGAGGGCGTCTTCATTTGCAGTGCATTTGGGGTCTCCATGTTGCCCGTTAACTTGGCGGTCCAGTCGGGGTCAGTGCCATCGGTTCCTGCCAGGTGCGTTCATTCTGCAGCTGGAGGGATCAACACTGTTCCTTCTCCCTCACATCTGGGACCAGTACACAACAGGGGCTAGGAGGCTCTGGGTGTGCCTCACCCACTTCCTGCTCATGAAGCAGTTCAGGAAATGGGCGTGGCTCCTTCCTGTTACAAACACAAGTACTGCCTGGTTTGGGCTGAATGGGAAGGGAAGTCACCTTGGAATCAGTGTGTACAAAAGCAGTTGAATGTTCTTCCCCATTCTGAATAGCCCGACGTAAAGTGACTTTTAACACCACCAGCCAAAACCATTCGCCTGCCTGTTAACTAAGATGAAACAAAACTTTAAAGAATTTTGAAGGGGAAAAGGCCTCTTTCTTCCT